>NC_136648.1:19058375-19490230 GCF_949748355.1 Melanostigma gelatinosum | reverse complement strand
CTTCCACAGTTGTATTATAACCAATCGAAACTAAGATCCAAGTTGCATTAGACCAATAGAAACACAACACAAAGTAATTACTTTGTAATCACTTGTTTTGCTGGCGCTCATTAGACGCCCACATAAGTTCTATTTCATCCTTACTGACCGCCAGAGGCAGTGCTTAACACTGGATGTATCCCGTCTCGCGCATGCGCAGGTCGAATATTTATATCAACAAAGTCACGTGTGACCTCGGATGACCACCGTCATCTATAAGTTCCGGTGTCATCCTGAGCTCAGTCCTTTTTTTTCTTCTCGCGTCGCAGGTTAGCTACCATGGTAGCTTAAACAAGGATGTGTCTACGATCAAGACATATTAGAGCTCGTCGCTGTAGCCTTGTGACTACCGGTCGGAGTTGCGGTTCTCTCGCCCTCCAAAGGCTGCGACGAGCTGTCCCTCTTCGGAGGGAACGGTGTGTTCGCCGTTCGGACATCGAGCCCCGGACTGGTGAACGCCCCTATCATCGGTCGTCACCAGTCTGATAAGGGTCAGCTAAGTCGTGATGACAGCAATCGGTAAGATCGATTAACATTGTTTTCTATAACAGTTGTTTGTTCCACGGTTGGCAGAGCGCTTCCGCTCTAGTAATCGAGTGGCGCGCTAACGAGAGCGTAGAATTACGCTGTCGGCCCGCCCTTCACAGTGTTACGGCTATCACAGTTAGCAGAGTGTTCCTGCTAGGCAAACTTTGTGAGACACTAGTCCGCATTGGCGTTGTGTACATGGAGATTTAATCTTTACATCTGACGTAATTCGCAGTTAGCAGTGTCTTCACTCAGGCTAACTTGGATGCTAGCTGGGACTGCGTCCATCAACTTTGTAAACCTTACGGCTGTCACAGTTAACAGAGCGTCCTCGCTCAGGTTAACTCAGTGGAAAACTAGCTAAACAAAGCTGATACTGGGGCTGTAGCCATCAACTTTGTATCCTTACAGCTGTCACAGTTAACAGAGCGTCCTCGCTCAGGTTAACTCAGTGGGAAACTAGCTAAACAAAAGCTGATACTGGGACTGCGTCCATCAACTTTGTATCCTTACGGCTGTCACAGTTAACAGAGCTGTCACAGTTAACAGAGCGTCCTCGCTCAGGTTAACTCAGTGGGAAACTAGCTAAACAGAGCTGATACTGGGACTGCGTCCATCAACTTTGTATCCTTACGGCTGTCACAGTTAACAGAGCGTCCTCGCTCAGGTTAACTCAGTGGAAAACTAGCTAAACAAAGCTGATACTGGGGCTGTAGCCATCAACTTTGTATCCTTACAGCTGTCACAGTTAACAGAGCGTCCTCGCTCAGGCTAACTCGGTGAATGCTAGTTGTACTAAATCAACATGGAGGTTGTGCCCATTGATGGTTTTGACGCATTACGGCTGTCGAGTTCGCTCCGGCTAACTAGACTAAGCTAATACTCGGTGTGTCCATTGATTGTTGTAAACATTATGGACATATCGGTAGCGGATATCAGTTAGCAGAGTGCCCTCGCTCAGGCTAACTGGTAGCACACCAAGAGTTACAGCACCTGTCCAAGTGGAGAGTGTCCTCGCACTGTAGGGACTGTGGGTTTTTTTGTCCGTTTTCACAGTAGCAGAGTGCTCTCGCTCAAGCTAACTGGTGGGACACCAATATCTGCAGCAGCTGTCTTAGTGAAGAGTGTCCTCGCTCCCCTCTCACTGTAAGGACTGGGTTCTTTTTGTCCGTTTTTCACAGTAGCAGAGTGCTCTCGCTCAAGCTAACTGGTGGGACACCAATATCGGCAGCAACTAGTTTAGTGAAGAGTGTCCTCGCCCCTCTCACTATAAGGACTTTGCCTGACCTGTTTCCACAGTGGCAGAGTGCTCTCGCTCAAGCTAACTGGTGGGACACCAATATCGGCAGCAACTATCTTAGTGAAGAGTGTCCTCGCTCCCCTCTCACTGTACGGACTGTGGTCTGTTTTGTCCGGTTTTTACGGTAACAGAGTGCTCTCGCTCAAGCTAACTGGGGGGACACTAATATCTGCAGCAACTATCTTAGTGAAGAGAGTGGGCTTAGAGAGTGTCCTCGCCCCTCTCACTATCAGGACTTTGCCTGACCTGTTTCCGCAGTTGCAGAGTGCTCTCGCTCAGGCTAACTGGTGGGTCACCAATATCCGCAGCGGCTGGCTAAGGGAAGAGTGTCCGAAGGATCACTCGCCACTGACTGCCCCCTGCCTGTTCTCTCAACATTCAGCAGAGCGCTCCCGCTCGGACTGATTTGGAATTCCGCATAAACTAGTGGGACAAGGGTTCCACCAGAATCGCGGCCATGTTCAACTCTCCCGGCTGTAGGACCTGTATAGCTCCTCTTCAGCCGGAGGACGGCCCTGACCTCTTGCCCTAGCAGGGAGAACCCAGGCAGGACCTGCGGCATCACGCCTTGAGCAGTAAGGTCTGCTAGGCTGGCCGAAGTGGAACACCTGATGCGGGAGGTCTACCTCCCCCTGTCTGGGCAGCTGAATCCAGACCAACCTACCCTGGTCATTGGTATGGCGCTTGCACGCCGGGCATACACAGCAGCTGGAACATCCACCTGTGAGTGCCTTCTTCAGGCACCTTCCCGCCCTCACCACCTTTTCTGTTCCTCCCTCCGAGGAATATCTGAGGGAGTTGCGTGCATGGTGGAGACACCAGGGCTCTCTCCCGCCTTACATCAGACCATGCAGGAGGTGGCAAATCTGGCCTTGCACGTATGCCAGCCAGTTAGACGACTATGGCGTCCATCAGTTTCCCCTGAGGAGATTCTGAGGCCCGATGCCAGGTGCCCTCGACCCAATGTCGGGTCAAAGATGACCTGCTATCCAGGGCTTAGGACACAGCAGAGCTGTGCACCGTATCGACAACTCCCTCTCCCACCTCAGGCTTTCCCTCGCAGATTCTCTGCAGCGGGCTACTTCGACGCTTCTGCTCAGTGATGCTTCATTGCAGGCGTTTGCACTCATATCGAGGGAACGTGGCTGGTTCAGACTCGTCGCCAGGTTTGGCTGGCGCAGTCACCCCTATCTGAGACATGTAGGAGGACCCTCCATACTGTCCCAGTGGAGCCTGGTGAGCTGTTCGAGTCAGCTGCTGTACAGGCGCTTCAGCGGACTGTTAGAGCTAGCCAGACCAGGGTCCCATTTCTGGCCCACAAGGCCGTTTTCTCAGCCTCCAGCTTACCCTAGTAGCCGCAACAGGCCTCGGCGTCCTGCTGAGAGGCTGGACCGCTACCTATACAACCCTACTTACATCCCCGTCCCCCCCGGCAGGGGTGCCAGGAGATGTCTCCAGGCCGGCTGTCGGGGTTCTTTCTCCCATCAGCGGATTTCCAAGGGAGAGTGGTTCACGTCTATCGACGCCTGTTCCCATGGTGCATCACCACAACTTTCAGTCCTGGGTGCTTCCATTCGGACTCTCCCATCTCCCCATGGGTGTCCACAGTGTGTTACTGCTGTCCTTTCCCCCTGCAATCGCAGGGCGTGAACATACGGCCGTACTTAGACTGGCTGACCTAGGCGCCGTCCCGGCTTCAGGCGCCACAGGACACTGCTCGCCTTCTCTCACGTGGCCCGGTGGGCCTCAAGGTGAACATGGAGAGGAGCTACCTGAGCCCTTCTCAGAGCATAACCTTCATTAGTGTGGCCCTATGAGGGCCTGTCTGTCGCCCCAGTGCGGATGGCTGAACAGCCTTCACTTGGATGCCAAGTGGCACAGATACAGGGCAATAATATTATCGAAACAGTGTCTATTCATCTGTTCACTATCCCCATGGAGGGAGTGCATATCTGGCGAACAGTGTCCCAGGAACCGAGCCCCAGGGGCTCGGTTCTATTCCACCAGGAGATTGTCACAACAGTTACCTGCCTCTCAAGGCGGGTGCAGGGTGACAGAACGGGACAGCCTGGGGGCAGTTGTCTGCTGAAAGACCGCAGGTCCAGGTTCTAGAGCTAGCGCTCGAGCACTTCCTTCCATGTTTGAAGGGAAAGCATGTGCTTGTCCGGTGGACAGCACCTCTGCTGTGATTTCCCATGAACTATCGATGGGGCACCAGATCTGCAGAAGTTGCTACGGGGATCACCGTGGCCTTCTGACTTGGGAGGCCCCTCGCCTGACCAGCCTGTGGGCAATGTACCCACCAGGAGAAGGGTACAAGGTTGTGGTTTTCCTGTTCCATTACAAGCCTCCACCGGGAGAGTGGCGGCTGCATCCAGACGTGTCGACCCACTGCCCCCACTGGGTCTCCCTGACGGGGGGGACCAGCCCTCTGGGTCAAGATGCCCTGGCTCACACGTGGCCAGAGGATCTTCTTTGTGCCTTTCCACCAGTCCCTCCGCTTTTGCTATAAGCTTGTCAGAGTTCTTCCCCGACAGGATGGATCTCCTGTCGCGACTAGAGGGTCGGATTTGGCATTCCAATCCCTGCCGCCTTCAATTAGGGGTCACGGGAGGGCCCGACCGGATGCTGAGTGGCTGCATAGAACCAGTCTGACGGACTATTCTGAATGCCAGTGCGCGGTCTACCTGCCTGCAGTACAAGAAACAGGTGGAAGCTGTTCTCCGACTAGTGTGCGGCTCAGAACAAGGTCCCAGTACAGCGCCCCGTGCCTGCGGTACTGAGTTTCTACAGTCTCTCCTGGATAAGGGCCGGTCTCCCCTGCATGGGACCTACCCTTGGTACTGGACAGCTTATGCTTGTCCTTTTGAACCCCTGGCACAGGCGGAGCCTAGATGGCTATCAGCAAGTCGGTTTTCTCCTTGCTGTCAATTCAGCTCAATGTGGGGGCGAGCTGCATGCCCTATCAGTGGAAGAATCATGTCTGAGGTGGAACTCAGATGGCTTGGGTGTCACTTTCTGGCCTAAGGCAGTGTTTCTCCCAAGGGGGTGGATACGTTCACATATAAACCGGCCTATCCAGCTGGCAAAGTTGACCCCCCCCTCCCCCATCGGGAGAGGAGAGGTCAAGGCTGCTGTGCCCAGTGTGGGCCCTCAGAGCTTATATGGAAGCCACCGCCTGCATAGTCAGTTATGGTGAGCCTAAGAAGGGCTGTGCTCCTTTTTAAGAGAAAAAAGGAGAAACGGCACCTGTCCCACTGGATAGTGGAGGCCATTGCCGATACATACAAGGCGAGCGGCTGCGCTCGGCCATCCGGGGTGAAGGGTCACTACCAAGAGTGTCTCCACACCGAGGGCAAGCCTGAGTGGTGTGCCTGTGGGGGATACATGTGCGGCGGCCTCAGGGGCATCACCGAGCACATTCACCAAACACTACAGAGTTAACGTTGCCGACCCTCACCCACTGGGGAGGGTTCTTGGCCAATTTTCTCTGCCGGAGCTATAAGGGGTAGTTACTGTGCTTCCTCGTGACTCTTTTGGTATAAGTCATCCAGTGTTAAGCACTGCCTCTGGCGGTCAGTAAGGATGAAATAGAACGAAAGTTACGAACGTAACTACGGTTCTATGAATCCTGGATGACCGCCAGAGTTCTTGGTCACTCGGAATCCCGTGAACTCGCGAGAAGATTCCATAGGACTGAGCTCAGGATGACACCGGAACTTATAGATGACGGTGGTCATCCGAGGTCACACGTGACTTTGTTGATATAAATATTCGACCTGCGCATGCGCGAGACGGGATACATCCAGTGTTAAGCACTGCCTCTGGCGGTCATCCAGGATTCATAGAACCGTAGTTACGTTCGTAACTTTCGTTTGTGTGTGTGAGTGTGTGTTCTGTTGTCAGCCACAGCATGTTTCTAATTCTCTTCCTCTCCCTCTTCTCTTTCATGTGCCACCTGTTTCCACCTCCCTTCATCTCCTCAACTCAGGTAAGTCTTATTACTCTCTTTCTCACTTAGTCAAACACAACCTGAGGACACACGATGGTGAGTCCACAGAAGGGAGGGAAGGGGGGGAGGGGGGGGGGTTTAGGGGTAGAGTGGGGGTTCAGACTTTTATGAAGTCATCATGAGGAATGGCCTCGACTTGTGTGGCTGGTTGTCAAAGCGGTCCCGGGTCTTTCAGCGCAGCGGGGTTACGGAGTGTCAGTCGGCCCACTGCTGAATGGCAAAATCAGCTGGCACTCACGCTCACCCCCGCAATGGTAATAGCTCTGAGCACACACACACTCACACACACGCGCACACACACACACACACACACATCTCATTCACAGGTTAGGCTTGCGTTGTCATTGGGAGTGACTGAACATTAGCGCCTCAGTAGCTCCAATTAGTGGATCACAAAAATAAGGAGTCTTGCTGCCCGTGTACATCACTGCGACCACTGGAATGCAAATCACACACACACACACACACACACACACACACACACACACACACACACACACACTGGAGGCATCTAATCTGTGTTTGTCCACACAATACTCCTTTTTCTCTTTCTGACAATTTTAGTTTCTTGTAATCATCTGTCACACACACACACACTCGCACACACACACACACACACACACACACACACAAACACACTCGCACACACACGTGCACAGAGCCGTTGTCATTCCTCAGGGCAGCAGTAGTCACATCAGAGGTTTTTTACTGATCACTTGTCGTCTGGTGGGACCAAGGTGACATTTCCTCTTACGACCCTAAATGTGAAACATAGTGCGTAGGGGTGTGTGTGTGTGTGTGTGTCCCTCTTTAGATAATGAGGGGTCTATATGCAGGCACGGCAGCGTATTAAATATGTAACAGCAGGTTGGGAATGGTGGACAGAGGTGGCTTATCAGACACACAAACTGACGCGCACACTCACAGTTGAGGTGTTGACGTGACTTTTCTTTTTCTTTCTCTCCGAGCCTGCTCCCTCCCTCCCTAGTCTCAAATGTTTGACAGGTGTTTGCCCCGTCCCGCACAGTAGTTAGTCATGTAGACACACACATACTTAGTGATTTTACGAAGCAGGGAGGAGGAAGCGAGTGTATCTGGCAAGGGGGGGGGGGGGGGGGTCACCTTCCCATCCCTCACAGTTGAACTGCTATGCATTTGTGTGCAACTTTAAAAAAAAGAATGCACCAGCGACTCATCTTAAACGTGCAGTGCTTTACTGCGACGATCGCTTAAATATCGGCGGTCAAGCGTCTTGCTGATTTTGAGCTCTCGTCATGACAAAAATTCCAGCATATGCAAACCTTTGGTGGACTGTTATTTGGTTGCTAGGATGACTTAACAGCTATTCCCCAGCTGTGGTCATGCACACACACACACACACACACACACGAGCATGTACACACCACGAGGTAGTTTGCACCAGTCAATAGGGGTTCCCACCCTCTCTTATCCTCAAAAGATGCCCACTGTAAAGACCCCAATCTATCTCTCTTTTGTCTCTCCTTCCTCTTCTTCTCTTCTTCTTCTTCTTCTTCTTCCTCTCCCTGTCTCTTTCCCATTTCTTCTCTTTCCTCGCCTCCAGCCTTTTATCACCTCTGTCTTTATTCTCTCATTTTCTCTTTACCTCTGCCAAGATTGATTTCATTTCCCACTATCTCACACGGCCCTCTCCTGTGCTCTCCAGTACAGTTGGTGTAGCTTGCTAATACACACACACAAACACACACACACACACACACACACGCACACACACAAGCACACATGAGTGCACACACACTTTTGAGAATCACAGTAATGGGATTAGAAGGGTCTGCTGAAATATTGAAGAGTCCCAATGCAAATAATGAATAGGCTGGCAATGTATCTGGGTAAGTGTGTGTGTGTGTGTGTGTGTGTGTGTGTGTGTGTGTGTGTGTGTGTGTGTGTGTGTGTGTGTGTGTGTGTGTGTGTGTGTGTGTGTGTGTGTGTGTTTGTGTTTTAAGCAGCACGTAATGCATGGTTCACAAGTGTGGCTTCACGATGCAGTTAGCACGGCGTGCTAGCACAAAGAGGTACGAAGCTCAAGCACACACACGTGCACATTAACACACACTGACACATGAACACACACACACACACATGCGGTTTTAACACTGCTCTTCATCACCTAGCACTCAGTCTGTTCACCCCACAATGACACCCCACTTACATCTGTCTTACAGCAAGAGGAGAGGAGTAAAGCCTTTGTAATGTGTGTGGGTGTGTGTGTGGGTTTGTTTAAGTAAGTATGTGTGTGTGTGTGTCTTCATGCATGTGAGCAAAGTACGTGTGCAAATGTATGCCGTGTGTGTGTGTGTGTGTGTAGCAGTGTCTAAGGTTGCTGGCTGAATGGAGGAGAAAATTAGACCTGATATGATAGTCACGCTTCACACTGTCAGTGTGTGTGTGTGTGTGAGTGTGTGTGTGTGTGTGTGTGAGTGTGTGATGACGGTCACTGGCGCTAGTGGTACACAAAGACAGCAGAATATCAACACGGTTTTGATAGTACAGGCAGAATGACAAGGGCCAGATATAAGAAAGCACTTGAGATCGCGGGAATTGTTGCGTTTTGCTGTTTGCTGATATATGGATTTTAATTCTCCATTTCGTGAGATTAAAAAGAAAAAATATGTTGAAAAATGCAAAAGTGAAAAAAGAGCACTTACATCAGCCGGTGTTCTCAAATATTTGTTATCCTGCAAAACCTTGTTCAAATGCACGTGGGTCCAACATGGCGTCTGGAGAGAAAATAGCAACGCGTTAAAGGACTGGCTTAACATTTTGGAGAACACGTGTTCTTGTTGGGAGTTAAATCAAAAGATCTACACCACTCTAATGTTAGTATGCTAAATATGTAGCGGGAACCAGCAGGCAGTTAGCTTAGCTTAGCATAATGACTGCGAGCATGGAGGAACAGCTAGCCTGGCTCTGTCCAATGATGACAAAATCCGCCCATCAGCATCTCTAAAGCTCATTAATTGACACCTCAGGAGGAGTGTTGGTGTAGGCGTGTTGCTACAATTACCGGTAAGATGGTAAAAATACAATCCAGGAAGTCAATTTTGATTAACAAGATGTTAACAAACATTGGCTACGGCAGAAGTTGATTTTATATTATGTTGGCCAAATAAGCAAAGCCAAATAAACGCTTTCTTGCAGTACTTTTACTATGTGCTGTTGTATCCTCTATCTTAAGGTTTTATCTTTTACTGCACTAGTGCGCTTTAATGAGTCTCCGTCCCGGGGTGACGCTAAATCTACTGAGTCTCAGTCCCAGGATGAAGAAGCAGCAGAAGCTTTGGTCAAGGCCATCACCATTTCTCTCTGTCTGCTTAGATCAGACTGTTGGGAGCAGCTAGAGACACAATCCGGAGCTGGTATCACGACCTCCTGGCTGTTACCAACTCAGTCTTATGTTAATTGAGACCCGGAGAATGGACCCGAGCAGTCGGCGGTTAGCCAAGTGGCCAACAGCACAGACGAGCCTGTTGTTTGGTTCTCCGGTTAGAGGTTGAAGAGGCAGAAGGTGAAGGATGAAGATGGAGAGGGTAAAGAAAAGCTGGGGAAGTGTCTGAAACCTCATTCTCAAAAAAGAGGGAAAGGTTATCCTGGCAAGTCTTTTTAAAAGCGACATTCTAACTCGCTTACAGCAAAGTTCATCCAACATATATAATAAGGATATAAAGACATAAGTGCACACTTTGCCTAAACTCTGCAAAGAGTGAATAATTCAGTCGCGTGTTGGGCGATCAAATCAACACGTCTGCGGCTGAAACACGTTGCAGACGGCAAAGTCACAGCGTCAAGTGTCAGTGGTTCAATTGGGATTCTGTGGGAAACAAATCCAGGGTCGTAAATTGATACTCAAAAGATACATTTTGGCAGGGGGGGGGGGGCATCTTGTCTCATGACCTTCCCGACCCGTCATCACTGAGGTTTCTCATTAATATGAGCACTTTGTCGCCAAACCACTGCTCGGCAAGTGTTGTCCCGGCAACTAATTCACCATTCGAACTCAGCCGTGATCACGCCCGATTGGATGTGAGGTCGTGACTGACAGGTGTTTGGGCCAATAGCGTGCAGGTGTAAATCCCTCCCTCAGGAATAGAGCAGCCCTAATCAAGCCCTTGTAATACACTAGTTCCCGTTAGCTCCCAGGGGCTAATTAGCATTCTAATTACTGATTGCAAATGAGAGGTGCGTCGATTGTGCTCCGCCCGTGAGTGGAGAGCCGAGAGAGAGAGACACATAAACATATGCATCTCACACACGTACGCGCTGTCATACTCGCACAAACTCTCACACACACACACATACTGAGTGATCATCGTTAAGAGGCTTATCATGCTCTTGTTCCTCTGCGCATTTGCAGTCCCCTCTGATCCACGGCGTCCTCATTAGGATCATAATGCAGTACATATACACACTGGCGGAAAACACGCGTGCATACGGCGATGAACATTAAATATGGTAATAAAGAAACAAACATAAAACATTATATACTGCCAAAGTGTTGCTGTTGTTCCTACCAATTAACACAGCACTGATTTACTGCTCGGGGGGGGACACACACACACACACACACACACAAGTACGGACCACAAATGCATAACGCACACAAATACGCGTTAATGTGTGAATATGTGTGTGTGTGTGTGTGTGTGTGTGGGGTGGACCGAGGGGGCGAGAATAATGACGGAATAATTCCTCACTACAGTAGAACTAGAATGGGTCCAATTGTGCGTGTATGTTTGTGAGTAAGAGAGGGAGAGAGGCAGGGATGGTGTGTGTTGGGGGGGAGTAGATAAGAGCAAACTCTCCAAACAGCCAATCATCATGTTATGCTGCTCAGTTAGGTGCTTTAACAAGGCTCCTCTAAGCTGCACTTCAGTCCAGCGAGTGTGTGTCCGTGTGAGAGGAACACCTCAGCGCTGTGTTTTGATTGCAGCATGACTATTGTAGCTACTTTTCTCACACTCGCCTTGCTTTTCCCTGCATCTCCCTCATGCTGAACGGGTTATCTCTAATTATACATGATGCTTTTATTCAAATTCTATTTTATTCTTTGGCGAGGGTTTTGGTTTTATGCATTTTTAATATGAGTGTAAAATATACTTTTAAGGATGTTTCCAAGAATGGATCTACCAGACACCAGAGTAACAATAAACAGTAATGAATTACATGTTAATAACATGTTAATAACATGTTAATAACATGTTAATAACATGTTAATAACATGTCTTGCATTTGACATGGTCTGGTGAATAGTGTTAGCCAGGGAATATTTGCAAATACGTGATATTAAAAGACAAATAAATTAAAAAAATTGCATATTATTTTCATGCTATATTCAGATTGATTTGTTTTAATGACTGTGTGATGCTTTAAAAAAAATGTCACTGCAAATACATACACATACATATATATGTAATTGCATCCCGGTACTATGTACTGCTGCAAAGACACTATTTCATTGGAATCATTTAAGATCCAGTCAAGTTGAGACACACAAATTGTGATTGTTCTGTGTAAAATTGGTGGACAGAAGAATAAGAAGAAGAAAAAAGCAACGGTGAAATTGGAGACTGACTCTCGCTCTCTCACTCTGCCGGTGTGTTTGATGTGATTGATGCTCGGCAACCGGTGTTTACTCTTGTTGGTCAATTGAAAACCCAGCGTGGCAGGCAGGGGAAAGCACAATGGGGAGAGGAGCTAAAGTGGCGGTGTGAGGTGCTGAACACTGACACGGAGACAAATAGATAGAAAGCTGTTAGAGAGGAGAGGACACAGTGGGAGGGAGGGCGGGAGGGCGGGAGGGAGGGAGGGAGGGCGGGAGGGAGGACGAGCCAGACACAGACTACACTGAAAGGGAGCATTAGATTTGATTTCAGTAACGGAGAGGAGTAGAAAGAAAAAAGAAATCAGGAAAGGATGGTAAAATGTAGGAAAGGAGGAAAAAATAAATGCAAAACAACAGCTAATAAGGGCCCCGACATATCCGCAGACATAGTTTGAGTGATGGATGTAAAAAAGGCAGACGGTCTAAGTAACAGACAGAAAAGAGCTATAACGAGTGGTGAGAAAGGGAGAGTGGGAGGACTGGAGATGCTGGTCATTCCTGTCAGCAGGCCTTTAAATGAAAGGCGACAGTGTGTGTTGGGGGGGAAGATTGGAAGGCATTAAGGCCTGGCATGTCCTGTGACACCCCGAGAGGCAGAGAGACCTGGAGAGAGAGAGGGGGAGAGAGAGAGGCCAATTGAATTCTTCTACCAAGTGCCCACTTGTCCATGTTAAATCTTTCAGTGCGTGAGTGTGTGTGAGTGTGTGTGTGTGTGTGTGTAGGCATTCCTACAGTATATGTGTGCGCCTTGATCGCCGTGTGTTGACATATGTGTGTGTCTGTGTGTCATCCTGGAAGGTGGGGTGATTTAGTGAGAACAGAGGAGAGGGAGGATCTATAACCGCCATGCTGCCCTCGCCTTTGTTCACCACCAAAGCCGGAGCTTATCGGCTGCACAGATTACTGCTGTATCGATGGCACCTTCTGTGTGTGTGTGTGTGTGTGTGTGTGTGTGTCTCTCTCTCTTTGTGTGTTTATGTATACATGAGAAGGACTAGAAAGAAAAAGAGAAATATGGACTGATAGGCATGTATGTTGCCGGTGCTGAAAACGTGACGTCTGGATCAAAGACGAGGCATCGCCTCCGTAGTCTTGTAGATTTAAGGTGTTCGCGCTTCATCTTCATTTCCTGTCTCGTCCACTGGGAATGGTCAGTTCTCAGTTTTGTCTCGTCCAGTCGGGAACAAACCAACATTCTCTCTTTGCAAAATGCCCCAAATCTGTCTGAACCTGATCCTTCTTCCCTTGAATCTCTCTGGACCCAATCTTTTCAGAAATCGATAATTCTATTCTCAAATCTTTCTGAGCTTGTTCCTTATTTGCCCCGAATCTTTCTGAACCCGATTCTTCTTCCATCAAATCTTTCTGAGCTCAGAATGAATGATCCTGAATGTGATCAGAACCCTTTCTATGGCATACACTGCTGCTGCAGAGTGAACAAAACAGAGACAGAAACTGTCTTAATTCTTAATTCTGTGGAACATAATGTGTCAGAAAAACTGAGAAGGCCTGAGGGGCAGATACTCAAAATTACCAAAATGTAATCCGTCAGTATTGCTTATTTGATTTCTAGAATTTAGGGGGAAAGGGCTTGACCGGATGAAACCCCAACAAAATTAGAAAGTTAGAGCCTGACATGTCCCGCGCTGTTTGAATTATGCCGAGTTGGAATCACGGTTAAATTCAAGGCTATTGCAGTTGCTGCTATTAAACGGAATACAAGCTGATTTAAAAAGAGATTGATTGAGCATTGATTTAAGAGCACAACTCTGGAAACTCTTTCACCCTGAGGTCTATAATGTGAAATGGGGCCAAAACAACAATGATGAAAAACTGTAGGGTTACGGGATGAGAGCCAAGAGGACCAGCAACTGTACAACAGGGGACCGGCGCTGCTGCCTCTTCCTTTCTATTCTCACTCGCTCTTCCTTTCTCGTGTAAAAGGCTTCTTTTCTCCTTTGTCTGACCGGGCAGACCTGTCCATTGAAGAGTCCACAGATATTTGACACATATAATCAAGACATCAGCATGTACACATTAGCCCGGCTGGCCCTCCTCAAAGCACTCAGCGTTGGCGGGTTTGGAGATGCTCATTTCCTTGTTTGACCACAATGAATCCACCTTTGTGCGTGTGTGTGTGTGTGTGTGTGTGTGTGTGTGTGTGTGAGGAGAGAGAGATCGGGAGGGGAGGGGTGCTGAGAGTGTGTGTGTGTGTTTCTTCATAGAGGGTGGTTAGAGGTGTCACCCTGCACCCATTTTAATGTGCTCCACAATTACAGCTGTCATGGCTTGAAGATAATGTTTTTTTTCTTCTGTTTTTGCCACACGTTCACACACACTCGCACACACACACACACACACTAAAGAGGTGAAATATGGTAGACAAGGAACAGGCCTTCGCTCATAAAAAACGCCTCAACGACCTCCATCCCCCTTGTGTGTGTGTGTGTGTGTGTGTGGACTAAAGATGCAAGAGGACGATGCGGGCTATGCCTCTGCGCATGAATTATTATGGTGTGTGTTTGTGTAGATGTGTGCTTACGTGTGTGTGTGTGTGTGTGCGTGCGCATTTTTGCGTGTGTGACAATATTTGCTTTGTTGAACGAGCCCCTTGGTGAGAGTCAGGGTGGTTGTAGCATTCCTCATGCAGCGGTGGAGCTGCTCCAGCGACGTTAAAAAACCCTGCAACAACCGCACACTTTCAGACCTGCTCCAAGACCTGGCTTTGTTTTGTCAACAGGAAGTAAATATGTGACTCAAACATCATTGACCACTGAGTACAGTTCTCTGTGGCTCATTTTTGACTCTGAATCAAGGATATTTTGCAGGATGATTTTGAGAAATATTGAGAAACAAAAGGGGCCGTGTGCCCGGACACAAAAGGTCTCATCTTATGTCTCCAGTGGCAGGTGAACAACCCATATATGATGGAAAATCTCATATTTAATCTGTTCTTTCAAGCTAATCGTGGAATTGTTTTGCTGAAAGACCCCAAACACTCGATTTCACTCTTTCTGGCCAATCAGAGTTCAGATCAGTTGATTAATCCTTGACGCTGAGATGCCATGCCTTGAAATAATAAACGTACAGAGTTTGAAGGAAAATGCCAAACTTGACTCATCCTATCGCATGATCTTCATCAGCAGGTGGCGTTTACCCCGTGGTCACTTCAAGAATTGTAGATGTTCAGATTTCATGTTTCCCTGAGCACCTTTAAGGACTTCCTGTCCCTTTCAGCTTAAAGGCTGTACGATAGCTGTAATCACACGAGCGTAAAGCTGCAGCACTGTATGCTAAATGGAACTCATTATAAAAGGCGATGCTGTCGAACTTAGTATCCTCTGGAACCCAGTTTTTCTGTAACTGTGCAGCAGCAAGGTATAGATTTGAGCCGATTGTTATTCTATCGATGCTGTTTTCCACGAGCCTGATCAAACTATCTTTCTGTCTCTCACCCCTTTAGTGATATAAACTATCTCCAGATGAATATGGCTGCTAAACGGTGTGTAGTATTGACTTCACCTCTTCAATATCTGACCTCGCTGTCATAAGCAAGCTAACCCTAGGCTTTCAGGGCTCTTTGTATACCCCTCCCTCTCTCTCTCTCTCTCTGTCTGACTCTATCTCCATCCAAATCTCTCCACCGTGCCTTTGAGTGCTGCATAGATTGGTAACACGACCTCTAATTCTCCCGAGACGAATATGTGCACACGGATAGAAATGAGACGTACGACAAAAAAAAAAAAGGTCTAAAGAAGAATCGACTCGGTGGTGTTTTAATGTCACGCGTTTAAGGGCGATGACGGGAGATTACACCACATGGTGTGGGCACACACACACACACACGCAGACACACGGTTGGCTTTTGGAGGGGGGGGGGGGGGGGTTGGGTGAAATCAAATCTCTCCAAATCTCTATTCTGGCGTCACGGAGCTGAAGACGCAAACACAGATGATCACTTACTCGCACATACACACGCTCGCGCTCGCGCATTACATGCATGCACGCCTACACATATGCAAACACATGCAAGTTAGACACACACACTCACACGTCCATGCAGATGCACACACGGAGGGGTAACCCTGGTAGATTTATCAGTGGAGGTCTGCAGCACAGTGGCTGCCTTTCTCATTTCATAGGCCACCGGGGCAGAACAGGCATGGGCTTGTTCAAATCCAACCCAGCAAGACCAACACATACATACACACACACACACACACACACACTCGCACACACTCGCACGCGTGCACACGCACTTTCTGTTTAGCGGCTTAACAGATGCCAGCCAGAATCGCTGGAGAGGAAAGGGAGGGGAGGGAGAGAAGAGGGGAGACAGAGACAAGCTGGTGGGAGAAAGAAGGTGGAATAGTAAAAAAAAAGAAAAAGATATCGAGTACTTCTGAGGAGACAGACAAAGAGAGGGGAAGGATGATCGACACAGACCAACAGGTGCAGAAAGAGAGAGAGAGTCACGCAGGTTCCTCGCCACAAATACAGAGATATCATGTATGTGGACAGCTGGATGAGCGGTTCATTCTGCCCCACACACACGCACACGCACACACACACACACACACAATGCAAGCAAGCTAAGAGAGGGCAAGGCACCATGTCCGAGACATTTTGTGTGTGTGTGTGTGTGTGTGTGTGTGTGTGTGTGTGTTTGCACATTCTCAATAGAGAAAATCTGTGTTTTTCAGAGGGCAGCGCCGTTAAGACGGAAATTTAATTGGATTCCTTTGAAATGATGCAGGCTTATTGGTGTAATGGCTTGCTGATGGTGCGGTTGGAGTGAGTCCCCGTAACAATACCTAGTGCCTCGTTAGCTTGGCAGCCTCACACACACACACACACACATGCTAAAGAGAGTGTGTAACAGGCGGGCAGACCATGGGTGGGTTTGAAGCTTTGATGAAGGGCCCTATAAGCTGAAAATGGCTACTGTCTGCGACGAGGGCTCGGTGGGAGGACAAACGAGGACACACGTGCACACACACACACACACACACACACACACACACGCATTGTATCATTCAAGACACCTTTATCCTCCTCGGATTTCTGTGCAAATTGTACTTTGATAAATGAAGTTAAAATGCTTTGTGAAATATAGTGCAGCCGAGCCCTTTAGCAAACACCGACGCTCCACAAAGAATGTAGCCTTTGGATGATTATCGGTCTTTCGTTCCCATGGTATCACAACTGACTGAGCTCCTGGAAATGACGGCGAGCCTGAGCTGTTTTTCCTCTCTCTCGCCGTTCTCCTGCTGTTTCCATCTTTCTTTTTTTTCCTGCTCTCCCCTGCGATCATAAAACTCAAAGCCCTCAGAGGTACAGCCAGTTGTTTCAGATGAGTAGGCAAACACTTTACACCTTCCTCGGCATCCATTCTTCTTTTCTCAACCTTGGTGGCTCTTAAAAGAAAAAGGAGAAATGAAAAAGCAGGTCCGGATGAAGGGATGGGAGGACGGAAGGTTACGGCGCTCTTTGATCTGACCGGTTTCAGCCGAGGGAAAATAAAGAGGCGGCCAGGGAAAAATATACAAGGCCCCGGGCGGAGCCTGGGCTTCACCCGGGGGAGGGCGACCCAACGGAAGAGCCCCGCGTTCGGCTTGAGCGCTGCCCGGCCGGGGCCTGCGCTGCTCGTGTTATTTCAACATGGTTAGCACATGGGCTAAACTCCCCGGTCATTTATTTAACACACAGACTCCCCACAGCGCTCCCAGATGCCACGAGGCTAAAGTGGAGCTACAAACACCTCATGTGAGGCCGTCTCTACGGGGCAGCTTGTTGCTTCTTTTTTTCCCCCGGTTATTTCCAGTAAATATCTGCAGGTTGCTCCAGATGGGAGGGTGAAGGTGCACGGCTTCACCGCTGACATGATGCTGTAGTTTCTAGAAGCAAGCATGGGTGGAATAATCTGTGAGGGGCCCCGGGGCACAAGTTTGTTGTTGGGGCCCCTATTGACCCCCCCCCCCCCCCCCCCACAGCAGACTTCAAATGGCAGCTTCATTAATTGCCCAGAACTAGTGCACATGTATGTCAATAATATTATCTGGCACCAGGCTGTCAGTTTGAGGCAATTTGACTAAACACAACTTCATTTCGGGAAACTAGATTTTAGAACAGGGCCACAAGAGCCATGGCCAAACAGCATCCCACGATTTACGTCCACAGCCCACATTCAGCTCCAAGGCAGAAAGTAATCAGTCGTCTTTTAATAGTCTTTCATGTAACGACGCAGAAAGCAAAGGTCTGGAGGTCGGGGACGTGCACGGGCATGCAGCTCACCACTTGCATGCAGGAGACTGGGGTTTGTGTCCCATTACAGACCTGCAATTAATGTTTGCTTTTTTTATTGCCTCTAACCATAATCTTTCCCCCCCAACCTCAACCGTGGCCTAGTTGCCATGTACAGACATTGTAGAAAGTGAGCAATTTAAAGCCAGCGCCACCGGACATGTTTTTCAGAATCGTCCAATATTGATGTTCTTGTCTCACATATAGTCCTCTGTCCCCTCCAAGTCCACAGAGCAGATTATACATGGCAGCTTTATTATATGTCCAGAGCCCCAGAAACGGATCAGTACTCCTACAACTTACCAGGGTTGAAATAGCTGCTTTTGTGCCACCAAAAGTCCATAACCCAAAGCTAGTCGGTTTTCTATCATAGAAAACAAATAAGAGCAGCCAGTCTTCACATTTGAGAGCCTGGAACCGGAGAATGTTTGTCCTCTTTTGGTTGAAAAGTGATCAAAATTGTAGCTTCATTTTTGATTACTCGACTAATCGCTCAAGAGACTAATCGTTCCAGCTCTGCATTTAAAGTCGATGGACAACAAAGCAAACGAGGGTTGGTTAATGCTTTCCATTCTGCATGTGCACTCACACACACACACACACACGCATACCCATGCATACATGAACAATAACAGCACTTGGATGCCAGTTGGACGTTCACTGTTTTAGCCCCGTGATATTTGGCAACCTTGCTCCACAAACAGACAGTACACACAATCCCTGTGGGCAGCTTGCTATACCACAGAGTGTGTGTGTGTGTGTGTGTGTGTGTGTTTACCCAGCGAGCAGCAGCAGCTGTGTCAGTAATAGCTCTCTAAGCTGCAGGCTAATGACAGAACTCAGGGAACGGGACTCTAACATGGATAGATGTTTAACCCCGTTTAGCCCCGATCTGGAGACCACTGGGCAAACACCACGCACACACACACACATGCATTATCCTTGCCCCTATTTATTTTTTGGTGACTTTAGTTGTGTGTGAATGAAGGGGAGAGAGAGAGAGAGACATAGGAGTAGAGAACAGAGAGGGGGAACAACATCCTTCACCCTATATATCAGTCCTGCCTCTTTCCCCTTGTTCCCGTGGCAACAAGACCCCACACACAACAACCAGACCCCAAATCACTGACCCTCCCACCACGTACATACACACACAAGCACACACACACACACACACACACACACACACACAATGTCCTTTGGAGAGCAAGAGGGGTCAGGTGGTCACATCGGTAGAGTGTGTATGGGGGGGATGTTAGCTTTTAGGGTTTGTGTGTGTGTGTGTGTGTGTGTGAGCGTCACAGCTTGCTCATCGCTCAGCCAGCAGTCTATTGTCCAGTCCCATGAAGTGACTGTGAGGTCTAATTAGCAAGTTAACAAGTTAAGAGGTGGAGTCTGTCAAACGCTTAGCTTTTTCACCCCAAGGGTCAGCCCACCACCGCTGGGTATGTATATGTGTGTGTGTGTGTGTGTGTGTGTGTGTGTGTGTGTGTGTGTGTGTATGTGTGTGTATGTGAACATGTGTGTTTGGTATATGTGATCAATCCCCAACATCATTTTACAGCTTTCTCAGCTCAAATATAACTTAGTTTTTATGACATGGTGACGTGGACCTTTTCTTTTTTTTGTTGTAAAAAACGACATTTTCTTTTTTTTGTGACGCTAGACATAATCTGGGAGAAAGGAAAGTTTGTGAAAGTGAGGTCAACTTAAAAGAATAATTTGACGTTTTTTTGGAAATATTACGCTTCATTGACGAAGGTTAGAGGAGAAAATGTATGCCGCTCGCATGTCTGTGTGCTGAATATCAAGCTACATCCAGCGGTTGGTTAGCTTAGCTTAGCATAAAGACACGAAACAGGGTGAAAGAAAATTTGAATGTGAAAAGACAGTAAAATGGAATAAAGTGTTGTTTCACTGAGAAAACAAATTTTATTAGCTTATTTTTTAAAGCTTATTAGCAGCCGTAATAGCAGCATTAACATTCAAACAAAGCAGAAGCTGTGAAAGCACTAACAATATGAGCGGTATTTGTTGTAGTGCTCTCTCTCTCTCGATCGTGTGTGTCCATGTTTGGCTGAGAAGCCAGCGGCGTATTAATCCGTGCGGTGAGACGTCGGGTCTATTCTGGGCGTCTTTACGAGGTTTGTCGAGACTCATTTGTAACTGAGCCTGCCACGGTGACAAGAAAAGAAAAAAAGTGAGTGAAGTTTAAATTCCTGCCTTTACCAACAGCACTGAAGGTCATTATCACAGGATTTTTTAACTTTCTTTTATTTTCCTTGTGGCCACATTCTCTTCAACCCACTTCCTGTGCTGTATTCCTTTTGTTCTCTGCTATCATTTCCGTCCCTTCCACATGAGCAGCTGATCCATCTCGCCCTCTCTTTTGCCGTCTTATGCACTCTCTGTCTTTCTCCCTGTTAATCTGTCCGTCTCTATATCACTCCCTCAATGAACTGAAGCTCTCTACCTCCCACAAAGGCACCACCATATTTCTCCTCTTAAACATCGGGGGGCAACGTGCATTGTCTGGTATGCAATGGAACTGGCCCACAATAGAGGTGGATGGCTCAATGTGTGTGCGTGCGGGTGTGTGTGCAAAGTAGGGGTTCCCCCACCCCCCTTTAAGCAGACAAAGACCCCAATTTGTCACCTCATGTACAGCTGTTGACCGGGTGGGTTCAGTTTGTATGTGCGCATATGTTCGTATCCGTGTGTGTGTGTGTGTGAAGTGAAATCGGGGGGAGGAAAAAGCAGGGAGGGGGCAAGGAGGGAGAAAGTGAGGCGGGAGACCCTTTTCTGCCCCAACACAACCTCTGGGGGGGCAGGAAGGGAGGGAGGGATGGGGGGGATAGTAAGTAAAAAGGGGGTAAATGGTTTTCTGCCTCTTTTCTGTGGGAATGTTTGTGTAAGAGGACAAAGCGGCAGCCACTCTGTTGCTGTGTGTGGGAGAGTGAAAGTGTCGGGGTGAAGGGGAGGGTTGTGGGGTTGAAGGGGGGGGGGGGGAAATAGCTCTCAGGAGGGGGAGGAGTCCCTCCATCCTACATTTATCCAACCTCTACATCCTCTCAAAGTGCCCATCACTGCTGTCGCTGTGTTACATCCACCTGTTAACATGTCTTCTTTAGACCAGCTGAAAGAAAGCGTCCTCAATACACATTTAGATGCTTATTTTACTACTTTCTCGATTTGCGTCTGTAGGTTTCCCCCAAATTCACCAAAAGTTACCGGTAGATAATGCCTCATTTGCATATTTTAACATAACACTTTAGAAAACGTGTGTGACAAAAAATAATTATCTGAATGTCATCAACTGGTAAAGTTTCATGCATTACACCTTCTTTTCAGACTCCACTTCAGAAGCACTTTCAAACACCAAACTCTCCACTTTCATGTTCATATATATATTGGGAAGGTTCTTACCAAAGGTGGTTTGTTCACATGTAATTCATATCCTGATTTATTCAACAGTTTTGTCCTATAATCATGGCAACAATTGATTTTATTTGAGAGCTGTTGACAGTATTTTCTGATTTATGGAGCAAAATGTAAAAAACTTTGACTCTAACATGTCAACAAAATGAAACAATGTTCAGATTTCTGTTCCGGAAATGTCTGCAAATGATCACATATTTAATAAGATGATGCTTAATTTGCATATATAAACATCACATTTCACAAAACTTGTAATACAAGAAAAGAATCGTCTTAATGTAAGTAATCTAATCGACTGGGGAAGTTTCATGGTGGTATGTATTAGTTTCATATTTGACCCTCTTCACCTGTAGCTACAAGTCTTACAACTTGAATATCATGGTGTGAGGCAGCTGTGTCCAATGGAGCTATCAGAGCAGAACACCTCAGAATGAGGCTGGCCTCTTCATTCATTTGGAAATACTGTCTCTAAATGTGTTTAAAACACTCAACTTGCTAAATCTAAGGGGCAGGAAAGATCTCAACACATCCTGATACAAGATTCAATGATAGATCTAGATGTTCCCCACATCCCATCATGCCCCGGGGCTTCCTCTCGTTCAGCCACCAGCTCAGCGCCATCCTGCCTGCAGCCCTCTCCGTCCCCTGGCTGGCCCCTCGTGTTGTGACTCCTGACAACTTCTCCAATTTGCTCTGCTGTGTGAAGAGGCAGGGAGCACATTGATATCTTCCCACCTACACGCACACACACACACACACACACACACAGACGCAATCTCTCCCCTGCACACGCACACACACACACACACGCACACACATCAAGTCATCAATATCCTCCCATTTATAAATGATCTGGCCCCGGGATAGAGTTTCAAACCTGCTGGGCCCTTCTGCCCCCTGCATGTCACACACACATGTACACACACACACACACACACACACACACACACACACACACACACACACACGAGTCACACAGTCACACTCCTCATTGGTCATTGATTGCCTTCTCAGATTTAACACAGCTCCATCCGTTGTTTGAGTAGCAGTGGGGACCTCTGTCTCTGTCCATGTTTATCCCTCTGAGCGTGTGTGTGTGTGTGTGTGTGTGTGTGTGTGTGTGTGTGTGTGTGTTTCATGCAGCCAGGCACATTTAACCACATGGTGAATGAAGGTCAAAGGACTAGAGCAAGATCACACCCTCCTGTTAGCCTTTTTTTGTTGTCAAATTAACAGCAAGAAACAAGAGAGAGAGACGTTGACAGAGAGAGAGAGATATGGTGCATCAGTGTGGATGATCTACTCATCGATTACTGTCAAACTGCTATTCATAGTTTCATAGCATGTGGACATGTGGGGCCCTGCAGTCGATACGTGGACAGAAATATCACACTGAGATCCAAATGATTTGCCGAGTAAAAGCAGCAGTAACTCAACATGAAAATATTCCCCAATAATGTTTAAAAATATAAATATAAGCGTACTACATTCACAATTTTCAAAATAAGTACAAAGGTGTGATGAGAAAATGTACTTAAAAGTGTTAATTATGCAGAATGCCCCTGTTGATATTGTTATTATTAATGTATTAATATGTAAGAAGCATTTCAATGTTGTGGCTGTTGTAACTACTAATTAATATACCTTGCACCATATTTTATAAAAGTGCAATACGTTTTGAATGTAAACCTGGCTCAAAGTAAAGTAAACTATCGCCATCAGACAAATGTGGAGAAAATATTTCCCTCTGAAATGAGCTTAAGTATAAAGTAAGTACTTGAGAGTGAACGTATTCCCACCACTTATATTCAAACGTGATATAGAAATGAATGCAGGGTCACAGTTGAGGCTGCACCCACATCAAATCAAACACTCCACGCTTTTATACAGAATATAGTACACATGTCTACAGCTGTCATAAATCTTAATGTAATGTACAATATGCTATGAATCCACATTGTAGAAATGGTTTGCAGCTCATGACTGGTTGTGTTTGAGGTAAACACAGACAGTGAGTGAGATCATTTCATTTCTTTCACTTCATGGTGTGTAAGCTGTGTAAGGGGTTTGCGTCAATCTGGAGATACAATCACTGACTGTGTTCATATCGATGGCTGTTTATGTCATCGAGATCACAAAGGTCATAGTTCATCACAAAATCACTGCATCTTTGACATAAAGCTGCATGTTGTTTCCTGGATACCAAACCAACCTTCCCTCTCTCTCCCTCTCTCCCTCCCTCTCTCTCCTCACACTCCGGTGGGCCGCGTCTCGCTGTAGATTCCTTAAAACCTGATCCTGTCTAAATTTGCAGGCCTTTCCTCATTGATTTCCCCGGGTGAAAATAAGAGGATAGGAAAGCATGTTAGACGTCTCCGGAATCAGAGCCAATCCATTAGCAACGATCAATGCGCTGGTAGAGGAGAGAGAGAGAGAGATGGAGGGGGAAAGAGGGAGACGTGAGTGTTGACAAAACCAAATAAATATAGACGTGCAAAGAGAGGAGAAATCAGATTAGTGCTGAGAGAATCTAAGCACAACACTTTTAACCCCTAACCTAACAATCTGTGTTTACACCACAGTGTAAGGAGGGAGGGGTTGGGAGACGGAGGTGGAGGGATGGAGGCAGGGAGGCAGGGAGACGCAGAGGGAGGAGGGAAGGTTGTGGTCGCGTGCAGTACGTCTGTTCCCGACTTGAATTTAACAAGGTTTTTCTGTGTTGCTGGATGGCATTAAAAAAACCTGTGCACCCTCACACACACACACACAGACACACACACACACATGTACGCCCTCAAATAGGACATGCATAGAACTGTTGACATGCATGCTATTCACATAATTACTGCGGTGAAGAATAATGTGTTTTTGGATTTACGGTCATCTTGCGGTGATGTGGAATAAGTCCTTTTTTCACATAAAGATCATTGCATGGTTTCAGAGAGGGCTGGATGTGGAAATACATGTTGCTCAGTAAAGTTCCCTAATGTTGTCTCTTTCTGTGTTTTCCATGTGCCTGCTTGTCTTCCGCTTCCTCTCCCAGGTAAGTCCCTCTCGTTTGTCTCTTTATTTGCCCTGAAATCAAAGAAACATCACACTTCTGTCAGAAATTGGAAAGTTAACAGTCAAATCTTGATTCGCAATATGCACACGCGCCAGAGTGACCCCGACACCCTCCGAATGAACGCGTATTTCCCACATAATCCCCTTGAAATATAAATGGAACACATGGACATGACACACGGCAGCGAAATGCGGGGAGACCGATTCTTGCCGTACGAAATGAAGCGTATACGCCATACACAGTGACTCATGCAATGCACCCCGCCCTCTGTGTTCCCCTCTCATACACACATCATCATCATCATCGTCGTGATCATTATCAATGATATCTTGGCGTTCACCGACTTGAACATGTGGTCTTTGCATATAGAGCAGCGCAGCAGTAATGATGCCAGTGTATAAGCGCAGGACCTGAGTGAGAAACGCAGAAAGGAATGCAGAAAGTCCTTTCTTCTAATCCTTCATTTTGAGGTCACAGAAACACACACACACACACACACACACACACACACAAGCGGGCTCGGGCTGCTACCCAGATGGAGGCATAGCCTGGCAGAAAATAACTGGCACTGATTAAATATTTAGTCGTCACTGAAGTGTCACGTTTTTTGGATGTTTGCTCGGCTGCCGCAGCAGCGATGCTTCTCGCCAAAGAGGAATTCTTTGCACACACTGGCATTGCAGGTACAGTTATCACCACCTTGACAGGCTTAAAGTAATGCGTTTTTGTGCAAACCACCAATGTTCAGACCAATCAGCATCCTGTGAGGCGCCGACAGCTGCGAGCTTAGGTGCGTTGTTTGTTTTAAACAAAGAGGTTAGCATGGTTGCATTAGCATTAGTTATATCTCAACTGGAGAGTATTTCTTCATTGAAAGAAGAGGGTATGCTTTAGGGCAGGGCTACTTTGGCGTTCACCGGTCTGGGAGTTGTCCGTGTGTGTTTATGTTTTTGTGTCCGTGTGTTTTCAGTTCATGATTGTTAATTGTAACATTTTGGTCAGCGTTCGGTTGTACTTATCTGCCCCCTCTTGTGTCACGTCTGGTTGCAAAAAACCAAGATGGCGGCGACGAACAAAAACAAAGATGGCGACAGCCAAAATGCCAGACTCGCGGCTTCAAAACCGTAGCCCACAAACCAATGGGTGACTCACACACAAATACATGCTCGCAACCGCAGTTGGCGACTGATTGACTGACTGGTGAACAGCTTCTGTAACAGTCAGCTACTGTGTGTGTGTGTGTGTGTGTGTGTGAGTGCTTACATAGAGCATAAATCACCCTTTCTGCAACAGGAGAGGTCTGTACAAGTGGCTGGGGTTGACTTTGTTACACACACTCAAAACCCTCTCAAACACTCTGAAAATAGATGGCCATTCCCCCCCCCCCTCTGGAAGATAATCACATTCAGGCGATCGTTACGCATTACCATGTAGTTCCCGTCAAAGAGTTATATTGAAGAGTGAGGAGGCGTTCTCCTCGGCTCTGACTTTGATAGATGGTTCCCGTTTTGGACGGGAAATACTGATGTCATTACCTATGGATTCGTATTCAATCAGCGTCTCGTATTCAATCTATGTCTCCTTTTCATCCCAACCCTCCAGGAGTTGATTTGTAAACAGAATATTCTTTTAAGTTGAATTAGACGCCTCATTGCACTTGGACTTCAGCTCGAACACAAGCCGGCAGTTTGTGTTTGCGAATCCCTTGCCGGCTGGCGGGCCTCGAGGAGAAGAGCACAGGGAGGAAGAGGAGTATCATTTCTGTTCCTCCGTCTAGACTTCCTCTTTGAACGTCTCTTTTTTCTCTGTCTCCCCCCTTCTCGCTATAACGGGCTAACAAAGACATAACGTAATTTCATCTGAGGCTCAACTGGAAGTTAACTACATATATGGCCTTAACAGTGCCCGACTCTCTAAATTCCCTCCTTTCCTTGATGGTGTATTGAGTGAAAGATAATAGCCGGTTTGGCTATGAAGACACTTTGCTTTGTTGTGTTTCTCCATGTATCCTAATGGCTGATGATTACCCTGCAATAAGAGTGTCTGTGTCTGTGTGTCAAACAGAGGAATGGTACGAGTCTGTCTGTCTGAATGTACGTGTGTGTGTGTGTGTGTCGTGCATAACGTTGTGTTTTTCGATGGAAGTGTCATTGGTAGAAACATGCTATCGGCAGCTGTTGAGTGTCAGGCTTTTATCTCTTCTCGGTTTCGGCTAATTGTCACATGAGCCGGCTCGCCAGAGAGACTTTGATACATTATATAAACAGACAGATGAAAAGAGCATACATTAAGTCTGCATGCTAAAAACTATTTTATATCCTTTACCATAATGTAGGAAAACAATTGAGAAAAAGATATATTAATAGTAACACAAGGCCAAAAACATTTCAGCAAGTACTTCAAACTGAATGAATATTGCCCCAAAGAAGGACCCATACGAGCATTTTGGGTATGGCGCCCACATCATAGTCATAGGGTTATGTTTTAATAAAAAAGGGAACAGAATGAAAATTTACGAGACTTGGGGCACTTGCTGAAACTGGAAAGTCTGGTCAAGAGAATATATCACGGTGTCTCCGCCCAGTTTGATAACGGCTATTTAGAGTGTGCCGATATGTCATATGCTGGCCTACATTGAGGGAGCGCTAGATGAAAAAATGGAATATAATTAAAGAAATTAAAGGGTAAAAGTGTAGTTAAGTCAGCAAGTCGGCAAAGAACACAGACAGAGGAGATGAGGAGATGAGGAGGTGAGGAGAGGAGGAAAAAGCTATTAATGTCGGCTAATGATCGGGCCCGGTAATACTTATCAGTGTTTTAGGGCGAATGTTATGGCCATGTAACGAAGGCCTTGATTACTTTATTAGCCTCTTCAAGTCATTCAGCTAACACTTACCAATGTGCCCCCCCCTTCCCTGAGATCCCTTTACCTCTTTCCCTCCAAACCCTCCACCACCGCTTTCTCCTCCCTTTGCCCTCACCTCTCCCACAACATACACCCCCCCCCCCGCCCCCCCGCCCCCCCCCCCCGCCCCCCGTTTCCTCCCGCTGTGCCCCGTGATGATGAAATCAAATTAGGTGTACTGGATGGGCCTAAATCACGGCTCACGTTGTGGCCCGTGACATAAAGAATGGCCGCGACGAGGTTACCAGGAGTTCACGGCAGATAATGAAAGAGACAGGGAGGTAATAGCATGACGGAGTGGTGGGGTTCAGTGTACTGGGGGCTGGGGGGGGGTGGCGGGGATGGGGGTTAATACGAGGGGAGGGGTGGAGGTTCATTTGGAGGGTACCTGCCTATATGACCACTCCATCTGCTGAGGGACGCTGGTTCACCTCCTCCGTTGTCTTCCCCTTTCTCCACCTTATTCCTTCCTCTCCTGACGTCTCTCTCTCCTGTCCTCACCTTCATCCTCGACCACCGTCTCTTCCTTTTCATCCATCCATCCCTCTGTCGCGATCGTGATAAAGGTTTCACACTCAATTAAGTAAAGTATCACCTAAAAGGGAGTCTCGATGGCGTTATCAGGAGAGGTTCACTAAGTACCTCAGTGATGGTTAGCCACTTCCATGATGGCATATCTCCTCCAAGTCTATTAGTTAGAGAGAACCTGCCGTGTCAACTTTTGTCAATTGCTTTAATTGACAACTAACATTGTCTCCCGTCTCCACTTGTAAAAGTACACCATGTGGTCAAAAGTAGTCCACGCATTACACCCATATGTGATTGTTTAAAATCTAAATCGACAACTTAGGCATTGATATGGTTTTACAACCATGGGATTCGTAACATAACTTCAGGGATTTGCTCCCATTCAGCCAGAGGAGCATTGATGAGATGAAGCTCCGATGCACTGAGTCACCAATCCTGTGCCGGTCAATCAACTTCAACCACGATATTGGAAAAGGCCCATTACTTTGGGGGGCGTTGCCATTGTTGGAACAGGAGAACGGGCTACCACAAACTGTTGCCACAGAGTTGGAAGCACATGTCATTGTATGCTGTAACTCTTAAGATTTCCCTTAATTGAAACTATGGGGCCAAACCATGAGAAACATCCCCAGAACAAAAAGTACACAAAAGTATTCAGACGGCGGTGTCCATGCAGTTTTGGCCATATACTTTACAGTATTTCCCTGAACCCGGGATAAAGTGAATCTGTTCAAATGTGAACAAAAGTGCCAAGTCCAAACTATAAAAACAACCGAGACCAAAGTATACAGAAGTGTCTGAACATGGGTGTCTGCATACTTTTTGCCATGTAGTGTTTTTCTACGTACTATATTTGGGATGAGGTAAATTCATTTAAATAAATTGTAAAAGGACATTTTTTTTTAATCATTACTTTCTTTTTTAGGATTTCAGCACTTTTCTCTTCCAGGTTTACAGCACGTTGATCATGTCAGATGAACTTTACATACAGTAGTTTACATCAGAAACCAGAAGATGACTCAGCAGATTAGGACGAACACAGAATGAACCGCCCGACCTATTCCAGTTTGTCCCTTCATTGATAACAGAAACACATTTTATTCTTTAAGTAGACCTGGTTAAACATTAAATGTGGACACAGTAAGATATTAATAATCCCTGATATCCCTGATAAAAATACACCGTAATTAATAAAATGGTTTAGGGTATCAATTCGTCGCTGGTATCTGCTGCCGTCTCAAGTTGTCTTAATCTTTGTTTCTGTCAGTTTTACCTGTAGAATCTAAAATATTTACTAATTGTTGGAATGCTGTTAAGCATTGTTATCCTGTTATCCTGTTTCTTTATTCCACTATTTCTTCCGTCCCCCCTTTTTTGAAACTCTTCTTCTTAATTTTTTAAGCTACAGAAACCGTTCAACTATCAAAATGTTCAGCTCCTTCAGCTCATCTCTGCTATATCTTTTCATATTTCTAACCTTTAAACTTTTGAATTATTAAGCTTTTAGCAACCTTTTTTTGAATGGGTTATATGGAGAAGATTTTCAAATCCTCTTAAACTTCTTCAAATTTCAAATCCTTCAACGTCCTCATACTTTCAGCTAAAGACACCATTTCAACTTTCAAATGTTGAGAAAACCCTGATCTATTGCCACATAATTCAGCTTTTTAATATCTTTTAAACTTTTTGAACTGCAGCAATTTAGCTTTTATGATTTTTCAGCCCTTTTCTGACTTTATAATGGGTGTGTATTGCACAGCTTAGAGTGCGTGATGTCACCGCTAGAGTGAAGAGCAGCTTGAGATTCTTGTGAAAAAAACATTTGTGTTTTGCCACTGTGTCCACAATCTTCACTCTTCATGCATACTTTCTGGATGTAAAAGTAGCTAATCTTGTCCTTGTCATAGAAAAATTACTGTGGAATCCCACAGATTTCCACATTTGACACAGAAGCCGTTAATTGAGAGGAAAACCAACTTTCTGCTCCATAGAGACCAATGTTAAATTTTGCTTCAAAAACATCTTCCACAGAACACGGTACCCCATTTCTATATCGCCAGTTAAGCCACATTTGTTACACTACAGACACAATTTTTACAGGATCTGTTTCTCAAGTCATCCTTCCTCTCAATTATTAATATCGGAGCAATAGGAGCTACGGTTATGGGAGTTTTGATGATTTGTTTGAGAGGTGTTTCCCTGTTTTATCTCCATGAAATGGCTTCAGGCACACATGTGTTCGCAATTGAGCCAATTAGTGATGTTGATAAACACACAGACTCACAGACACACGCGCACATACACTCCTCTCTCTCTCTCTCTCTGTGTCTCTCATACAGTCTTTCAGGTCTTAGGGATCTTTAGAGGTCTTTCCCCCCTCCTCCCCCCCCCCCCCACACACACACACATGCCATTTTTAAATAAAAGCCCCACAGACTGAATCTTAACTGAAATGCTTGTGATGAGCCTGTCATTTAATAACCGGTTTGTGTTTATCTAACATTATGATTCTGTCTCCTCTCCCCTTCTCCACCACACCCCATTTCAAAATAAAAGCCCCAGAGAGTGAATTCTAACTGAACTGCTTGTGAAGATGCCTGTCATTTAATAACCTCTGTTTATGTGTGTCAAACATTATGATTGTCTCCTCTCCCCCTCCCTCCCCCACCCAGCCCCACCCTTTCAAAATAAAAGCCCCATGGATTAACTGTATGTAAACATTAAGCTCAAAATTAGGCTTTTTTGTTGAAATAATGAATGCTCTTACAAATACTGCGACAACTACTACTACTGCTAATATTTCGAGTATTACTACTGCTACTGCTGCTACTACTTCTACTACAACTTATGCTGTTGCTATTATTACTAGTGATATTACTGCTACCATCAATATTATTACTACCACTACTGCTATTACTAACACTACTACTATTACTTAGACTACAACTGCTACTACTGCTATTCATGCTACTACCAGTATGAATACTACTACAGCTATTAGAACGACTGCTACAAGTACTACTACTACTGCTACTTCAAATACTGCCATTACTTTTACTACTACTACTACGACTACTGTTATATTAAATACTATGACCACTACTACAGCTATTACCACTACTACTACTGATACTAGGCTACTACTTCTTCTAAATACTAATACTTCTACTTATAATGATACTTCTAATACAATTACGACTTCTACTACTACTATTACAAATATCACTACTGCTACAACTAGTACTTATTCTAATGCAACTAATACTTCTACTACAACTACAACTTCTACTACTACTATTACAAATATCACTACTACTACTACTAGTACTTATTCTAATGCTACTAATACTTCTACTAATAATACTTCTACTACAATTTATACGACTACAAATATCACCACTGATGAATTTTTTTAAGCCGCAGAAACCATTCAAATATCAAAATGTTCAGCTCTTCCAGGAGAGGTGTGGTATGACTTTTCATATTTGTAATCTTTAAACTTTTTGAATCATAAAGCTTTTTGCAATTTGTTTTTGAATTGGATATCTATTTTCAGCAATGTTTTTGCGATTAATTTCAGTTTTCAACATTCCAACGCATTTTCAGCAGGAAATGCATTTTCTAGTTGATGGCTAATAGTTTACTGAAGACATTTGGAACTCAACCACGTTAGTCACAAAAACAAAGCGCTCAAATGTTTCTCCAGAGCATTACCAGATGGTGGCTTGCAGGTGTGTGTGTGTGTGTGTGTGTGTTCGTGTGTGTGCACACAATACACCTGTCGCTGTTTACAGTCTGTTCCTCTGTTGTTTTTTCCTCTAATTACCAAATACCACCACATGGTGTATCCTGTTCTCACACACACAACATGCCTTCGACACGCCGCCAGTTAGTCAGGCTCCAGCACAAAAACATGGGCTGACCCCTGACCTTTTTTTGCAGAGATCATTTGCTTCCTGTTGCTCCTTAAATGGGGCAGCTATGTGGAAATGAGATCGCCGGGGGTCGCAGTGGATTTATTTATTTTTTGCTGCCAATCTGCGCTCCTTTTTAGCGTAACGCAGGAAGCACACCGGGCTCGCTGCAGTGATTACTGTTTTTCTGCAGCCGGGAGACGGGAAGAGATTATTTCCAACGTAGGTCATCTTGTGTCGCGGGACCCTGATTGGCTGCAGGTGCTCTCTGGTCGCGAAATCCGCCACCGAAAGTTTAACTATCCCCAACTTGCTGTTCGGCCGCACTTCTCCGCTAGCTGACCTTCGCCAGCTCGCCGCGGGCCGCACTTCGCCACTACTCAGAGTGTTTCAGTTGTAACTGCTAACTTTTCACTGGAAACGGTGCCAGCAATGACAAGCGTTCGGTCTCTTCTGATTGCTATGCAACATATTCGGTGTTCTGTTCTCGTTAGGGAGACTGTGCCTTCGCTGGAAGGAAGCCTTCCAGTGCACCTGAGGATGGCTGCAGAGTTAGACGTGTCCATTTTTAGACTTCAGCCACCATCCCGGTACAACGTGTATTTGTCAAATGTGCTTAAAAAAGTGTGAGCGCACTGTGAGTAGGCTGCTGTATTTGAACTTTATCCATGTTGTGTTTTGGAGCTGATAACGCAACAAGAAGCTGACATTTGGGACCTCATTTAGACCCCAAAACACTTTTGAAATTTCAATCATGAAGCTCAAATGTAACACTCACATTGTGACCACGGCCACACCTGGAGATGCTGACGTTTCTCAACCACATTTGATGCTTTATTCCGTATGTCTTCGTCTCAGAGTGTCAGATTCAAACTGAAGCTAATATCCAGCATCTTGTAAATTCACAAAACACAACCAGATGAAATATGTGTTCCATCACGTTGCCCTCTGAGGACCAAGACCTGTTAGTACAGTGGATCTTGGTTTAAAACCTAAAGTTCCCCCCCCCCCTCACCCTCCAGCTCTCTCAGTGACCTTGAGGCCACCTTGTCCTCCATTCACCAAACTGGGCTGTAATACCGCAGGCTGGGGCGACCAAATGGAAATAAAAAGCCCATTATGTGTTGCCCGCAGCGGGGGCTTGTTGACTGGGTTTTATTACAGCGGGGGATGAGAGCGCTTGATGCCTTCATTTAGGGCCCTGAGCACCCGGCGCTGACAGCACCGTGACAGCACTGGCCCCTGTGGCACCGCAAAACCGAGACCGCCATTGGAGTGTGTGTGTGTGTGTGTGTGTGTGTGTGTGTGCAACAGCGTCTGTGTCCTGGCTGTCTGTAGTCCAGGCTGGCATGGTGGAGGCCCGCTCGTAAAGCTGACAGCTAGACATATGTATGGATCCCCCATTCAAATTTTACTACTAATCACTATGGATGGCGTGCCTGGCTACTAGCTGGCTCACAACTCAAAAGACAAGCATACACACACAGTCGCATACTGTATGCACACCCAAAGAAATAGGACAGGGAGCTGAAACATGTGCGCACATGCACACATATCCAAGCCATGCAGTTATCAACCTGACCGATATACTGACACACGTTTCACTATTGGAGTCGGTGGAGAATTAAACGGAGCTACATTGAATATGACTGTTGTACTGAAGTGGCTAGACCATAGGGAGTGGAGTCCCTCCCGTTTGGACTTTGCTGTGTCCTTATTGTAGCATACGTGGCACTATAAAGTTAGTTAAGGTGATTGTTGTGTGATTTGTCTCCCACACCAAAACTATAACTGATATATTGGGATTACCAAAGTCTGCATTGTCCACGTGGTTATTTATAGTAAAAAGTGATGTTATAACTTGCCGTTCTGCCATATCTCTCTCTTCGTGTATTCATGCATTCTCTTGCCGCGGATTGAGGTAAAGTTCATCAAGGGGTTGGCAGACCCATAAAAGTCGATGTTGCGTATCTTAAGACCCTTCCACGTTGTGTTGTAATGTTATCAGCTGAAGTGTCAGGAGGAGGAGAAAGAGGGGGACGGCTGAGAGGGCAGTGCAGGTAACATTACGTTGGATAAAAAGCGAGCAGGTGGAAGGGTACGTTTGGAATGTCAGGTTCCCTCTGCTGATAAAGTAGATCCTTCAGTGACCTCTTGACTCCCCTGGGATGCTCGAAGCCTCACATCCGGTAGTGTCTCACAGATAAGAACAATTTCTACGTGGATGTGACGATGATGGTGAATTTCTTTTTGTTCTAGGTGTTCTCAGTAAATAAAAAAATTAAAAATGTGTCTCTCAGTGGGCCAGAGATTAGACACGCCCCAGTAAAAGCGTTTATTTACAGAACGTAGACTGCAGCCATCATCGGTCCGCCGCCTTCTCTCACCTCCTTCCATTAATTCCATTCTCCGCGGTCTCGGGTGAAGCTGTATGACTTAAGGAAGGCCAAAAGAGTTACTCTCTGTGTTGTGAGGGTTATCCAAACCAACGTTGCAGCCCTGTTGCTTACGTGTGTGTGTGTGTGTGTGTGTGTGTGTGTGTGTGTGTGTGTGTGTGTGTGTGTGTGTAGGTGTGTGTGTGTGTGTGTGGGAGAGAGACGGGCGGCGCTTGTTTTCGTGTGCTGGCAATGGAGTAAATAAACACATCGTTGGGGAGGTCACGGAGGCAAAGGTGAAACGGCGGTTGCAATCGATACCCCTAGGGTGTGTGTGTGTGTGTGTAGGCAGGTGTAAGCACCCCTCCTCCCTCTGCCTCTCCCTTGCTAACTCTGTTACCCCACTTGTTAGCCAGTGAAGGGTGACCCCACACACTCTCTCACACACACACACACACACACACACACACACACACACACACACACACACAGAGCTGATAGAAGCACCTGACTAATGGGCCATAATGAGAGGCGACCACAGAGGGAAGCTTCTTTAACGGCTCGCCCAGGGGACTTGGGTCTGTGTGTGTGTGTGTGTGTGTGTGTGTGCATATGCATGTTCATAGGCCATTTGGTGTGTGTGCATGTCCGCATGCGTGTGCATGTAGGTGCACCGTGGGTGACCCCGCTCCAGCACCAAGGTGTCTGTCCTAATGTCATTAGCTGAGGGCAGTGTGAGGTCAGGCCGCTGCACATGGAGAATCCTTCCTTACTGTAGAAGCCAGAGGGCGTATTAGAGAGGCGGACGACCCCGGAAAGACATTTTCCTTGTTATCACAAATTATTACCTGCATTTCCTTAGGTGTAGATTTTAAGGTGCGACAGCAAATTAGATTCCCCCCCCCCCCCTCCCCTCCAGCTCCCTGGGTCGGATATGAGAGGGGATGGAAGGGAGATGGATTTTAATTATTTAGCTTTTCAAATGTGAGAAAATTGTGAAAAGTGACCCGTTGTAATCAAATCGCATGTTTTATTTTCTGAGCAACTGTTTCAAACCCAAAGATTTTTCTCAAAAAAAATATTTTCTCAAGAAATAAATCTGTGAAGTCACATTGGGAACGTTGTAAGTATTAGAGCGGCATGGGTTTCTATCATCATTTGGACTTACCGATCCCAATTTCCTCTCGCCCCAAATTGACATCGTCAAATTCCTCGATTTGTTTGAGAATCCGTTCCAAACCCAAAGTTTAAAAAAAAGAAAAATGATGAAGCTGGAGCCAACAAGTATTTTCACACCCATCCCCATCCTCAAATAGTAACCGCTGCCTGTCTGTCAGTGTAATGCCTCCAGATTAGATCACCCACAATGTGTATTGGCTAGACGTGACCACCAATCCCGACTCCCCCTTTCTCCCCCTGTTCCGTCAGCCTCTCTGAGTCGATAAGCCTCTATTCTCCTCTTTTTCGCTGATATGATCGGTGTCTTCAGAAGCACTCAGGCCACTTTTTACAGCAACCTGCTAACTCGCGGCTATCAGGGAAAAACATCCCGCGAGCCCGTCCGCCTGCGTAAGTGTGCGGCCGCCCCTCGTGCGTGTGCTCCTGCGCGCGACTCCTCTCGTCCATCTAGCTGTCGGCGTCTATCGACCAGGGCCATCATGTGTGTTTTGGCCCGAGCGAGGCCACAGATGCTGCAGGGCTATTAGGTGCCCATTGTTTGTTTTGAATGGCAACGGAAACAAAATTGGTCGCATTCTGATCTTATTGTGGGTAACCCTACCTCCCTCTGTGGCCAGGGGAGGCAAAAACCAATCCTAATTCACTTACCCCGCCCCAGCATTGGCTTTTCTAATGCTTTTTGAGGGATGAAAATATGGCGACATGCAATAAGTGTCAACAGCACGGAGGCCTTAAAAGCAGGAGAGGGGAGACGGCTAGATTGACAGATACGTAGAGGAGTGGATGGATACATATGTCTGTATTGCTTTGTTCTTTTCTTTCTTTTCTTGCACTTTCCACGTCACTATAGTTCCCTCCTTCCCAGCTGCTTTGCTGCCTCTTTCCAACTGTCCTTCTTTCCTTTCCTTTTCTCCCTTTTGTACCTCCTTGCTCTCTTCCTCCCTGCGCCGCATGGCTCCAGCCGGAGCATTAGTGAGGCATCGTGATTGGCCTGTAATTTATGGGGTCCATAAGTGGGTCAGATTGATAGGGCTGTTTAAGGGGAGCACATCGAGACGCCACTTTATTTAATACATAGCGACAGACCCTGAAGATATAGGCTTAACCTCAGTCAGTGTGAACGCACACACATATGTGAGGACATCTGGAGACTTATATGTGTGTAATGTGCACACGCTTATACTCCCAGTGTTTATCGACCTTACAAAGATATATTATTTTGTATTGCTAAGTGAGAAAATGTTGGAAATTGTGTGAACCGGCCCTTTAACTGAGACGCCGTCATTTGTATGTGCTGTGCGCATAGAGAGACGAAAACACGCAGAGAAGCTGGAGAGTGGATGCACATTTTTACCCTTTTAAACAGAGTTGACATTTTGGGAAATGTAGGTCAATGGTCAAAGTTGTTAGAAAGCAACCTTATCGCCCTCTTTATAATCCCTATAAATAATAATCGATGGGACAACCATATCATCTGACTTCTGCAAAATCTCCCTGGACACGCACATCTATTTCCCACTGACACACACTCAAAGTAAGATATTTCCAGAAGCTACTTTTCCCATGCAGTCTCCCGTGTTTGCTTGTTTGGGTGTTGTCTGCCCAGCCTCGTCCTCCTCAGTCAGAGCAAGCCCTCCAAATCCCAACCCAGCAGCGAGCAGCCAATCCTCACAGGCCAAAGCTCTGGAGAGAAAGACGATCTGCCCACAGCGGGCCAACCCTGCCCTCTCATCTGCCCTTCACACACACACACACACACACACACACTCAGGCCAGCCCTCTCCTCTGCCCCCTGCACACCCGCTGTAATGATGTCTGTTGACCTCTGACACAAAGGCTGCCCTGGCAGATTAGTTTACAAGTGGCCAAGGGACTCTGGGTTTCAAATTCTAACCCTTACAATTTTCTGCATTGATTATGAATTCTTTTTTTTCCCTTTTTTATTCCTGTGTCGTCATGCCACCATTGTCAGGACAGCCCTTGAGTGATGTAATACCAATGTATCCACACAACTACATATTTTTTGACAAAAACGTAGTGCGAGTTCAGGAATACAACCACATATTAGAAATTGTGCTGGTAAAAAGTCTTAAAACACTTTATGAAATCCGTTAAAAAAATCTTAACTCAAGGTTTACTTACTGGTCCTCATCAACATGTGGAGTCTGCTCGGTTGCCACGGTGACATGACCGCTACAACCCAGCAAACTTTACCTGCCGATGAAGACCGCTGGATGCGGTTGAGAGCTCCAGAAAAAGATGCCTCTGCTTACATTACTGTGTTTATGGTTGGCGTCCTCCATTCCCCTACAGGTTAAAGGTTAAATGCTGACTTACATGACGTGAAAGAAGCTAAAACACACACACTCTTTCTCAACAAACATAAGTACCACCGACCCCTAAATGCATTCTCCGTCACCTCTAATATATGCACGCATTCAAGAGAGCACACACACACACACACACACACACACACACAGTCGGACGTCAGCGATGAGAAGTGGCAAGTGAGTAATAGCCTGGATGTCTGGCAGCAGCTGCTAGGCCGACTGTTTACATGCCAACTGATTACCCTAATTTCAAATGCATGCATGGCAGCTAGGCTGATAAATAGTCCCCCCCCCCCCTCCTCCTCCTCCACCACCACCCTATATTTCCCTATTGTCAGCCACTGCAGGCTAGTCAGTCAGGCTGCAGGACCCATAATACCTTTTTGATTATTCAATAAATAACCCATAATTTGACATTGATTGGGGCCGCGAATGGGCTTTGTGGGGAGGATGAGGAGGAGGAGGAGGAGGAGGAGGAAGGATTGGTTAGCTGGGTGTGCAGGGTATCGACCAGTGGTGGTCAGTGCTTCGATGACCACTGGTCGTTGGGGGTCATTGCTTTGCGCAAATCCACAACAGAGAGAAACGTGTGTGTGCGTAGGAGCCTCTCCTCTGATGTGATTAGGGTAAGGGTCATTAGTTCAGCCGCATTGCTTATTGTCCAAACAAAGATGTCCAAGACGAATGGAAGCTACTTAATAATTTGGGTGAAAGATGAGCAACAGTGACGCGTCGCAGATGGACCTGTTTCCCTTTCCCACTGCCCTCCTTATTTAATTGACCCATCATGGGTCACATTTGCTGGAATGTCTTTGTCCACATTTGAACAGTTCTGAGGCTCGAGCCCTGACGTTAAGGCAACTAGTCAAGGGGATCGCTGCCGTTTCAACCCACCAGAAGCTCAGCGGTGATTATAACCACCAGTATTTGGTCACATTTGTTGGCCTTAGGCCCATTATGTTAACCACCCTGATGAACATTGATCGCTGATTCTTATCTCTGCTTCCGGCAATACGACCTCACTTCATTGCTTTTCAAAAAATTTGCCAATGTACCTCTGCCCCAAATTATCCCCATTGCTTTTGGTGAGCGCTTCACCGTGACATGGTTAGTATGGACCGTATTGAAACCTGTCCCCGGATGGATTATTCCTTTCTCCTAAGTAGGATGGATTTTATGGTGCTTGCCTGATCACTATCTGAAACCCACTAATCGTTTGCATGTGTGTGTGTGTGTTTGTGTGTGTGTAAACCCCGCTGCCTTGATGTTGCCATTGAAGTGTCCCTGGCGTTGTACTTATTGGAGTTCCCTGATGTTAGATATTGGAATATTGATCTGGGAGAATGTTTAGCTTTCACTCTTCTCTGGTTTCATTTATATGCTCACACAGCTGACGCCCGCTTCACACAGCGGTACAAGCTGCAGATGTGGCAGTACATGAGGGACCTAGATCAAATCAAACTCTCAATCAATGCTGGGGAGGGGGAAGAAAAAAAATCAGAGGAAAAGATTTGGGTTTCAGAGGGATTTCACACACAGCATCTTGCATATCTGATGGGACATTGGAGCTACATTGAGTAAACAAGTAATTGTGTAAAAGGGAACACTTCAAATGGTATGAAAATATTGTATTTGTATAGGCAGTATGGGGAAAAGTTTTGAAGGAGACCGCTAACACTGCAGTTAATTCGAACAGAAGAAGAGAAAGCCATCTTACTGACGTTTCTGTTGCTTGATGACGTTGTGACATTTTCTACCCAAAGATCTCCACCTGCTTCATACTACCTACATTCTGCCAGACAACGGTTACACTGTGTTCTACCGGCAGTCCCATTACTGCAGAAGTTGACATCACAGCTCAGGCAGTCATCGCCACTTAAAAGGCAGTTGATGACTTCAAAAGGGGAAAAACGGCGAACAGCAGCCCTCCACGTTTCAGAGACAGTGGCTCAATGAGTCTCCCTTTTAACAACAGTTGCATTACAGCGCAATGTCGGCTTCCTATTAAATACCTTCTCCCAATTGCCCATTATTCCCCGCTATAAAACCACTGCAGACTGCATCGGGAGGGCTGTTTTACCCCCCCCCCCCCACCCCTCGTCCTTTTGTTTCGGAAAACATGTTTCAACTAAATGCAACTAAGAGAGCTATGAGAGAAGGAGAGAGAGAGAGCGAGGAGGGGAGGGGAAAGAAAAGATAATTTAATGAAGTGAAACGTTTGATGTTGTAAATAAAAAGCAGACTGGTCGTGGGTGAGAGGCTGGGGCTAATGGACTTTGTTGGATGGTAGGTGTGGAGCTGCTGATCTTTAAAAAGCCGAAATAAAAAAGTGAACTCCTCAGAAACGATGCCAAGAACCTCCCCCCCCCCCCCTCCTCCTCCTCCTCCTCTTCCGACCCCCCTTTGCTAGATCCCTCGCCTGGGGCATTCACTTCACTGGTGGGGCTTATTATGCAATTACAGCAAGGCACAAAATAAAAAATAAAAGCACCGCCAACCCGCCTCATCTGAGTGTGTGGGTGCGTAATTATGTATGTTTGCATCCATGTATGTGTGTGTCTTACATGCCATACGCTTTTAATTCCAGCAGGCCGCAGCGGTTTTAGGGAAATAAAAGGTTAGGAATGAGGGGAGACGAGCAGTGGAAAGGAAAGGAAAGGAATTAAATATTCAGGAGTAGCTGAGAAGTTAACAGAATGACAATAAAGAGAGAGTAAAGTACAAGTGTGGAAGATGAGGAGCGGAGAGAATGGGGAGTGACAGGAATGTAAAAGTGGAAGGCGGGAATAAAAGAAAAGGACGAGAGTGGTTTAGAAGTTAAAAGGAAAAGGGGAAGGGAACGAAATGAGAACACACGATTATGAAGGTTAAACAATGGCAGTGGTCATTACGCTTCACTTTCAATGAGAAGGAGGAGAGAAATCACCCCCCATTTATAATTCATATCCTCAATTACCACTAATAAAGTGGCATGAATGGGGCCAGCCCAGGGAATGGCGCAGGCACAATTACATGTAGTATAGCCTGGCATTAACATTTTCCATTTGAACATTTTTCAGCCTCAATTTCTCTTGGAGTTAATAAGAGCGATGATCCCTCCTTGACTTTTTCATGAAATTATTGTATGGTTATAATATTCCAATCTATTAGCCCCCCTCTTCTCTATAATGTATTCTGCCATTTAATAGCCTGACCTGGCTGGATAGAGAGATGGGAAAAGAGAGACAGAGAGAGAGAGGGGGAGAGGAGGGGAAGAGAGAGAACATGACATTGATGAGAGGAGTGGGTCTTGTCGTTTTGACCCCAGAGGGGGTGAGACAAAGGTCTCATACATCCCATGCAGCCTTTGAATTGAGGTCTCTCACGAGGCCGTGCCTATCATCTGGAGAGCTTTCTGTGGAAGGAGTGTTGCTTTTTTCCATCACTCTGTCGGGCTGATTTTGAATCTCAAGCAAGCAACCTGGTCAACCCAACTCGTGAAATACCGGTGCTTGGTCACCGCCCATCGGCGTCTTGATAACAACGCACCCGGCTTTCAATGTACTGCAACGGAAACCCGTCTGCTTCATTATTAGACGATTGGAGCAACTATTACAGTATGAAGAGTGAGAACGTCTGCTTACTGCAGGTGGGACCAGAGGTTTGAGAGGGTCAAATAAACGCAGGACTTTCACCCAGGAGACTGCTGTTCATGTCTTGTTTGAAACCCAACGTTGACTTATTTTGCCTTGTTTTTGTTATGTAACTTCCATACTTAACCAGTTACCAGGAAAAGGAACATCAACCTGTTCCACCATCACTGTAGATCATTCTGCTGGTACCTTGAATGACACCTCTTGACCAGAGTTCCAGTTTTTAAAAAACATACCCTTTAGTACAATAAAACGTATTGCTGACATTCCCGCTATTTTCTGCAACAGCCCCGATTTAACATTTACTCATAGTATGTGCTAAAGCAGGGATTTCCAAAGTGGGGTGCGCGCACCCCTGGGGGTGCGCGAGCTGCCTCTAGGGGGTGCGCGAGAGGAAAAATGTAATGGCGGTGCAGTCCTGTCTCCTAAAAATTACGTTCCCCCAAAACTAAAATGCATTCTCAATTACGTTTGACCACAAACGTATTTTCTCCCTGATTACGTTTGTGTTTGACGTACAAATACGCTTTTCATCAACATATCTTTGCCATACTCTAGTCTTTATTATTTTTCTGTGATCTGCCTCGCCTCTACCCCGCCACCCACGAGTTGTTGCCCCGCGGCCTGTTCCGAGGGCTGACAGACCTGACGATCGGGTGCCTCACGGCGGGGACGGCTGGAGACCTCGCGTCCCAGCGCCAACGAGTGAGCGCCGCCACTCGGAACCATAAAACCAAGTCCCGGATTTCACCCGGGGGACATTCTGGAGGTATTGTGACCGGGTGATGTGCCTCGTTGCTGGGGAGGTATGAGCCGAGAGTGGCGGGCTGTTATGGAGGTATATATTACAACTCGGTGTTGTTCCCGTGCGTGGATGAGCGCATTTCTGCCGGAGACAGGCGGCGTGTTGTGGTAGTATTCTGACCGCGTAATAGGGAGAAGGAGAGGCGGTGGTGGAGAGGGAAAAATGTTAAAGAGATGGTGGAATGTATGATTGGAGAGAGAGAAGCGAAAAAGTTGGACGTGATCCCGGTGTCCAACAACACTGTCGCGCGCATCGATGCTCTGTCCGAAGACATCCTGGCTACATTGGTCGGTCGCGTGAAGAAGAGTGAGTTTTACTCTCTGCAAGTAGACGAGTCTACAGATGTGGCCAATCTGGCCAATCGTCTGGTGTACGTCCGTTACCTTTTCGAAGGCACGGTGCAGGAAGAGTTTTTGTGTTTTTTATCTTGTAAACAAACGCCACGCGCGAGCAAACTGTTCTCTCATTCGTCCGATTTTTATGCGGCTCTGTTGCTTTTTTTTTTTTAAGGTGTGTGTGTGGGGGGGGGGGGGGTGGGGGGTGCGTGAACCCGGTCGGGATGTAGAAGGGGGTGCGTGGCCTAAAAAGTTTGGGAACCGCTGTGCTAAAGGAATACTTCAATGCACGTATCTGGTAGTTACACATGTAAAGTTTTGCCTTGCTGCTACCCTAGTTGAAATATAACGCCAACGCTGGCTGTTTGAATGGTGTTGGAAATGTTGGAAATGCACGAGCATCAACAGTAAAACAAATGAAATGAAATGTCGTCGGCATAGATGTAATTTCTGCAGGACGCAAGTTGTAGTAACTGTGTAAACTCCGGTGTTTGCAAAATCAAAAGAAGCTTACAGTATTATCTTACCCAGGGACACATCAAAAAGCATCAAAGGTCCAGGGCCACGCTCCAGCATTCGCATCGCATTATTATGCTGGTTGGTTTCTGTGGCAATCACACCCCTTGCTGACACACACACACACACACACACGTGGTAACACACACACACACAGATGGGGAAAGGAGGGGACAGACTGAAAAACCTCTCTCGCTTACTATCTCTTTTCTTACATTTACTCATAAAAATCGTGTGCACACACACACACACACACCCCATGTGGCTAGCTGAGAGCCAGCTGTTCCTTTCCACTTCACATGACTATGGGCTAACGACTGCTAATCCCCCATAGCGTTTCCCTCAAAGGAGCTAAGGCAGCAGCCATGATCTAACTCCTATTGAATTCCAATTACCCTCCACCGGGATTTCACAATAAGAGTCCCCCCCCCCCTCTACGACCACCACTAACACCACCCTCACTTCCCTCATGGTTCACACCATTACAACAAGAGCCACCCACACGCATACAGCCAGGAGATACGGTAACATCAGGAACACATGTTTATTGTTAGTTATTTGTTTTTATGATCTAAATTCAATTATATTTAGGTGCTTTGGCAGTACCAAGCGCTTAACTTGACTTGAACCAAATTGAACTGAGGGAGACCCTCCCACCCCCCCCCCCCCCCCCTCCCCCACACACATAGCAACAGTTGCATCCTTGACTGGACTTGCCCACCCCTTTCTTTCTACCCTGGCAGGTTTGCCCCTCTCTGCCAGGTCCCTTGTAAAAGAACAGCTTTAATGAATGGAGGCCCAGCAGGGAGCCAGGCATGCTCGCACTCTTAAAACCCTCCCCTCTCTTCAAGCACACAACACCCTCCCTTGCCTCCTTCCTCTATCCCCTTCTTGCGTCCTGCACTTATGCTCTTTCAGTTCTAGTCCTAACTTCATAGGCACGTATGAGGAACAATTGTGCGACGCACAACATCTCTAACAAGCAGCTCTTTATGCATTCAAACAATCACGGGATGATAAATCATATGGTTTGAAAACGTGTACAATGCGAATCAACAATATCTATAATCGAGTGTAACAGCTCCAAAACCAAAGGACCTGTAGCACTACAAGTCTTTCCCCCTCCTCTCCCCCCCGTTCACCCCACATATCTGGTTTGATTTTACCCCATGAAGTGGTGAATTCCAGTCTTTCAGAGAACAACACTGGGCAATAAAACAATGGGTGGCTCGGGGGGGCTGCACTGTAGGGACGGAGGGCGATGGGATTCCTGGTAAAGTCTGAGGCAAAATGCTGCTATGGTTACAGCGGGTGGGACTGGGGTGGAGAGGGCTAGACGTGCTGGGAAAGGAGGTGTTGTGATCGGAGGAGAAATGCCAAGAATCAGGGATGTCGTGGAGTTTAGCTTACACCTTTTAGACACTGGCGTGCATTTACAGTTAAACTCACTTTTCCGTGAGAAAATGAAGACTGTTATGAGTGCTGTTAGTGAGTGTTTTCCTTTTTTTTCAAAGGAGTAAAGAAAGGTTTTTGGACATATTTGTGGAAACAGCATCTCAGTGTTTTTATACCGTTACCCGTTTCGCACATTGGTCCCTTTATTACATTTTGAAGGACGCACCATGCTGTAAAGTTTGTCTTTCATGCAGAAAATGGGAGCTAGCAACTGGCTATCTAGCCTCCACTCAGAAAGTAGAAACCAGCTAGCCTAGGTAATGTTAGCTTAGGCAGGGGCGGACTGGGGGAAAAAAGTGCCCCGGGAGTTTACTGTCAGACCGGCTCACTTAATACACGGCGCGTTGCCCACTCAATGCATCGCACATATCGACCAGTCAGTGGCCTACTTGGAAAAATACCCATACACTTAACATTATTTTGGATGATTACAAAGAAATTATATCATATATGTTTTTTTTTACAACATTTGGATCCACCAATTTGCCTAACGTAACGATGGCCTGCCTCGGTCGGCGCTAGCTGCTCTTGGCCTGTCTCGAACGATTCCGTCGTGACGCCCTTTCCGGTCATTACGCTGTCATTTTCTTCGGCGATCGCCAACCAAACGTAAATAATATTAATTCATACATATCAAATAATCTATGTGTCAAATTTCATGAATATATATGGACGTTTATATGTCTAAATACTATAGGAAAGTGACTTTGATGTAAGAGAAAGCAGAAAGAACGCTCGGGCGACGCTAAAACAGCTCAAATGGAAATTAAGGAGCTTTTATTGCATCATTTGGAGTTGTTGAAGCGTGATATCTTATTGTGAAGGACAGAACTACGGTCCCGGATGTGTTGACAGCATTGATGGTCATTTTTGCGACCCTGGAACAAGCGAATATCCCCGAAAAACCAGCAGCAGCCAGTGTTTACAACGAGGATAGAAGTTTGTACGGATTAGGCCAAGAGCAGTGCACGGCTAATTCACCCGTGTTAGCATCGTTTTAACGACTCTGGTAAATGCAAAGCTAACTGTAATAATTACAACAATATTTCGTTTGAAAGGTACGAAGTTTAACTTCAGTTTAACACCATTAAATCAACTGAAAACATTACACGATCATTTTTATCAACATTGTAAGTGAATTGTATTGAAACATTAGCTAAAAACTGTCCGGTTTGGGGTACAACTCCGTTAGATGGACACATTGAATAAAATAGTACTCGCTATAGAGTGGTCTCACCTACGTCACGATCTCCTTAGTTACGGGGTCTGTCCGCCATGTTGGAGTACATACAGATCCTACATGGCGGCGAGTAAACAAGGAAGTGCGGCGAAAATACCATACTTTGAATCACTGGATAGTGCATCAAAGGTTCGCTACCTGGCCAAATTGAAGGTTATTGGTAATTTGGATCCCTATACGATGAGTGCAGATGGTTTCAGTGCCGATCCTACTTATCTTCCATCGGTAAACTACGCCAACATCTACACGTATCTCGTGAACACCCCCAGTCCTTACACAAGTAGAATATGGGATGTGTGGTTCTATAAAATGGTATAGAATTTGCAGGGTTGAGAAGTCCGGCAGTCCAGTATAATATCTCACTTTTTCATCATTATTTTTGAAAAATTCTGAATCAAATATGGATCGTTCATCGGAAAGTTCCTTTTTCAAATTCAGATTTTCCGAGAGTCTGCGCTGCATCTCAGCTTGCATTGCTGCAATCGTGGCCCCACCGAGGTCTGTCTGGTTGGCTTGGTTATTCTTATCCTCGTCCTCATCCTCTGCTGCTGGTGGGCTGTCATATGCATGATCCGACGATAAACTCATATCAAGCAATGCTGAGGCTGCATCTCTGTGTTTCGCCTGTTGTACACGCTCTACACGTCTCTGGCACCGACTGCTGTCACGGGCCGATGAAGCTTCGGTAACCTTCTCATGTCCAAGTTTTAGAGACGGAGACCAGTCTGGATTATTATTTATATTTCCTTTATTAAATACTGTTCACAAACGAATTTGTAAATAAAATCACTGACCACTTATGAAGTGATCCGCACATACTCTAGTGTACGCCAAATTCCATTCCTTTATATCTCGAGAGATGCGTGACAGCCATTTCTCGCGACGTCGCTTGGATAGCTCCTTCGTGTCATTTCCTTGATGTGTAATGACCGCTGGCAAACCAAAGAATGATTTCTTGTCTCTATCAGCTCTGCTGCCACAACCAAAGACAGCACAAAAGTTCACCACCGATAGGTTATGCGACTCAGCCGTGCATGCCAGTGGCTTTGTGTGTACTCCAACATGGCCGACAGCTAAACTGTGACGTCACACGAGACCACTCTATTGTAACACTCCAAGGTAGGTGTAGCATCCCGGCTGAATAATGGTCTGTAGTCTTGAACTGATGGTCCATAAGTCTTTAATGAATCACTCCTTGAACACAGCGTAAGAACTTGTGCCTATATCGGCCAGGTGCTAAAACAATAAAACCGTATCCATCTTCCTTGTTAAATTACTTTTTCCGTCCTTTCAGTGACTTTTCTAACGCCTTTTTAATGGCTTTCCAGCGGCCTCTTACTTCCGGTTTTATACCTTCAGAATAAAAGCGCAACAGGAAATGCACCGACTGCAGTGACAAAACGTCCAAAATAAAAGACATAAAAAAGGAACAATCTATTTAAATACACTACACATTCTCAGAGGTCCTTTACAGTAGGTATAGTTTGCTGGATGAATATGCTTAACTCTGCGCTAGTATCAGATGGTTATAGTGGAGCTGGTGGAACATGTTCTAGGTAGGGCTGTGCCACATCCAATCAATTTCAGCAAACGTCCCAGAATGATTTAATGCAAAACAATTAAGGTATCAAACACGTATTACTACTTTGCAGTTACATATTTAACTTTTATTCCAACATGAAAAAAGCAGTAAATAACACTTTGACAAACACGTCAGGACATCTTATTCGTGTCACCCACACAGGGAATTCAGTATAATATAATAATATATAAATCATATAATAATATGCTGTATAATATAATGATATATATATCATTAATAATATATATATCATATAATAATATATATATCATATAATAATATTGACTGTAATATAAAACACACATGTGTATATATATATATATATATATATATATATATATATATATATATATATATATATATATATATATATATATATATATATATATATATATATATATATATATATATATATATATAATGATGTATTTATAACTACATATCATTTCTCAGCAGGTCATTCATGTCTCTCACTCCCTAACTGTCCGTGCTGGATCCGTCCCCGTTGTTTTAAAAAGCTAAATAAGTTAAGAGCATGACGTCATCCAGCTAGCCAAACCTGTCTGGTATTCAGCTAGTGGAGAAGCTTCGCATGTACTGCTTCCCTTTCCCGTTAGTCTGCTGTTTGATTGTGCAGTTTCTCCGCCAAAGTTCTCCTCTCTCACGGCTCTTGGAGGAGCAGCGCAAATAGGCAGAGGCAGCAATTAGGTTGTGCCCCAAGCTGAATCTATTTGAGGATGCTGATTGGCTAAATTGTATTTCACTCATTTATATCTTTAATCAGCATTGAAGCCTCATTGGCTAAACTGCTTCATAGACCCGCCTCTTTGTGGCAGTTTGCATGCTGGGTGTGTGATTATGTGTGTGTGTGTTGGGGTGCTGCCGGCTCACAGATGGAAACCATGAGTGTGAATACAGATCGCGAGGAGTAGTATAAATCAGTCGTATAAGTCAGCGATTATTGACTTTAAGTATTAGAGTAAATTTAACGTGTTCTGTGAAGCATAGAATATAGTCGGGGTCGGCGATCTCAGAGCGAGGGCCGGTTAGTGATGGACGTGAGCCGGTATTGGACCGGCCCAAAACCCCGTCGGCCTACCGGGGATTCCCCCGGTATCCCCTGTGGCCAGCCCGCCCCTGAGCCTATGTAACGTTAGCCTACTCTTCATTCACTTACTGAGTCAGTCCCCGAGCTGGTTAACTGCCTGAAGGGCCGTTGGAATTAAAGAGTATATTCTTAGTGCCCACCCTCACAAATATTGGACCAATCAAATAACCAGAACGGCCAATTGAAAATGAATAAAACTTCTAATCAAAAGTAAAAACAAGAATATTCATACTGATTGCACAGCAAAAAAATGAAATATAATTCAGTTACAGCATTAATGAACTGTTCCCAAAAAAACCTCATGTCAGTTGGTTTATGTTGGTGATTGTTTGCCATAGTCGTCAGCGTCTAGTAATGACCTCGAGGTGGGTGAATGAAATAACAGAAAACCGTTAAACTGGTCAAATGAATACGTCTACAGCTACACCAGTGTGTCTGGTGTAAGTGGGGTGGAGGCTAAAGGTGAAAGCGAGTTTGTGTGGCACTCTGAACTGTGGTATTGGCCCTAATGTTTTTTTTCCCTTCTTAAAATGTCCTCATTCCCACTTTAATGTCTCTCTACTTTTAGATTATTACAGTTTAATGGAGAGATGGAGTCATGGCATGGTTTATTACTACACACACACACACACACACGCGCGCGCATACTAGCATCCAAATATCCCAAAGGACACAGGGAGACTTAGCAACAGGAGTAGTCCAAAAAAGAAGATTACATTTTGAGTTTTCCATGCTTAGACAGCCTGGTATGTTTTGACCTTTTGAATCTGAACATGACTCAAACGCTGTTTACAGCCGAGCTAAACGTGTAGACAAAGTTCCTGTTGAATTGAATGGTCTGAACTTAAATGGACATTTAATATGAACGTCAAAGACACTGTGAAAACGACAATCAGAACAGGTAGAAATTAAAACTTTGTCCTATCTTTTCCTTCCCTTCACACCTTCCCTTCATTCCTCGCTCTATTACAGTTACACCTACAGTATTTATCACAGTTTTCTGAGGTAAGGTCTACTATTCAGCCAGAACTGCAATTTATAACATCAAAGCGGCCATCATACATGAAATTGAGGGAAGAGAAAAAGTGTTTCTCACTTCTTTTTATTCACTTTTTCCCCTGTTTTCGTATATCCTTGCTCAAACTTTGGCTCTGACGTGTTCAAAGTCAAAGGTCGTGCAGTGTGTAAAGCTACGTTCAGGGGAAAATTGAAGTCGTACAACGATACGACTTCAATTTTCCTTTGTTGCACGAATGCAACACGTCGTTTTAATATCACAGTGGTGCAAAGTCTGGAGAAATAAGCGACAAGGTCGTTTTCTCCAAGGAAACGGGCGGATAAAGACATCGGGCTCTTCAGCCAGAAGAGTTTTGTTGTTGATGCCCCCTCTCGATTATCGTGGCAATATATCAAAAGTTTTACAAGCCCCGCTGCGCAGTCCAGCTGTTAAACGAGACTAAGAGACGAGCAGGAGAGGGAAGCGATCTCAGAACCATCAGTGATACGGGGAAAGTGACGGGATTCACTGCCAGTCGGAGACGCCATACATGGCAAATTGGACATGAGGGTGCATTGATGGTTATGACTTGAACGGAACAACATGAGGGAGGCATTGTTCGGTTCATTTTCATTCTCTCCTGCGAGTGTGTGTGTGTGTGTATGTGTGTGTGTGCGCCGCGGCCATCTATCCTCTCAGACATGTTTAATAGGGCTTTGGCTGCGTTGACCGAGGGTGTAAATGTGTCATACTTTATTAGAAATCCCAAAGAAGAGGGCTACCATTAATCACTGGCTCTTGTTTATGAAAGTCATAAATGTTTCGCTGAGTGCTTTATTGTTGGCTGCCAAGATTTGGAGAAGCGTAGAGGGGTCCTTAATGTGTGTGTGTGTGTGTGTGTGTGTGTGTGTGTGTGTGTTCAGTCGGCCACTGTGTCACGGTAGCACCCCAAACCTATGAGAAACAATCTCTCTCTCTCTCTCTCTCTTGCTCTGCATTTTGTCATGTTGTCAGGCAGTATGACATCACCCTGCCCTTTGACCCACATAGTCAGGAGAGCGCTGATTGGATGATTGGCTTATGGAGGACATCCACATTGACTCCAAACTCGATTCTGCTGATGTCAGGCACTATTAGAACTGACGACGTGCACACACGCCGATAGGGTGGAACAGTGCGTGTGTGTGTGTGTGTGTGTTGGTGTGTGTGCAGTCATGTTCAGGGTTATATAGGTCAAACGTCTGAAGCTAAAACATCTCCCAGCTGAAATACCAGGCGAAATGTCAAAGTCTGCCACCGTGCAATCCCTCAGATCAATAGTTCAATTGGACATAAAGACGTCGTTCTATCCAGCGGGGCTAACGTGATACATCATGTGGCAGGCTCCGTCTGAACCCCTTTAACCACAACCAGCTCCAAACCAGTACCGTGGTAGCCCCAATACGGCTCTCATCCTGTGGAGAGGAGGTTGGTTTTAAGCGGCTTCATCTTTTGGGAAATGTGTCAGCTTGTAGTTCCTTACGTCGTTTCCCACTTACAACAAAGTCCCTCACGCTTTCCTGAGAGATCCCCGGCTCCAATGCTTCATGGGAAGTCACGCAGAATAAGACATCTATTTTGATAAGCTCTGTGGCAGGTGTTGAACTTTCATTTCCCGCCCAGAATCCTGAATGAACATATTATACATATTATGGAGCTGTAAGATTTCCGCTCCAGTTGAGTCAATGTCCCTCGAAGGGCCCTTCCCCGCTTCAGACGCTCACAGATTCAAAAGATCACCGCTGCACGGTTCCGTTGTATCTCCTCTCACGACCTATGTGCAATCGTCGCTGCTCTTTCAGCTTTCCTTCCTCCCCCCCAAAGTCCCACTTCAAGGCATAAAAGGGATAACGATACATCTAAAACGGCGAGGGGCGCACAGCGGCTGCGTTGCTCATGAAATCACGACAAACCGTAAATTCCAAGAGCCTCCGTCTCCATCCTCCTCCTCCTAGTTAAGTGTGGAATAATGTCATCTTAATGATTATTTTTTTTCACGGTGTGCCATAACAGCATAATTCAGGGAGGGCATAATGATTTTTTATGCCCCTGACATATTGTTTTGCGGGGAGTGACATAAAAGCACGGTGACATGTGGCATTTTGGGAAAGGTCAGGCGCTCCATCTCGGCCGCCCGTCCATCTTCATAACGTCGCCACTTGTCATATGGAAACTGGCATCACCAATCTTTGTCTCTCCCTTGTCACTCGCTGACCCCCGCCATCCTCCTGATTCTCCTCCTTTTCTCTGTCTCCTTCCTTTTCCCTCCCCCTTTCATTTGACGTCGCTCTTCATTCCCGTCGTGTTTTGTTGAGAGGAGTTTTTTTTGGTAACAGAGCAAATTATCACTGTAGGGGAAAAGAGACACACACTCATACAGACACACACACACATGCGCATGCAGAAGGCCTCGGGGGTGCTGCGGGGGGGGGGGGGGGGGGGGCCGCATGTCAACACCAGCTGTGAGGATTGCGGTGACAGAGAGAAGGGCTAATACTAATGTGATAAATACGTCAGCACTCACTCCGGGCACATTGTGTGTGTCGGTTCGTGTTTGATGGTTGCACAAAAATCTCCGCCGAGCCAGCTGCTTCAGCCGAACGGAGGTTTAAACAGCGGTTTGTCACAATTCACTACCTCGAAAAAGATGCCAGTTTGCGAATGTCGATGCCACAAGTCCTAAAAACGATTCAAACAAAAATGAAGTGCCGTGATCAAAACTGTCACGTTTGCACACGTCACCATCTGCAACCATCCGCGTTCACTCTCAATGACTGACTGTATAAGAACAATGGCAGTGAGGAGACAGTGGACGTTTTGTTGAGCTCAATGTAAAGCGCGATAATGCCAGTATCACATAGAATGAGAGTTATGTTCATGATGCTGACGCCCCAATGCATGCTGGGAGGTTTCCCTTTACTTTCACCTCAAAATGTATAAGAAATATTGATTTTAGGTGGACAAGTAAAAAGTATTCAAATAAAAGAACACATCTTAAGCGTCACTCCTGACTAAAACAGGGAGCGGCTGTGCTCCTGGGAAATGATTTCCTCTTGACAGACTCTGATAGGACTATGAATAAATAGAGGTCACCAATTCATTGTTCCTTCCGTTTATTCTAAATGATGCCAAGTTATTGCATTTCTTCGCACTTTAATGACATATTGGTGGGTGAAAATTGCAGAACATAGCGGCTTTTCACAAGATGCAGCATCAGAACATCTTGCAATCTATCCGTCTTCTCTCGCCTCCCCCTCCGCCTCCATCCCCTGTCTGTTCCCCCTCGATCTCCTGACTTTGTCAGACCCTCCTCTCTTGTTTTGCCAGCCAGGCGGTGGGCGTGGCAGCCCCCGCCGTCCTCCGTCCTTTTCCACTTCAAATTACCGTTTTTCTGTGTCTTAAGGTCCACACCTCCCCTCTCAGCCCGCATCGCTCCATTCCCAGCTAAATACAACAGGCATGCGTGTGTCAAACAGCGGCGGTCTGTGGACTCCTGGTTAAAAATGACATGGTCCCCCCAACGCTCGGTGGGGATAATTCTGCAAGGATGGCAACACACACATGCAGATGAAGTCAACAGTGCATGTGCATAGAGTCCCTGGGTGTGTGGGGTGACAGAAGGAGCGCTTGCATGTGTTTGCAGGGTCACGCGGTGCCATGCGGGGTGAGTGAGGTGTAATTTCTCGGCAGTAATACTCACCACTCCGGCCCTGACAGCTTTAATGGTGATGGCCTTATTATAGAGAGGACGCCTCGTGTGTGTGTGTGTGTGTGTGTGTGTGTGTGTGTGTGTGTGTGTGTGCGCGTGTGTGTGTGTGTGTGTGTGCATTCTAATGGTGATGGCCGTATTATAGTGAGTGGAAGACAGCTGAAAGGCTTGGATGTATACCACGCCACGTTTACTGACATAAGAATAATTGGGCAGAAGACACCATGCATGTTTGTGAGCGTGTTGGTGTGTGTGTGCGTGCTCATGAAGGCCATCTGGTGACTGTTGAAGTAGTATTGAGCTGTGTTGCGCTGATAAGGAGAACAGTGCTGTCCACGCCTTTGGCAACTGCAGAACAGCATAGAACAGAAAATATTATATATATATCACAATTGTCACAATTCACTACCTCGAAAAAGATGCCAGTTTGCGAATGTCGATGCCACAAGTCCTAAAAACGATTCAAACTAAAATTAAGTGCCGTGATCAAAACTGTCACGTTTGCACACGTCACCATCTGCAACCAGCCGCGTTCACTCTCAATGACTGACTGTATAAGAACAATGGCAGTGAGGAGACAGTGGACAGTTATACATATATATATCTCTGTAGTGATATATATATGATCAATTTCCGGTATTTCCATCAGAAAGTGTACCCTTACTCAGAGAGCGTGTGTGTGTGCGGTGTGTTCTTCCTGTAGGTAGGGTAACACGACTCTTATGGGCCTGCGGTTCGTGTTGTGACGGTCTGATTTACAGTCAAACACATGCCTTCCTCCCTCCTTTCCTCTCCTCCCCTCCCTTCCCTCCTACCACCACGATTGTTAGCTAATCCCCTCGTCCGTCTGCGTTGTACTCACTTCCTGTAACTACACGCCGCCGCGGGACCAGCACCTGCTGAGCCGTTGCAGCAAAGAGAAAGGGCTGCGTGTGGTTTCAGGGGAGCTAACGGACAGGCTGTAGCCGCACAGCAGCACCAATTGTCGGGAGGCAACGTGGGTTAACCTCTTCCTTCTATTGCGAAACTAAGGGTGCGCCAGGCCTCTTTCGTTGTTGTTTTTTTCTCAGAAAAAATAAATCAATCCTGACACGAAATATAACAGAAGTGTGTTTTAATAAGGCTCGACTACAGGCTTGCATTTGAGTGCAGGATTGAAAACAGTTCAAGAACACAGAACGGATGATTTGCTGTCTGCACGTATGCGTCCGTGTGTCTGATTGAGAGCTTAAAGGTAGTTTATGCCGATGACGTCCTTCCTCTCGAACAGCGAGAGCTCTTGATCCTGAAAGATCCGCCTCTCATTTCAGTCTGTAAACAAGCTCGCTGTTGTGTGTTTACCCTGGATCCTAAACGGACGGGCCTAAACTCCGGCTCCCCTGCTGCCTAAATGCACCATAAGTTTCCGTAATAGTTCCCCTAAATAGGCATATCTGAGTTATAAGCAACATTATAACTCTCCCAAATTATTTTGTATGATTTAACAGGTACATCCTGTGGATAACAAGCCTCGCTTAATATTACCCTAAATTACTTTTATGAGTCCTAAATGATGTCTTTGTTTGTGTGTTCTGGATCACCATGCAAGCCTCGATATGACTGCCATACTTCCTTATTAGTAGGGATAATAAGGTCCATTAAACAACTGTTTTAAGTACATGCACATGACAGCTATTAGTGAAACATTAAAACCTGGCTTTCACTGTTGACAAAATAACTTTTTGTCACAGTTTTTTTTTAACGCTAAAGGAGACCTTGAACATGTAACACATACAGCCTTCCATACTTATAATTTTGCCTTTACGTTTGCATAAAAACATAATTAGCTGCACAACACAATGCAGAAATCGCATCATTTAAGAATTGCTGCTTTTGTCAATCGTTCTGAATTTAATTCAGACTCACAAAACTAACGAGCTAAATTCTGCCTCAAGTCACATGTCACCATCAGTGCATTCGGTGGGAACGACACAGTGTTTGTATCCAAAGCCAGCGCGGCTGATACCGCCGCATGTCTGAGCTGAGTTCACTGAACAAGAGGCCTTCCGATGTACCGAAGGCTACATTTTTCATATGTAGTGATCTCTCAATTATGCTCTTATTTGCGCATTGAAAGCGCACACAGCCGATCGGCTTGTCACCTCCTCTGTCTGCCTGCTCCAGCACCGTAATGGGAAGGGGACACAAAGTCCCGAGGCTCTGGCAGTACAAAGTGCTGTTGCCTGAGGTGTGTGCGCGGGTGGGTATGTACAACACACGCGTATTTATACCTCTTTTTGTATGTGTGAGGCTGACTGTTTCAGCTTGAACTGACTATAAACCTATATGTGTGTGTGTGTGTGTGTGTGTGCACTTGCCAACAGCAGATGCCTACAGAGACACAGGATCCTGTGTACGCGATAAGCCCTAATGACGACACCTTGTGATTGATTGAATTTTTGATTTGTCTGCTGAAGTCTAGCTGGCATCCTTTTCATCTGACATGAAGAAGAAAAAAAAGGCATCTCAAGTGTGTGTGTGTGTGTGTGTGTGTGTGTGTGTGTGTGTGTGTGTGTGTGTGTGTGTGCACGTGAAGGAGCCTGTCTGCCTCTGTACACAGCAGGTGATGTTTGCCAATTTAACTCAACAAGAAGAGGCGAGTACAGCTTTATGTGGGTTAGCAGTGTGTGTTTAGAGAAAATGGTGTGTGTGTGTGCAAGGGTTATTACACCTGTATTAATTTGTCAGGCTTGTCCTACTGCTCTGCCTCCCTCCTTCTAACCTCACCTGACTCAACTCGTATGTCACAGGCTCAGTGTGAAATGCTGGTGCAACACATTTAATTACAGTAGTTGCCTTTGAAAAACACATTTAAAACTGTGAACACTTATTACACAATATCCGTAAACATTTACATGTGTACATTGCACCCACATTTGATGACATGCTCTTCACCAAAGTGCAAAAAACACATGTACAATAAACCCAATTCTCTCAGTATTGCAAGACGAACTGCATTGAGGCTGCTGGTGGGCTCAGTAGCTTTTAGCTAGCCCTGTTACCCGCTTATCTCTGCTGGCTGAGTAGCACTAAAGAACCCAGGTGTCCTGCCTACTTGACTGACTGCAGGCTAGCAGATATAGCTAACTCTGCTAGCAAACTGTGTTCTAAACCTTTACTGGACTTTAGTGACGAATGACTCATCTCCACTGGTTCGGCTTGACTCGAATGAAGTCCCCTTTGGGACAAGGTCCCTTTTCTCTATTTTGTTTTCCACTGCAGATATTAAACCTTCAGCGTAGGTGGGATTCTCTTCTGATGGCCATTGCGACGCCACGTGAAGCTAGCCTGTGAATACTATTCACTTATGCTAATTGCTAGCACGTACCAGTACGACAAATTGTTCGTGCTAATCGCGAACATTCCCAGCACACACATATGTCCCAGCCTTGCCAGCCGCAGGTGCAAATCATACGTATGACAATAGTTAGCAACACTTGGTATACCGTCATCTAACTCAACGTGAATCAGCTCGATATTATCTGTGTTGACTATGAACCCTTGCCCCCACCCCCCCAGCTGAAAAAGACCATTTCCTCTATCACAGTAATAATAAAAGAACAGTGTCTCCTTGTGTGTCTACGTCCGTGTCCTATGATCTCACAGCTCTCTGTCCGGATCTACCCTCTTGCCCCCTCCTGTCCTCTAATCTTGTTTGTCAGAAGTAAATGAGCTGCCCCGGTGAGGTGTGTTAGCCACTAATGCATTTATTGCTTGATAAGAACGGGACCCATGCAGGTCAACCTAACGCGGTCATGAAGCGGTGGAAACCCCGCCCCCCCCAAGTTGTGTCCATAGATGGTGCTGCTTGATGTGGTGCTGCTTGGGACATGCGTGTGTTCTTTTGCGTCAGCATGTGTTCCTGCTGTGTTACGTGTTGCACATTATTAGTGAGGGGGCAATCACTATTGATAACGCTGTCGCTATCAATTAATCGTTAATCTCGTTCTGGCAGATTAGCGTGTCATCCGATAGACTCCAGACTGACTGGAGACAATAAATACATATAGTCAATAAAACGGCAAAGCATTCTGGGAGAACAGGGAGACACGTTGGGGAGGTGACATGTGTGCCAGGGTGGCAACATCCCAAGCCCAGCCATAAACCCGATGTCGGTTATAACTTTACACTCTCTTGTCTTATCTGGATGTACTCAATTAAAAGAGAGACTAAAAAGAAAAAGAAGGCAGCTTCCTGAGAAGAGAAGAGGAGCCATCATTAAGACCGATGTCCACACTTTCCCCTCGCCGTTCTTTCACCAACAGGAAACCGCTTGTTGTCCAGCAAGACATATAAGACCGGCTATTCTTTCTCCTTCTTCTTCTTCATCTGCCACTGATCCATTTCCTCTATTGTCAAAGACACACACACACACTAATGGGTAATAGATAAAGGACTAATGCCTGGGCTGAGGAATAAAGATAGATGGATAGGGAGGGAGGAGAAGGGGCGAGGGAAGAAAGAGAGGAGTGAGTTATGAAGCGGTACCCAGGGGGTTAATTTCTCACAGGCAGTTTTCATACGCCACACACACACACATCCGCAGAGAAGGAGTAAAGGTGATGTCTGGCCGTGCCAAGCCGGTAGCATGCTAGTTAAAAGTGAATAAGTTTATGGCCGGTGTAGCCCCTCATACATCAAGGAGCAGTTTGTTTAGCCAGCAGTGTGACAGGGTACAGTAACATGGGCAGGGCCGGAGAGTGGCCACACAGCTCTGATAAATGGGAGATTGCAGGAGGAATGGTGTCCCAGTGTGTGTGTGTGTGTGTGAGAGAGAGAGAGAGAGAAAGAGACATTAAAGCGTGTTTTTAGCTCTCAGATTAATGGCGATTCCAGTATTTGATCTGAGTGATTATTTTTTATTTTTCCCATTTGAGGAATCTCTTTTTGAAGCTGTAAATATTGCAAGCGCCCCTCTCCACTCATCTCGCAGTGTGAAAGGATGTTCCTCTGCAGTATTGACAAAAAGCTTACGGGTTGCACTGATGTTTAAAATTGAACAATTTTATTTATTTATTTTCCTGCTTCGATTGAAGGTTTATTTATTCCCAGGCAGAACTGTGAGGGGTAAAATAAGATTAAAAAAATAAAAAGTGTGCAATCCCTCATGATGAACATTTTCCATAATTTTCTTTCTGTTTTGTTCCAAAAAAATTGGCAATTCCAAAGACCGTTATGTGCTCAGCTGCTATTAGTTTATGATTTGATGTTTTACGCAACTGTTTTACGCAAATGCACGTCATCACTGTGTTCATCACTGGTGGAAATTAAATAACTACATTTGTACTGAAACTAAAGTGCACTTTAATGTATTTATGCTATTCCTCTATTTTTCAGACACGGTATACTTTTCACGCCACTACATTTATTTACCAGACATAGTTACTTTTCAAATGATTTTAAATTCAAAACCTAACTCCTTACCCTCTCCTCATCCTCACCCCATCCTTGTCCCATCTCTACCCTGCACCGCTCCAGCTGTGGATCTGGACTGTACCACGGTGCTGAAAAACAACAGTGTGTGTGTGTGTGTGTGTGTGTGTGTTGCACGGCTGCAAACAATAGGCTCATTATCACGTACCCACAATGCAAACAGCGACTTCTACTGTTCTCCTGCGCATCGCCCGTTAGTCAGTGAGACAGCCAGACAGACAGGTGGGGGAGGAAGACAGGGGGCAAGACCCGGAGACAGGCAGCGCGCCACGCAGCCGGCTCCGCCATTTCTCCACCCTCAATAACTCACTTTCCTCCCTCCCTTGGAGAAGGGAAAACAATAAGATATAACAATTGGCAAATGGCTGAGGCAGCCAGAGCATTACAAATGAAATGTAATGTTGTTACAGTTTGGAAATAATGAATTATGAGGATAAGCGGGGATCTGTAAAATCGCTGTAGCGCTTTACCGGGGTTTCATTTTTCAACTGTATTGAATTATGGGGAATTGGCCTCAGTCAAGTGCAAAACACAGAACGAGGGAAAAGGAGGATGATTCACCGTTTCACTGTGTGTGTGTGTGTGTGTGTGTGTGGGTGTGTGTGTGTGTGTGTGAGTTTATGTTGTTGTGTGCAAGCATGTGCAACCCTGTGACTGTTTATTTATCCGTCCGTGTTTATGAGCATAGATGTGCACAGCTGCTTGCATATTTGCGTGCACGCAGTGTTTGTGTGTGTGTGTGTGTGTGTGTGTGTGTTTATGGACGTCTCAATGGCAAATGTCTGGACCTTTGTGTGTGTGTTTGTGCGTGTGTGTGTGTGCGTCCCCGTAGACCTGTTGAGGGCTTTCTCTCGCTCACCCCGCCGCACATGTGATAAATGTCCCTTATCGCCTCTGCCATTGTAATAGCCCCACAACAGGCCCAGAGAGAGAGAGAGAGAAAGAAAGGGGGGAAGAAGGATGGAAAGAGGGATGAGGAGAGGGGGGGGGGGGGGTGAGAGAGTCACAGCGAGAGAGAAAAAAAGAAATGTTGAGAGTGGGAGAAAGAGAGAAGAGAGGGAGGGGATGGGATGGTGTGGAATGGGATAGCTGGAGTTATCAGCCGGTCTTGTAGGGAAAGAATACGCATCAAGCTGCCAATCACCCGGCCTGAAAATTGCTCTGAGATTTGAGTCCCCAGACGGTGTGTGTGTGTGTGTGTGTGTGTGTGGGGGGGGGGTGTGTGTGTGACCAGCGAATGAGAGCGAGAGTGAGAGAGTACCCAAAGCCCCTGTCGTCACGGAACCATTACTGCTCCCGTCCTTCCACCCGTCCTCTTCACCCCAACCATCTCGCCTCTCGCTATTTTTTTTTCTTTTCTTCAAAGCTCTGACTCAAAACAACACGTCTCCTCTCTCTCTCTTCTCTGTCACTAAAACCTGTACTCAAGTCGTTTCGAAACAAAGTCGTCGTCAGTGGCACCGGCTATTAGGGGGAGGGCGAGAGACACGGAGGGATGTGGGGGAGAGTGAGGGGACGGGTGGTGGAAAAGGAAGGAGAAGAAAGCTGGAAAAAGAAAGAAAGAGGAGAGGGGTTAATATGTGAGCAGAAACCATTTCAGCCTCTTTAATTTTCTATTGATCTGAGCTGCAGACTTGTCCCCTCAACCCTGTGTGTGTGTGTGTGTGTGTGTGTGTGTGTGTGTGTGTGTGTGTGTGTGTGTGTGTGTGTGTGTGTGTGTGTGTGTGTGTGCGTGCGTGTGTGTGTGTGTGTTTGGAGTTGAAAGCCTCCAAGCTGTCTCTGTACAGAATCTGAGAGTACCTGAGGGTAGGAGGGCTGTCCCGTGAAAACCATGTATCTCCAGAGCAACTCTTCACGAGAAACAGCCTCGTCTTTTTTGACGAGGCTGTTTTAGTTATTGCAGGGGTTGCTTTTTCAGCCCACCCAACACTTAATCCTCCATCTCATTTGAAATATTCCATGTTTGGAGATACATGGTTTTCCCAGGAGAATGCAACAACATGAAGAGAGAGTGAGAGAGAATGTGCTGCGGAAAAATACGACAAAAGCTAAGATAGGTTTCTGAAGGTGAGGAATGATTGTATGTATTTTTTTTAATTTGCTTTCTTTTGTATTATTTTCTTGACATTGGTGGATTCAAATATGTAACAAATTCTGTCCCATTTTTAGCTCAAATTCACACTTGTTTTTGAATCTTCAAGGATATTTATTCAAGCTAAAGGTGCAGACTAAAAGATGATGGACGTGTAGACGAGAGCAAAGTGTGGAGAAACATCCCCCTCTATTGGACGATGTGATGTCGCCAGGCAGAAGGAGCGACTGGAGGAAGGGGGGGGGGGGCAAAAATAGTGGGAGGAGAGGACGGGAAATGAGAAGGGAGGGATGGAGGGAAGACATGATAGGCCTGGAGAGCAGAGAGATAGGAGATTGATAAACATCACAATGATGTCCAATTGCGGCTGCGTGATGCAATCGCACGCACACACACACACACACTCACTCATACACAGCATAGCCCCAGGTGTGCCTTGTGCATTACCCCACTCCAGCAGATGGACATCTTTGATCTGCTATCGAGTCTTCGCACCTACATCTATTTTTCTCACATACATTTTTTTTTCTCATTTCTGGCTCGTGTTATTGGAGTGAGAGACAGACAGACATACAGACAGACAGATAGAGAGACAAAGAGACAGACAGACAGAGAGACAAAGAGACAGACAGACAGAGAGACAAAGAGACAGACAGACAGAGAGACAAAGAGACAGACAGACAGACAGACAGACAGACAAAGAGACAGACAGACAGATAGAGAGACAAAGAGACAGACAGACAGACAGACAGACAGACAGACAGACAGACAAAGAGACAGACAGACAGATAGAGAGACAGACAGACAGACAGACAGACAGACAGACAGACAGACAGAGAGACAAACAGACAGACAGACGGGGCGGCAGAGAGAGGCATTCATGTATTTTAAGGCTAAACTAAAACAATCTTTGCATAACTCTTTCCATCTGGAATGCGTCTTTTCTCAAGTGGTACAAGTCGGTGTGGGTAACAATGCGCCCTAATGTTTTCATGTTATTTTTCATTTGTCTCTAAAACCCCTGTTTTAGAACCAAAGTGCTCATGTGAATTATATTATAAGTGGTGAACAAGTGATTGTGTGAGATGATGACATGTTTAAGAAGGTTGTGTTTTTCACAAGCACACCCTTGTTGTCTGGTCCTGTTTGGCGCCGGGGAGCCCTCAGATTCTCGGAACTCAGGGTCACCCGCAGCACCCGCTGCCATGAGGACCTGGCGAGCACCCAAACCACAACACAGCACCCTGAGGCGTAGGCCTGACCAGGAACTTTGCATTATCTGAGTTGCAGTCATTTTTTCCAAAGAGTCCTTTTTTTTTTTTAAGACATCTGACACTCAAGAAAATCACAGAATCCCCACCACAATAAACACTCAACTTAAATGTTCATTGTCGCTGGAAATAATTCCATTATATCTGCAGCAAATTTCTAACCAAACTCTGTACAAAAAAAAAGGCGCTTTTGGGCTCTCATCAAACTTGCCATCTAAGTCGTGCCAACAGAGATTACCGAGACACAGGAGGTTTGCTTTGTGTCCATTTGATTTCTATTCCGGTGACACTCCGGTGAGACGGGGTAATATAGCAGACAGCTAGACAGACAGCGAGATAGATGGAAGGCCAGACTGCTCCCCTTGTATGAAGGATTATCCCCTATCCTCTGTTTGTGACAAGAGCTGATAAGGGCCTGAGAGGAGAGGCTGAGAGGGCTAGTGACACACACACACACATATATGCGCATATAATCCACAGCGAGAGAGATATCAATCCATCATTTAGAGCCGGCGATTCAGCGAGAGGAAATAGGTTCTTCTCAAGCGCTGACAACCCAACACACACTGGAACGCAAACACACACTCACCGACAATAGCATCTGCTGTACAAAGGGCTCATGGGGGCTTCAGATTTGAAAACGGGGGCCGTTTGAATGAACGTTTCAATTTCATCTATTTATCTGATTTACATTTGGCCATTGTCACGGCTGCGTCTACGTGTGTTTCGGAGCTGAATGACATCAGTGTCACTAATAGAAATCCACATATCCAAATGTTCTAATGTACAATCGTACCAACCAGCGATTTGTACAACGTATGAAGCAGAAAAGATGCAACACAACCTTTGTTTTTGCTTTTATTAGCAGAAATCATATGTTAAGAGTCAAATAATCTTTCATTACTCTACAAGGTCCTGCTTTTTTAATATTAAGCATGAATTAGCATGATTCTGAGGGTGAAATACGATGTTTAGATTGGGCATTTTGCACTCTCTCGTCGGGAGGTTGCTATTTCAGAGAGACGATGAAACTTTTTAGAGAAAGGTTAGGAAAGGCCACCCGACTGTTTCCCAGTCCGTCCATCCATCCTTCTGGTTGGAGAGAAAGGTCAGAGCGCGGGGAAGGAAAACAGCAGAAAGGTGTTTCGGTGCTGCAAAGGCTCTCTGCCTCGGGGATGTGTGTGTGCATAAATGTGCCCCCCCCCCCTCCTGTTTGACAGGAATACCACAAAAACCCCCGCTCATCTCCTCCTCAACATGACCACATCTCTTGAGGGATATGTGTGTGTGCGTGTTAACATGGATGTGATTTGTGCGTTTCCCTCGGCGCTGATGGGAGATCTTGTGAGCTCGTGAGGGAAAAAGACAGTCAACGGATATCAAACCACGGCGGCGGTTTCATGCATGCGTTTCATCTTTTCGCCTCCCTGTCCTCTATTCGGTTCCACCGCAACCTTGAACACATGCACGGACATCTGAGCGTGTAAGAGAAACGGAGGGAGTTGTGCTATTGATTGCAGGTCGAAACAACAGGTCAAAGGGTTAACACGTGTGAGAGGAACCTTATTGCAAGGTGGGTGGGGGGGGCTGCAGTGGGAAGTGGTTAAGGATGTGTCCAAGGGTCTACAGTGGGGGGGGGGGGGCTCTAAGATGATATAATACACTTGCTTACGATCTCCCAATGGCTGTGAAGTGCTCAGCTCGATTTCTGGAGATATTGAGTAACATGTGTTGCAACGGAAATGTGTGATTCACGGAGGGGAGCGCCGTTTATTTCACACAGACTATGGCTTCAACTGCCAATGCGGCTCATTGATGCTCTGATTTTAAGTGTCATTTGCCCCCCACGGTAAACTGGCAGAAGCAAATATCTTATCAGACATGGATATTTAAAAGTGGGAGAATAAGCATCCCTTCCTAGTTTCTGGCTAAAAGTAAAAGACTGCACAAAAAGGAGGAAATATCAACAAAGTATGGTCAGAAATAATTCAGTCCGAATTGGACAACGACAACATGTGCGAGAGCGAGAGCGAAAGAGAGAGAGACACGGAGCGGGGTGTGTTTGGCACTGCTTTGCTACAGCACCAGGTTAGGTGGCATGGCCATTTGGCGAAGGCGCCGGTGCTAGACTTGATGGATGAGACAAACCGCGGGCTCTTTTCTCTTGTAACTTTCAAATCATTAAGCCTTTTACACGGCCATGCAGATTTTTATCTACATCAGCGGGGATGGATAGACAAAGGGAGGGTAATGTGGATAATGTCATAACTTCATCCAACGTGCTCCACATTCCTTAATAGTTATATTGTGGCTTTACAGTCATTTATATTAATTATAAGAACGTTAGGATATAATGATATCTTATAGTTTTTGTGGTTTTAGTTTCTTTTTTTGTATAGGAGTAAGAGCTTGGTTTTGATAGGTTTCATATAAAAGAATGTTTGAAAGTTTTTAGGTTAATCTCGCATATTCCGTTTAAAAAAAATTGTAATTTGGTAATTGTTTGCCTTTTTGCACAGATTTGTTTTTACCCCCAAAATAGTTTTATACCAAACATAATAACTTTCTCTACCTTTGGACGGTAATCAGATTAAGTGGGGGAGAAAAACTAAATGTTTGACATCATTCAGAACAAGTTTGTTTGAGAAAATGAGCTTAATTTAGAATGTTTTAAGTTTATAGTTTATGATACAATTTGTCGGCCTTTCCATCTACTATTAATATTTATTTTAAAGATTTGAAGGTAGCAACAACAAATAAATGACAATTTTACTGCTCTCGTGTCAAGCTAGGCTAGTTTTTACCAGGACTAGCTTAGCTCTTTTTGTTTTCTCCATAATGACTGGATTACGCTGCACAGTACTGCATCATTTATATGAAATTGATAACTAAATGACCAAAATGCCGGCCCATGAAAATGTTTTCCATCATAGCCAGGGTCAATGTATCTTAAGTTAAGCTAAGGCTAGCAGTAGCTTTCTCAGTAGCTAGCTTCTACCTGACTTAGCTCTCTTTCTTTAGCTGTCTACTTGACTGTTCTTCTGTAACAAAGTACAACAGTCACTGCAGTTTTGTTTTTAGCTCCGTTTTGTGTTCTTTTTTCTTCACATACGGTTAAACAGATGTCAAAAAAGTCTGTTTCTGCCCTTAACTCAATATTGACCAAATATCTCTACTGCGTAGCCTATTAGCTTTGTAGAGCAGTTCTTGGAACTTTTCTTAAATTATGTGATGGTTTATGTTCCCTTTGATGCTGTTCCTTTTCTTCAAAATCACCCAAAGGATTTGGTGCGGTTTAGGGTCAGGAAACATAAAAACAAAAGTATTTAAAGGACATTTTTAAATATTCAGTTTGCCAAAATCAGATTTGCAGCTCGCAGAACATGCGGCGCTCATTCACACCTTTATCTTTATCCATGTAAGACCTATAAGATATTCAAACATTTAAAATCCCATCCCTGATGATCCTGCTATCGCAAGGCAGGCGAAAAACAGACAAGTGCAGGTATACGCAGCGGAAAATCTGGCCGCTGAGAGGACAGCGCTGACATTGATGTAAGATTTTAATCTGCTGCTCCTCTTTGCCGGGCACGTTTTGCAATAACGAGTACGGCTCGGCACAACCAGGAGATTCATGGTGAGGTTATGAGTTTCTGTTAAGAAAACCCAGTTAGCTAAGACAAACTTGTACACAGTGACATAACATTATTGTACCTCTTTTCTTTTTTACAGCATTTATTTCTTTTTCCTTTGAGTGCGCGCGTGTGTTTAACACAGGTAAGAAAGGCCAATAATGTTAATGACGAACCAGAAGCGACAACAGGCTGGGTGTTCCAGCGACGCGCTCTGAATATTATCAATAACAGCTTGTGTGCGTATATGTACGTGTGCACATGCCACCAGCCATCCGTCCCTCTCATTTCACCTCCACAGGCTTCCTCCTCCGCTGTTAGGATTCAATTAACACAGTGCAGGCAGCCATGGCACCCTCATTAAAGCTAATTAGTTAAAACATCAGCCAATCTAGCGTTAATTGGCTTTGGTAATTAATTCAGCCCGCTAGACCATATGAAAGCAGCAGGGAGGGGGATAATGAGAGGGAGCGAGGGGATGGAGAGAGAGGACGGAGCAGAGCAGGAGGAGAGGAGGATAAAAGAGGACAGACTGAAGGAAATGAGGAGATTAAATGAGGGAGATAAAGAGAGATAACTAGAGCGGTGCTGTGAAGGGCAGCCTTCTTTCCGTAAGTGTCTGTCTGTCTCTAGTTGCACTAGTCGGTCTGGTCAGATAAAAAGGTCAACAAAATAAACTCTTCGAGGGAAAAAGAAGCTTCAACGTTCTCATTCACAGCATGTTAACCTTCAGTAGAAGTCTCAGTGTCAATCCCAACACAGCACCAAAGAGCTGGAGCTTTGTGTTTGTGTTGATTAGGGCCGAGTCAGGGCGTCCATTTCGAACTTGCTGACGATGGCTCCCTCTTACGCCCGTTGACTCGGCACGTTCCCGTCGCGACGAGGCTCCCTTTAGGGATGGAAATGAGTTCCGACAGGCCTCACGCCCACACCCCCTTCCGTCAGGTATCCCTGCTCCTCCTGGACAGCTGAGGGAGGAGAAACGGAACAGAGACAGTCAGCAGAGAGAGGAGACGAGAGAGGGCGTAGGTCAGCGGAATCGTGTCTCCTATTTTTAATAGCAAAGATTACACAACAACAAAACAGAAAAACAATAAACGTCGATGCTAAATTAGAAGTGCTTTCCACACTGAACAAGTATAATCATAAAGTAATTAAACGTTCAATTTGTCTGCCTTTAATGTCAAATGTGCTCAATCCCAAATCATTAAATATGAATGATTAATTATGATGATTAATTTTTCATTACCGTATATATTTAAAGTGTGGGTTATACCATGACTATATTCATTTTCTAAATTTAGCACAATAAAGAATTATTGGGTAATCCTACAAGAAATCCTTATAAATTCGATTTTTTTTTTCAAACCAACAGGAGCCCATTTATAGAGTTGATCCACCTTTTAATTGTGTCGTCTATCACTGGGTACAACAGCTACAATGACCATAGGTGTTTCTTGATTCTATATAAATAAATGCTCACAATTGAATTTCTATTCTCGATACATGTCGGCAGCTTTTAGAAACTTACACTTTAATCTATAAGGAATAAATTTGGTTTATTTCCTGCAGAAGATTGGCAGGAATAACTGTGGCGTGTAGCATGTGTGCGTGCATTCACGTGTGTGTGCGCGTGATATACGGGCTCTGGATTGAGATTCAGCCTGTATAGCGGCTAGTTGTGCCTCTGCTCTGTGGGTCAGTGCTTGGTTAATGCTCCATTAATTTACTTCTTTCTCCCTCGCCACTGTCTCTCTCTCTCTCTCATTCACACACGCACACGCACGCAAACACACACACACACACTCACACATGCGCACACACTGACAAGGTGATTGATTGGAGAAACAGCTGTCAGTAGTTGGAGGTTACCTCACCAGCATCACGCCGCTGTCTTTCAGACGGACAGCAGGGTCCCAGGAGTAAAACCCACATCACACATGCTGACGCACACTTGTAAACAGACGCACACACACACACACACACACACACACTCATCAGATGACTATTTATCAGCGTAGGTTCAAAACCAGGGTGATTTATGACTTGTTTATGTCTTTGTGTTTCCCTTTTGTTTTCCCCGAATCCTCCAAATTTCTCATACATTTTTTTTTTCCTATTTATTTATTTATCTATTCATCTATGACGTCTTCAGGGCCCAAACCTTCCCCCTGTAACAGATTGAAAGAATATTCTACATGGAGTAAGCCACAGTGTTCCCATGTTGCCAAAATGTCCCGTCCATGTAAAATATAAGCATCTTCCGATTTACATTTCACTCTTTCTCACGGTTTGCCACACGCATGTTCACGCACAGAAATAGTCCCTTGACTTAAACAGACAATAAGCACACTGCTGCTACACACACACAAACACACACACACACACACCTTTCCCCTCTCAATCCCTCTATCCGGCCATCTCTTCATCCGTCCTCTCTCCGCCGCCGACATTTCATTTGCTTTTCTAAAAGTGACAACCCCAGGGAGCGCGGGGGAGGGAGAGGAGGGAGGGGAGGGACGGTGAAAAGAGCCCAGTGATGAGTTTTGAGCGGGGCGTGGAGGAGTGCTATTTAAAAGCGCCATGCATCATTGTCAGGGAGTGAGAATGCGCAAACACACACACACACACACACACGCGTCCGCGATCAGACAGACAGGAAATACGCATACACAGAAGCGAATACTCTGCCCGGGTGGCAAACTGAAGTTGACCCCCGTTCCATTTCATCAAATGTCCTCTGAATGAGCCGCAGCCTCATCTATTTTGCACACACACTCACACACACACACACACACACACACGGAGCTGGTGATCAGCCTAGTGTCTAGCCTGCTTAAATCACAGCTCACTTAAGAAAAAACATATCACCTCACTGGGAGAAGCGCACACACACACCTTTGCCAGGCCCATTTGTGTTAATGTGGCCCTCTGGTTTTGGGCTTTAGGGCTCATATTTGCCATTATGGAGATGATGGCTTTACGGGGGCCTCTCACCTCACCTATAGCATTGGTTGGGGGGGAGAGAGAGAGTGAGAGAGGGGAGAGTGGAAATGAAGGCTGACACCTCGGTGGGATTTATTTGATTGTGGATGCGAGGCGGTGTCATTCTGGAGAGGGGGGGAATAAAGGGGGGATGAGACCGAGAGGAGGAGGCCTGAAGCCCTTGGGCTAAGTGGAAAGAAGGAGACGCGATGGCAGGGTGAAGGGAAAGAAAGAAATAAAGGAAAGGAAAAGGGAGAAATCAAGAGACTGCAGGGAGGGGGGGCCCTCTTTCCCTTTTCCGTGAATCAAATCAAATTCCCCTTATCGCACATTATTTGAAGAGGTTATCGGGCGCGGTAATGCGGTTACACGCCGGGCCGCGGCTGAGAGATTTCCTTGTTTACCGATGTTGGCGGGTGTTATAGCTAACCGGCCGGACGAGTGGCGAGGCGAGGGGGGGGGGGAGGAGGAGGGGAAGAGGAGAAAAGAGGGGTAGCGGGCATAAACACTTGATGCATGTCAGAAAACTCATTTAGGGGAACAACAAGGAGGGGGATTGGAAGTGTGTGTGTGTGTGTGTGTGTGTGTGTGTGTGTGTGTGTGTGTGTGTGTGTGTGTGTGTGTGTGTGTGTGTGTGTGTGTGTGTGTGTGTGTGTGTGTTGGCACAAACAAGGAGAAGACAACTGTTCAAGGACAGAAAAAACAGCCTCTACATACAGACACTTTGTAATTCCATTTGGGAAAAGTGTGTGTGTGTGTGTGAGTGTGTGTGTGTGTGTGTTCACCCCACCAACTCATACATCTGTCCCTCCTCTTTTCTGACTCGTATTGTTGCACTTAAATCCAGTTTAAATGCCCAGTGCTCATTCGCTGATTGTGCGTATCATTTAAAAGTGAATTCGATCAGTTGCAAAGGACTTAAAAGATGGGGAACGGATAGAAAAGTTTTTCTTTCTAAATGCTACGTGCGTCTTTTGGTTTTAAAGCTAAATGTTCCTTTAATTGCTGATTGCTGCAGTACAATATTCATTTCATCTATAGACGGCATACACAAGTGTTTTCTAGTTATTTGGTTTCAGGTACAGTCCCGAGAGGCGAGATAAAAGCGAAGGGATGACACGCAGTACAGGTCATTAAATGGGATTTTGGACCCACAGTGTTGTGAGTACATGGTTTGCCTCTTAGCCTATTGAGCCATGAGGACACCCCAAATGTTTTTTATCTCTGGCCCCATTGAGAGCCCGGTATCGAGCTGACAATCCCCGTCCTCTCTGGAGGTGGCCTTTTACCTCAGCCCATTGTAGTCTGTGACTGGGAGCCTGCGCTATCTAGCATCTATTGATTCCCACTTCATCTGGACCAAAGCAACGCAGGAGAGGGGAGAGAGACAGAGAGAGACAGAGCGAGACAGAGAGAGACAGCGAGAGAGAAGAGAGGTGTGTGTGTGTGTGTGTGTGTGTGTGTGTGTGTGTGTGTGTGTGTGTGTGTGTGTGTGTGTGTGTGTGTGTGTGTGTGAACAGCAGAGGAGATACACTTTTAAAAAATGTTTCAAGTGTTAAAAGGGAGTCAACTTGCATCACTTTTGTGACTGACATTTAACACATTTTTCTCAGCTATTGGCTAAAGAGCTACTGACACCTGAACTAGATTTTTCTTTATTAATATTATTGGTGCACTAAGAAGGACGGTGGGAGGGAAAGATGGACGATCAGAAAAATGTGTTTAAGAAGAAAGAGGGACCAAATGTAGAAGAAGAATAAAACAAGGAAGTGAGAAAAGAAAAAGAAAGAAAGAAGAAACGAAGGGCACGATGACCAAACTGTGGAGAAAGTAAGTTTGTTCGGAAAGGAAAGCAGGAAGTAAAGGAAGAATGAAAGCAACAGCAAAAGTGAAACAATGTGAGGAAAGAAGGAAGTAAGGAAGAAAAAACATTGATGAGGAGAAAAAAAGGGGAAAAGATATAGAAGAGGAATAAAACAAGGAATAAATGAAAAGGAGGAAATAAGAAAGGAAGGTACCAAACCACAGAGATAGTAAGGTTGGAAAGGAAGGAAGGGAAGAATACCAGGATGAAAGCAAGGGGACGGGTCCTCTTTGCTCTCCACTCTTCCGTATGATGTCGCTCTCTCCGCCTCACCATCTGGTGTCTATAATTACCTGTGTGTGTGTGATACTCCTTCTTATTTAATTCATTAAAAAACTTCTATCATGTTAAATGTGGGTTATAATAGTATTTTCTTTACTTTTTGAATGATTATTAAGGGGTTATAAGCATTTTTTGATGATGAAATCCAGACAAGCTGATTTATTTACACACAGCACATTTAACCTCTGATTCTTCACCAGCTCAAAAACTATACTTGCATCATTTTATGATGTCAGATGTCCGCTACAGAAAACGACTCATTACTTCTGCTTCCCACAATTTCAATACAATGGATGTCTGTGACATAACACGCATTGGTGTTGACAGCAGAGGATATGGAAGGGACTCGTTGCAGAGAATTGGGGACCGGCCACGTCAGCGCTACAGCAGCGAGTAAATAAATCAAGACAGGGGATCCCAAAAGTCAGTTGGATATGCTTTCTGCTAGTCGGGTGACGTATTGTTTTGTGACACGAACAAAAACCAGCCATGAAGTGGATCAAGTGGCAGAGATTAAAAGGACGTAAGAAGAAGGGGAGATGGGATAGATCGGATGGAATGAGGACAGAAGAAGAAAGAGAAGATAAAGTGAGCGAGGAATGGAGTGAGGTAGGAAGACAGACAGACAGGGATTGAGAGGGAGATAGAAAGGGGAAGAAAGTCAGGGAGAGGCGGAAGATGAGACGATCCATCTTGGCACATTAGGGGGGGGATCAAGCCTGCACTCCATCATGGCTGTCAGAGAGAGAGGCGCACCTCCTCTCCTCCATCCATCCCTCGCTCGCTCCGCCGGCCCGGGCGTTCTTACTGAAGAATCGCGACACTAAAAAGTCCTGTCAGGCCTATTTCCTTGTTATTGTCCAGCCCTCTTCCTCTCCCTCCTCCCACCTCACCCCTCCTCTGACTCCGATACCTTCCCTCTGCTCCCCGAGATTAAACGCACCCATGTTGCGCCGCAGGGTGTGTGTGTGTGTGTGTGTTTGAGCTGTGAGGTCCAATGCAGGACATGTGGGAGGCTCCTGTGTGTGTGTGTGTGTGTGTTGCCCCGACATTAATCATCTTTAAGGCGCTGACAAGCCATGGTGTGCGACATCACATCAACACCCCCCTCCCCTTTCTCCACTCCCCCCCTTCTTCATCCCCTGCTCTGGATTTATCTGTCCGTTCGCCTCTCCCCGTCACTCACTTCCCTCAGGGAAAGATGGGGAAAGTAGGGGGGGGGGGGGGGGGGGAACGCGAGGGGTGAGAGTGACACGTAAAGGGCGAGAGAACAGGAAAGAAAGTCAAGTCCTTTGATTTGACAACATGTTCTAATACGTTGCACATGTGCTGACATGATAACCACGAAATCTGAATTGATGGCTGCTTGTTGAACCGTTTTTAATCAGTTTGAGGCTCTGGGAGACAACCGAAAATATGAATAAGTCGACTCGTGATCTGCATTTTAAATTCAAAGATCTGAGCCAGGTCGTTAATTTAATGTTTACTCATGTACAAATGATTGGGACAGTAAAGGTGCGTCCTATTCTAACACATGACTGTTCCATCACATCAAGTACAATGTGAGCGTTTGAACTCTGCGTGCACAGTGAACAGCTCGGTGCAGGACAGCCGAATTCCAACCCAGCTCCAACTCCTCCACTTTCTAGTCTTTCCGTGTAGTTGATTGTTGACACGCTGTTGTCACACCCCATGCATCTACGCTTCCTTTTTCATCACTGTTTTGTTAATAATACAAATAAAAGTCAGAACATTCCACAATTCAAAGGAAAATCACCTCAAAATTGAAATGCAAAAACAAGAAAAAGAAAAGGTAAACTCATGCTGTGCAAAATAAGTCTTTACTTTTATGTTTTTTACATTACAAAGGCCTAAAAAAGAATCAAGGACGGGCATACATTTGTGTGTGTGTGTGTGTGTGGGTGTGTGTGTGTGTGTGTGTGTGTGAGAGAGAGAGTGTGTGTGTGTGTGTGTGTGTGTGTGTGTGTGTGAGAGAGAGTGTGTGCGTGTGTGTGAGAGTGTGTGAGTGCGTCCATGTCCTCCAGGTGTGTGTTTTGTCCGTGGAATAGAAAGAGCCCCATCAGCTGCAGACAGGGATTGGATCTCTCTTTGTTTGCTGTGGCGGATGGCGACGGCTTCAGCATGACTCAAATTATCTTGTCAAAGCAATAAAGGGGAGAGGGGTGGGGAAAGTGGGGGTGGGGGGGGGGCAGAGGAGAGGAGAGGGAAAGAAAGGAGGCGAGCAACACGAGGGGAAAGAGAAAGTGATGGGGCAACAGAAAAAGAAAGTGAAAATTGAATGAAATAATCAGAGAGGAGATGAGGGATAGGAGAGAGGAGGAGAAAGAAATGAAACAAATAAATGGATGGTAGGGAGCAGAAAATTAGAAATGGATGAGGCCGGAGAGAGAGAGAGAGAGAGAGAGAGAGAGAGAGAGAGAGAGAGAGAGAGAGAGAGAGCGCAGGGAGGGATAGGTGTGGGGAGAAAAAGAGTAAGAGGCAGAGGGAGAGATGGAGAGTAATCGATTACCTATTTTTCAAAGTCACTTAACGTGTCCAGTGCTGTGGCTCTGTTAAGTAGCGGTGCAGGAGAATGGGAGGCCGGTATGCACACGCACGCTCTGAGAAAAAGGGGGAGGAGAGGGGGGGGGGGGGATGTGTGTGTGTGTGTTCCCCACTAGTTGATGAGTTCTCTTGCAGGAAACTGTTCTGGCACACCAATATGTGAGCGAGGAATACGTGTCCCCAGAGGGCTGCATGTGTGTGCGTGCGTGTGTGTGTGGACAGGGAGTCCCCCCTTACCTGGTCCTCCCGTTGCCGTGGTGACAAGCAGTCTAAACGGGATATCCTGCCTGAGACGGAGCCTTTTGTTCCCCCAACTAAAAAAAGCCTGTTTGATTGGCTAAATACAGGAAATCAGGAAGCGTCCTCCGACATTAAGCACCGAAACACTTTCAACAGATGTTATTTTTAGCCGGCTCAGACGGACTCAAAGGTAAACTAGAGAAAGTTGGGTGTATACTACGCACACACGAACACAAAGGCACCAAGACAACAACATGCCAAAAAAAAAATGTAAAATGCTAAGTGCGCACTTTCTCGATACACACAATGACACGCACACACAGGTGGGCCCCCGCCCTGTGCCCCGCCGATCAAGGACAATGAAGTGAGGTGGTGTTGGCAGACTCTACACAGCATTATCTCATCCACGGCGGACACTTCTTTAAATCTGCTTCGACCTGAGAGGACACGCTGGAGACTGTGCAGCACTCTATTCCCCCTTTTACGACTGTGTGTAAAAGCAGAATTAGAATGCACGTGCACTTCATGCGTGCGGTAGCACGATTACACAATCCTTCCTCGAGTGTCCTTGGTGAATTCAAGGGCTGCCGGGTACTGCACGACGGATACAAAGTTGAAAACATTTGATTTGTCTCTGTGAAACGAGTAAAACAGACCCAACGGTATGTATTTGTGTGCTTGATACAAGGTGAAATCTGTCCCAGATACATACTGATGTTCCTCCCTTTGTCCTTTGTCTCCAGGTAAAAAGAAGATGTCCCTCTATGACAGCCAGGCCCCAATCTGTCCCATCTGCCAGGTGCTGCTGAGGCCCGGAGAGCTACAGGAACACATGGAGACGGAGATAGAGAGGCTAGCCGCCGTATGCTTCAGGTAGGCCTGAAACACATGTGCATAGATTCACACACAGTCATTTACGGTACAGTGTCCAGTCTCAGTCCCCCAAAATCTGGTCTCAGTACCGCAGAACCTGGTCTCAGGATACTGCAGCATCCGGTCCCGTATCACACCATGCTCAGGGACAGCTTCACCCTGCAGGCCACTCTGAACGGTCATTACCAGCAAAACTACTTGGTTAAGCCGAATAAAACACGCTGTTTCTTCTTAGAATGGTGACGTAACAACCGTAACAACATAACTACCTGTAAACAAAAAAACAACCGCCCTTACGTGACAATCGTAAAGTCAACATCTGGTGTTGGTTTCACAGGAACAGCGGTCTCCTGGGTGAAAGTCCTTTGTTTGCTTTGCACAGTCTTTCTGCTAAGCTAAGCGAAACACATCTCTGCATACCGTCATCGTGTACGCAGATAATTCAAACTGATGACAATCCCGAAGACGAATACTTCACTGGCTCATAAAGATGTGTGTTTTTCAGGCCGAGGGTTGGAGGCTGAGCTTTAACTCAGCTTTCGTGTCAGACTCACTGACCGCTCTTCTTCCCGCGCCGAGATTTCGGTGCCATAAATCTGAATAAAAGGCATCGGCATGCCGTCGACGTAACGCTAAGTGTTTCCTGCAGGGATTAGGATTCAAACCTGTGACCTCAAGTTCGATGCCCCCCCCCGCGCGCGCTTCTCCTCATGGCAGTTGCACGAGCTGGTTTACGGCGAATAAATCAACTCCAAGCCCTTTTAACGATGGGACACAACCATTAGGATCCATATTTCACCTTGACCGCACGTCTGGCTACGTGTGTGTGTGTGTGTGTGTGTGTGTGTGTGTGTGTGTGTGTGTGTGTGTGTGTGTGTACATACAGAACGTGTGTGGCCTGTGTGTGTGTTTGTGCGTGACCCGGTGTCCACCTTAGCGGCCCAGCTTTATGATAGTCCCCATTAACCTGGAGGAACAGGGCGACAGATAGTGTCACCCCACATATAAAATCACACTTCATTTACCCCCGTTTACACCTCCCTTACCCCTCCTCCCTTACCCCTCCTCCCTTACCCCTCCTCCCATCTGTCCCTGTCCTCGTTCCGCTCGCTCCCGTTCTCCTCACCTGCCCTCTTCTTCCCCCATCCGTCTCCGTCCTTCTTTCTCCCTCTTCACAGCTTTTCCACCTTTTCTTCCCTGACTCTCTTTTTCACTCCATCCTCTTCGAGCCTGATCCCGTCATTTCTTCATCACCTCATTTCAAAGGGTTTCTAGAAGCTGCACGCTAACATCAGCCCAGAAGCAGCGACCTGGGGTACACCCACGGAAACATAGGGAATGAAGACGGAGAAGTAGATGGAATAGAGTGCTGAAGCAAGGAGTCTTTGAACCCGGACTTCCAGTTCCCTCGTCTCGGAGTCTATGTGTTTTTGATAAGAAGCCTGAAATGTCTGTGGGTAACACAAGATTAAGAGATTGAAAGGTTTTGATCTATGATATTAAACATGTCATTAAATACTACCCTCGCACATTTTGAAGTGTTTACGTGTCTCAAAAACGGCAGTCGCTAACAAGTGGATGCGGTGTGGTTGGTTTGTAGCCTGACATTAGCTTTTTACTTCCATTTCTGAAGATTAAACGTCCGTTCACCACAGATCTTATTTGCAGATCTCATTTTCTACAATAATTAGCAAACATTCGCATTTTTTGAGGGAACCAGTGACAAGCTAACTTTCTGGGTTGGCCTGGCAAAACACGTCATCCCTGCTACCAGGAGTTAGGAGATTTTTTGTCATATGAAAGTAAAATAACATCACAGAAACAGAGATCTACAGAACTAAGCGATACGGGAAATAGAGTTTGCTAACTTGTTCCGGAGATGGTTTAAGTTGTTGTAAATTCCAACGACTAAGCCATCCACATGACAACTGAAAAAGAATAGAACATCACGAAATATAATAGATCACATCGGAGAGCTGAGTGAGGGTCATCCATCCATCCATCGTCTGATATGGTGAGGTGTGTGTGTTTCAATAATTAATAAAGGTTAGTAGTCTGTCCTTCCCTCTGTGGGTCTGAGATACTGTGAGATACACACACACTCACACACACACACACACACACACACACACACACACACACACAGGCGTTATTTGAGGAAATAGCGTCATCCCCGGGTGAGATGATGGGATGGTGGCTAACGTCACGGCTGGCTGATTTAGCCACTCACCATTAACCCATCCGACACGTGTACACACACATACACAGACACACACACACACACACACCGCGGGAAAAAGAAGAAAAAAGAGGAGAGGAGGGAGGGAATAAGGATGCAAAATATCAAATAAGATATTTTGATGGAGATGTTCTTTTTGCGAACACACGCAAACACAAAATGTGACTTTGTTTGCGTGTCAAATGGCTTTTATTCTAAGCAAGAGTTGTAATAAAAGTGTGTGTGTGTGTGTGCGTGTATGTATGTGTGTTATATCGCAAAACCACATTGTATATCGCACACACGCACGCTGGCTCTCCCTCTCCCCGGCTCTCTGCATGGTAGCAGCCATCATTGAAAGTGACAGTGGGAATTTGGTCCAATTTGTAGTAAATCTGCCTTTAATGACGGCCGGCGCTCGCTGAATGAAAGAGCCGTGGGTATGGAGACGAAAGGCGCGTGTGTGAGAACACTGGCGCGTCCCATATACATCCGCCGGTTGGCCTCTCTTCTGCCAACATCTGCTCTTCTGTGCTGTTTCTATTTGTTTTGCTGTATTCCTCTCCTCCGCCCTCGCCGTGCGTTTGATTACGACTGCCACCCTGTCCTCTCTGGTGACTGTGAGCTCCGTCGCCTGTTCATGGGCCACGGCTCCTCGTGCACGGACATGGAAATCACACACACACACACACACACACACAGTTGAGCAAATGGTGATCTATCATGCCCTGTAAACGTCAGGTGGCTCGTGGGGGCAAAGTAATCTACATACCCCATCACCCCTCCTGTACGTACCCCTGCTCCTCTTCCTCCTCCTCCTCCTCCTCCTCCTCCATAATCAATTTGCCTCCACGAGCCCCCCCCCCCCAACCTCTTCCGGCAGACAACACAAAAAGGCAAAAAGCAATCAGCATCTCGGGGCAAGCACCATCCCTCCATTCCTCTTTTCATCCATTCCACCCAACTCCGCCTGAAAAAGGACTTATTCATCTCTCTCTCTCTTTCTCTCTCTCTCTCTCTCTCCCTTAGGTGGGAGGGGCAGAGCCCCCCTGCTAGCTGTCAGTCAAACTCAGTCTGTCTCTACCTGTGTAGGATGCAGATTTAACCCAGGTTTGGCGACGGTGGGCGTATTTTTACGATACAGAATTTATCCCACTGGTCCAGGTTAAGTCCAGTAGTCTCAGAACTTCCTTTAGGGTTACTTTTCCTTGATTGTTCTTTAAATGTATTTCTCTTGGGGTTGTAATAATCTAAAAAGGATTGTTTGCTCAATTTCAGGTGGCTGACTGTCTCATTTATCAGCTTTTAACATCGTATAACTGCTTCGGATCACAACATTAGACGATGAGCAGTAATTAACGGGAAAGATCCCTCATTACATTTTTTTGGGGGGAAAAATGTCAAATGAATTTTATACTGATTCCTCAGTAACGCAAACCAGTGCATATTAATATAAAATTACCTGATCCGGATGAACTCTGCATCCGGACATTTTTAATTTTTGTATTATTCTCCAAAACTGGAAGTTAAGATGTCAAGATTAAGTCATGTGTTTGCTTCCTACAGTGATTGATCGGATGCAGTGGTGGGCCATCAGGGCCTGCAAGGCCTTCTCTGCTGGCCTAAACAGAATCACAAAGCTAGATCTATTTTATAATTTAATAATTTTTCTGAAATACACTACATGTATTATAACTTGTAAAAATATTTTTCCCATTATCGTATGTTCTCATTGCACAGCTACTGTCTTCCTCAGTTGCTCTGCTTCCAGTGCAGCTTGTTTTAAGTAGAGCTTTTATCCAATCAGATTTCACCTCTGTGTCTCTATGTAAGAACAGAGGCCCATGCAGGCCTGCAGAGTCTCACCTGCAGCCAGTGCAGATTAAAGTAAATGGAGACGATATTGTTGATTGTCATAGTGTTCAACCAATCAGATCTTTAGTTTGACATGTTGGGCGTATTCTTTGACGTGTCAGCGCCTGCGAGCCGGCCGATAATGTGCAGCTCAGTGTCCATGCAGCTCTGCCGCGAGTGCAGCGTGTGCTGTGATTGGTCAGTGGGCGAGCACGTGACTATCGTGAAACGAAACTTAACAGCAGAGGCTGTCGTGTAGTGAATCACATCACGTGATGCAGCTCAGCCAATCAAATATGGGCATTCTGACTGAGTGAGATTACCACACACCATGACACAGAAGACTGAGACGAGGAAAGACACTGCAGAGCAGTACGTACAATGTTCAAGTTGTGAAAGTAAAATCCTAAAACCATCTCTTTGGGCTTCGGCTTGTCATTAAGGAGTGATGGTGGGTCACACAGCCAGACCAGCTGAGAACCACTGTCCTCCATGAGCGCAGAAAACATTATGTTTTCCTGAATATAAGCTTCTGCATTTTCCAGATGCGCTCGTACTATTCAAACGTATTGCAAGTCTCGTACCGAATGTTACGTACATTTAATAAGTACATAGTTACAGCCTTAGAAACTGATAACTGTGGCACCATCATGTGGTTATATGGTGGTATTTCAGCTGCAGGACAACAGTGAAGGCCCAGGTATAAAATGCGCCACTGGTCGGATGTGCATACAAGTCGAAACCAAACATCCCGTCTCACTGATTATTGACTTTCGGTATTAGAGTCAATTGAACGTGTTCTGTGAAGCATATAATATAGTCGGGGCCGGCGATGTCAGAGACCGGCCCAAACCCCGTCGGCCTACCGGGGATTCCCCCGGTATCCCCGATGGCCAGTCCGCCCCTGCACGCTCCTCCCTTTTCACTACAGTGGTGCTCCATATGTAGATATAAAAGGCTCATTCTAAGCTAACAAAAAGACAACGGTTCGTAGTTTCAGGGGATTATACACGAATGAACACAGTTACCCCTTATAGCTGTATTCTTGTTCAGGATCTCACGGGTTCTTGCCCCTCCTTCAGGTTGTACCGAGTTCAGAGAGGGCACTGCGTGACGCGGTGGAACAATGTGTCGTAATCCTCGTTTGTAAGCACCCACATGCCCTCACCTGTCCTCCCCCCTGTTCACACGCGAGCCTCATTACCGCGACACCTCTTAAATTGCTTTGTCTCCCATCTCGTCTCCCTTCCTTTTTTCCTCCCGTCTGTCTTCTGTGTGTTTGTTTCGCTTTGCTGTGCCGCTCATTTCCACACTCTCTCCCCTCCATGCTTTGACATGGCAGGCAGCCGTAACCCCCCCCCCCCTCCATCAAAAATTCATAGAACCGGGCAAACAGACGTGTTGAAGCTGCGAGAAGAGGCGGGCGACACACCAACTCTCCCGTCAATCCCTCTCTTTCTCTCTCTCGTTTTCCTGTCTCCCTTCATCTTTCCCTGGCTCGATCTCTCTCTTTACGTCGCCCGCTCTCCCTCTCTCGCCTCACATTTCATCTCCTTCTACCTCCCCCCCCCTCCCACCCTCTTTCTCACTCCCTTTCATCTCTCTATCACCCCCTCTGTCACCGTGGCAATTTTCTCCCATCATGGCAGGCGTGCAACTGCTGTCCTCTCTCCCGCTCCCTCTTCCCTTTCGCTCCCCCCTCCCTCCTGCTCTTGTCGCTGTTTGACACTGTCAACAAGCAGGTGGAGGTGGCTGTTATTGTTGATGCCTCTGCAGAGGTTCCAGGTAATGAATAAAATAGAGATGGAGGGAGAGAGAGAGAGACGACAGAGACAGAGATAGAAAAAGGGGGAAGACAGGTGTGGGGTGTTGGCAGGTTCCCCTGCATTACACAGCAGCTTGACTGTGTCACCCGTGTTTATTCTCTTTGTTGGTGGAGGTGAGGCCCGCTGTTCAGCTTACACACACACACATGCACACACAGTGGCAAGACAATATACAGACGCAAACACAGATCCACGGGTACACACACACACAGCACAAAAGCAGTAATGACACGTTTTCACAGACATGTTCCCCAAAGACATTTAATACATTCATACATACACAGACTCCTGTATGTACACTGCTACACATGCACGCTCTCACAAGCGCTAGCTACTCACCTCAGATCAAAAAGGAATCAGTCACATCAGATGGAGGGCTAATGACAAGTAAAATGACAACTCATAACTGATCATAATCTGATTCATTTGATATGTTTCTGATGTATTGTCAGACACAGAGATGAAATGATAAACCAAACATTTGTTTTCCTAAAGTTCAAATCCTGTGTTGATTGTACATTTACCTTTTGGTCCATGCCAAATATACGAAAATATATATATATCTAAGTTATGACATTGAAATATTTGTGATGACTCATCTTGAACTCAAAAGCGTGAAAATGTATGACATCACATGTGATTTGAGGCTATTAGTGAACTGATACCAGTTAAGTTAAGTGGGTTAAAACCAGGCGGCAACCTCGCGATCTCCAAAGTAAAGCCAATGCAGAGGTGCCTTAAACCTGCATTCTCTCTAATGGCCATCAGGGGGCGACTCCTCTGGTTGTAAAAAGAAGTCTAATTTTATAGAAGTCTATAAGAAAATGACTCTACTTCTCACTTGATTTATTCCCTCAGTAAACACGTTAATGGTCTCAACTCTAGTTGCAAGTCTCCTTCAATACAGCATGATGTTCATTTCGTAAACTATGGTCCATTTAGAGTCAAATAGACCATAAAGCAGAGCATGCTTTACGGCGGGGCTAACTTCTGGTTTACAGGTCGCTACCACGGCGTTGTCCAATCTGGGTGCTGTGCATGTTTTAGTTTTCTAACTTTAACCCTTTCACTGTGTGTTTTTTGTTCATACAAGTGTAACAGTTTCGTCGCCTTAAAAATGTCTTAGCGCCACCCTCTCGTGTCACTTCCGGTTGCAAAAGCTGGTGACGGACATAATGCCAAACTCGAGGCTTCAAAATCGTACTCCACAAATTTCAAGTTCACATTGGCACCTGACTACAGTGTGAAAACAGCTGTTTAGTAGAACTCCACCGACCTTTCTTTGTGAAATCAGTGGAGTTCCTCTTTAAATCCATGGACTTTGCACCCAAGAAACTGAAAGACCAAGTGGTATTGTGTAAGAACATGAATGACACTCACAAAATGTGTCAAAGGGAAAACACACTTTCACAGAGCTTCCATCCCTCTGTCTCATCATCCCTCCCTCCCTGTCTCTGAGCAGCTATGCATTTCGTTCCTCCCTGTCTCATATCTTCCTGGCCTTGCTCCTGTGCGCCACTTTGTAAAATCTTCTCCCAGATAAGTGACATATAAATAAGGCTTCTTATTCTTATCATCCACCCATCCAGCCATTGAAAAAGGAAATCCCTTGTCTACCAAGGCATGCTGTCAGATTAGAGGTCACGCTCAATTCCGTGTCCGAGAGGGTCTGGAGTGCTAACAGGGTCTCAAAGCAAACATGACAACCCTGTCTCGCTTTGTCAACCCGCCGAGGCCACCGCGCCGCTTCGGGTAGCTTGGAGAGATGTATCTCTGCGTTCAGGGGGGAGAGAGAGAGAGAGAGAGAGAGAGAGAGAGAGAGAGGCTGAGGGAGGGAGGGAGAGAAGGACGGGGAGAAAGACAGAGACTAAGACAAATTCCAATCAATCATTTTCATATGGCGATAAAGTATTGAATGCTTAATCTTCAGAGAGAGAAAAGGGAGAAAGACAAGGGGGAGAAGGCAACAAAAAAAGGAAAGGAAGGAAGAGCAGATCAATGGAGAATGAAGAGGGAGAAAATGAAAAGAATCAGATTAACGTGTCAGAAAAAGAGGTCGTAAATAAAGCAACTCTGTTTTATTGGAAGAAGAGTGGCCAGTTGATACATTTTTGACTTTCCGTCATTCTTTGCCTGTAATCTAAAATGTCACGCGGACACACGCACCGATGTGTCCCTCTACTGGCGACTGCTGGAACATGGCTTTCTCTCATGTCCAAGCGACCGCAGGCCGACTGCACCGACAAATCAAATCAGCGCGGAATCAGTTCTTTCCTGCTTTTGCCGCCGCAACCAAGGACACGTGTGACGTGACAGATGTGGAGAATGATTGCCTCGGCGGAGAATACCCAGCTGATGTTCTTAGTGATCCTGACATCTGCAGCAATGTTTTCAATTACCATACAAAATAGAGTGGCGGGAGATGGACGGATGGACGGATGGACGAGAGGGAAAATCAAAGTGACATGTGGAAAATCAAATCGAGTATATTGGTGTAGCCTCGTAACCCATTAGTGAAAGATCCTGATATCTCGTGATTTCCAACTATTACTGGGGCTGCCGAATACGCCTTCCAAAAAAAATAATGAAATATTGCAAGACCAGCTTCAACAATGCCCTACATAACACAACAAACCCACTGAATTGTACTTTTGTCTACTTTCTGTATTGCAGTAAGAACCTTTCACCCAAGGATGGAGCAGCCACTCCAGGAACCCCGAAGGTGAGCCCAACCTCAATTTCTTCTCGTGTAATAGCACGTCTGTGTTTGGAAAATGACCTTTTCCTTCAGGCCGACATCAAGTATGCGTCACATGCAAGAAGGGAAAGGAAGATTTTCAAAGATGAATACGTAATAAGATGTGTGCATTGTTAGATTTGACAACATCGTGACTCTTTTTCAATGGTAGGTTCTTTACTGTCCGTGTATCAGAGCTGTTACTCCGACGCCTCTGATCCTCTCTGCTGCACTAAGGGGAAATCAGCTGTACTGTGGGGCCTCTGTCTCATATCTTTACACACAGAAGTACCAGTCTCCCGTGGTCCAACAGGCAGCGGAGCCAAGAGGCACTGTACTGTGATTGTTCCAATTAGAGAGGCCGACATGCAGGCAGGCAAAAAAACACACTGAAGGAAAAGACAGATAGCGTCAAATTGTGGGAAGACAGATTCATGATTCCATCAAGTGGGCATTCCCTTATAGCGTCTGCATCCACTGACTCATCTGAACACATCACCAGCTGCCCGACTAAGAGGGAAGGAAGACCTTCTATGTCCTTCATATAATGGCTATAGTAGATTTAAAGCTACAGTTGGTAACTTTATTAAAAATAACTTTTTGAGGGCATATTTGCTCAAACATCCTGACAGTTGTGCAACAGACAGTTCCTCCACCTACCCGTAGTGCTCCTAATGGCATTTGCAAGATTCCACCCGAAAGGAAAAGAGCCAATCGGAGCCGTGGAGTCTCTAAAGCAGCTCGTGAAGCACGTTAACTCTGATCAAACTGTCAAATTAGCCGTTGCTGATCAAATATGAGCCCAGACTCTGTTACTTTACTGCCTATTTCTCGCCTCAAAGGTTTTGAGAAACATATTCTATTGTACTCTTGAGCTGAAAAATTTGAAAGTTTGCCCATCGGTGGGCACGACTGTTTTCAACATTGTGGCCGGTTTCACAAACGTTCTCGTTGTGTGCATTAAATGTGCTTGCTGGTGCATGGCTTCTTCCTTTTCCTTTTCTTTCCTGGTCATAGAGGGCGTCGTATGTTTGGGCTACATAAATAAAACTGACTTTACTTTATTCAAAGCTGACCAACAATACTTTTACTGATACAAAACCAGAGACAGTTCCTTAAATGTGGATATCGTTACTTTGTAGATCTTTATTATACCGTTACTGCCTCTGGATTACCACTTATACTTTCATTCTGGGAAGTACCACTTGAAACCTTGCCGAACTAAGTCGTGGGAAATGAAGAAGTTTCAATCAAGCAGCGTAATCCAACATGGCTGAAAACATGCAAGTGACCCTTTGCTAAGCCCCGCCCCCTGCTACTATCCACGCACCGTGTATCTACATCGCCACGGAGCCCACGCGGCCACTAACTGCACTCCCTGTAGCAGCATGCGCATACATTCAGTGTACCTTCAGTAACTAGCGCGACATAGAAGTGCTAATGCTAGTCAGGGATGTGCTAACGTTCTCTGCTGATGTTAGCTCCACAAGTTTTTATGAAGAAACATGACGTTTTACAAACATATGTCTCTCCTTCCAACCTCTGTAACGAGTATCCCCATTACGCAACGTTTAACCATGACTCGCTCAGAATCCTCAAAAACAGCCTGAAGACAATCTGAAACGATTGCATGAGCGTCTACGAAGCAAAGCCGGAGAGTTGTCACTCTGCTCGTAGCCAGCTAATGCTCCGCTGTGATTGGCCAGCCTGCGTTTGACGGCGGGACTTAGTGGAGGGTCACTTAAACAGTAAATATAGTTCTACTCTGCTCTTCATTACTGGTAAGACGTGTTTCCTGAAAGCACCCCTAAAGCAATCAGGTGGAAGTCAGACGCCCCGCTGCAGAATAGGTATATCCGACGTGCACATGAATGCAACATAAGAGCTCTAAAGCAATTCACGGTATCCACTTTCATTCCCGCACACCTTTGGGTGCTGACCCCGGCTTAGGGAGCGGCCCTCACAGCGCTGTGGGTGGGCTCGTACTCGAGAATGGCAGGCGGAGCAGGGGTTGCGCGCCGTATTGGCCTTCCCCTCTCCGTCCGTGACTGCGCATCTCACCGCTGTTGTTTAGTATTCAGCGGCAGGCCGTGGAGAATGGACAGGGGGCCAGTCTGAAGCACAGGGGCCAGTTGTCGCCGTCTCCTCCGCGGTATGCGCCGCCCACCCCTGTTGGACAGGAGATTAACCCCAACGCACCTCCTTACGGGGTGTTCGGAACACTCTGTGAACTCCTTGCTGAGCTAAAGGGAATTGGGTTCGACTGAAAACACGTGACGTCTGTTTGGCACATGTTGGCTACTCACATGCATGTGGACAGATCTGGACACACACTTTTCTCTTTGCACCTTAAGACGCAAATTCACAAAAAACACACTTTATTACAGTCTTTACCGTCAAATGTGAACTTGAAATTTCGGCGCCGTGAGGTCACTCACCTGAATGGAGCTGTAAACGCAGCTGATCTTTTTGCATGTTGATTTAATTGGTTGGTTGAAAAGAAGATCTCCATTGATAATCTCTTAGTTGAATACCGTTAAATGTCATATTCGAATGACAAAACTTGAGCATATTCCCAGAACGCACGCCAAGGTAAATGATTCCTGACCTTTTTAAACCTGCGTAAAAGAGACACACACACACACACTCACACAGAAGCATAAAAGCATCATGCATAATGTCCAATTTACTGTGGCAGCACTGGAGGTTGGTCATTTCTCACATATTATTATTAGATTACTGCTGTCGAGCACTTAAGCCTCTGCTCTGCCCCTTTCCGCTTGATTAATAGGAGACGACTGTAAATACAAATATTTCATAGCTGCCTTGTAAAAAATAAAAAATAAAGCAGCAGCACAGTCACACATGGGAATACAAGCACACGCACACACACACACACACGCTCGCGCACACAGCAAGAGCTCTGACTAAGCCTGTAAAAAAAAATAAAAGAAATAAAAGTGATATTGCTCCTTGTTCTCTGTCTTCACCAGCATTATCTACTTTGTTCACTTGAGGAATTCCCTGGATTGTCTTTGTCACTGAGTGGGTTAGAAGAGGATATTGTTTTATCCGTGTGTGTGTGTGTGTGTGTGTGTGTGTGTGTGTGTGTGTGTGTGTGTGTGTGTGTGTGTGTGTGTGTGTGTGTGTGTGTGTGTGTGTGTGTGTGTGTGTGTGTGGGCGTGCGCAAAGCACTGTGAGACCAATTTATGGGACGGGCGCCGTCCCGTAATGTCAGACACTTATGGCTCCTCCTTTTCAGATGTTTACCCTTCCTCCTCCTCCTCCTCTTCGCCCCTTTCTTTTCAATCACTCGTTCTTCCCCAACTCCTCTTCTCGTCCCATAAACATTAACTCTAATCAGCGGAAGGGACTTAATAGACAAAGTCAGGCAGGTTACAGATGATGACTGTAACCTGCCTGACTTTGTCTATAAAGTCCCTTCCGCTGATTCGAGTGACGTGGTCCTCAGCATCTGTGGCAATAACGCTGTTGAAATTCTCCCGAGGGTAAAGATTCCCCTTTCCCCTTTTTTTTCTTCTCTGTGTGAAATCTGTCATAATACAGAAATAAACTGTTAGACGAGAAATGAATTATTGTCATTTTTATATGTATTCATTTGATACAAACAACAAGGTCAAACATTCTTCAGTAGTTGTACTTTTTTGCTTTGACTTTAGCTCTTCCACGTCAAGTGACCTTTCAACTGCTTTCATCTCTTGCTCTTCAGCTGCTTTCATCTCTTGCTCTTCAGATGACATTCCAACTGCTGCTCTTCAGCTGACACTTTTGCTTGCATCGCCTTTCACCTATAACACACTTGAAGTGGTGCTGATTTCTTTTATGATTTTGCACAGCGCCAGCACTTCAACTGACATTTCAACTCCTTTTAGTGCTTGGTCTTCGGCGGAATCCTAAACTCCTTTCAGCACTTAAATTTCAACCGACACCCCAGTCAGAAGTTACATTTAAATGAACACTTTCTTCAGAAGAATGTATGATTTTCTAGTTGTTGCATTGGGTTTGCGTGGACCTTAATGGTCGTGTTAAATCATTCGTGTGATCTTCGTGTCGAGCCAAGGTGTGGGTGGCTTCGTGTGTTATCTCTCCAACTGTGAAACGCTATCTGCTTTCCTTAGATCTGAATTTATTTTACTCTTGCCCTGTTCATGTTTATTGATTGTTCCCTTGCTGCAACTGTCAAGCGAGAACAGGTTATGCTGATAATATAACACGATCATCTGCATATAGAAGACATTTTATTTTTTTCTCTCTCTCCCGCTCTCTCTCTCTCTCTTTAGTCAATGCTGTTGTCAGTGCACATCAAGCGTGAGGGAGAGTCTCCCGTGGTCTCGCCGATGTCCTCCGAAGACGCCCACCACTCCGACAGATACCAGGTCACACTCTCTGACACACACACACACACACACACACACACACACACACAGAAGGGTCAGTCTATTGACACCATTCTGTGCTGTTTGTCCCATATTATTTTCTAAAGATATGTGAAATTCCCCAATGCTGAGAAATGCATAACAGTGCAGCAGCAGAGGATTATTGTAGATTTTGGGTTTTTTTTTATGCCTTCTCAGCAGTTCCGTTGACCAGCAGGCCAATCTCCTTAAATGTCTCGAAAACTCCCCCACCCCCCCACCCCGACTGCTTTTATCTCTTAAATTCATCAAAGTCTGTTCGTGTAATTCTTTTGGCCATGATGGATCTCCGGGTTAAGTGGGTTTCGCCCCCTTACACCATAAAATAGGAACTATTAAGTCCACACAGACGTTACATCCATACGTTCAGGATGACACAGCTCATAAAGGCCTTATAGCTATAAAGTAGATTTTCTCATTAAGTGAAACTGCTGAAATCACCTTATATTATACAAATGATAAAGTCAATGGAGTCTTTTTACCACCCCGATGGCAGACTCCGTCACCTCCTCCATGCCTGTCAGTCCGCCCTCCTTTCCTCTCTACCTCCTCCCTTCCTCTAAAAAGGTTACCCGTTCAGTGAGTGTATCATAATGATACGTAGTAGTGGCCACGCCAGGGAAGTGGGCCGATAACTCAAGTGGCGGAAGTGAGGGGAGAGAGGGAAGGAGTGAGGAGACGGACGGAGGGCTAGAACAGAAGGAGAAGGCCTGACTGCTCGTCGGCTCTCGCTGATGGACGACGGGCCGACAGCGAGAGGGGCCGCCGCCCACTCACTGTTGCCGTGTCAACGAGAGGGCATCCATAACTGCGACTGGGGATGCTTTAGTCAGCACATAGCTAAAGACGTAGCGGCCTCTGGGTTTGAATCAGTAGATCTGAGGTGCACATTCTGCAAGAGACAGAAGTGGAGATCTGACCTCACTTAATTTATTTCTCAGCGTTATACTTTTAATGATGAGAGCATTATTCTAAATGATACGGGGGATTCACCCCGGGGCTCCTGAACTACCCAAGACCCCGAATGTTCCTCGTCGATTAGATAAATGTAGAATTGAATTGTTGCCAGTGGTGGAAAGTAACTGACTACATTTAATCAAGTGCTGTACTAGAGTACAATTTTTAAGGTACTTTTACACACTACTTTATACTTCTACCCTACTACCTTTCACTACAATGTAGCTTACTTTGCAGATGTTACATAAAAAACGCCGGATAGAGTGAAAAAGATGCAATGCTTTATTCAAGATTAAACATTACAGTGACATTCCATCATTAGACATTTGATATATTACAATATAACAAACAAAGGTTCAAGAAAAGTCCAAAATATGGAACAGTATTATAATAATGAGTTCTCATACTTTTGATAGTTTAAGTACATTTTGATGATAATATCTAGTTTTTACTCATGTGGGATATTGAATGCAGGGCTTTTCCTTGTGATGGAGTATTCTTTCCACTGCTGTTTCGCTGCTTTTATTCAATAATTGAGTACTTCTTCCACCACTGACAGTTGCATATTAAGAAAACAGATTGATATTGATGAATAAATAGAAAATTCTAAACCGCCAAAGATACCGCCAGAAACCAATAAATTACACACAAAACATAGTTTTTCGTGCATTGGTCAATTTCTAGATTTGGAACTATTTTGCCTCCGTAACATGTCGTCTTTCTGACTGGTGGAGAAAAAACATCCAAAATGCACATTTATATTTTATTCCAGTACACTTTGAGTATTTGCGTCTGTAGATCTCTCCTAAATTCACCGAAAGTTAGCATTAAATAATGCTATTTGCATTTCAGAAAGCTTGTAATACAACAAAATAACTGTCTTAATGTAAGTAATCGACTGGGGAAGTTTCATGGTGATGCATATTCGTAATTTTTGTTCCCCTATTAACTTGTATAGTGTCTGGAAATAAAATTGATGTAATTTTACAATGCATAGATTTAAAGGTTGTTTTCCAAAATGTATTTGTTCTCTTACTCTGAGAATCTCTACTTCAGTCGCACTTACAAAATCCAAACATTAACATAGATTCCTTTTTATATTCTCAAGGTTTTTACTGAAGGGTTTGTTCATATATCTTTCATAGCCTGATTTATAGAACATTGCATCCCTAAAAACATGGCTAAAACTGATTTTATTATGGCTGTAGACTGTATTTTCTGATTGTCTTGTCATTGATCTGGGATTAAAAGAGCTATCCAAAAATCCCTCTGTAAAATCCTTTTGACATATATTGACAAAATGAAACAAGAATTTTGAACATGGCTTTGTCGACTGTTCAGATTTATGTCCTGTAAATGTGTACCATAAGCACATGTTTAATAAGATAATGTGTTATTTGCATATTCAAACATACATTTTCACAAAACTTGAAATATTTAATGTACCGGTAAGTAATCTACTGGCGAAGTTTCTTGGTGATATATATTTACCCCATTCACCTGTAGTGTCTCCCCTTAAGAGTGAAAGAATGTTCACTTACGCCAAACCGTCAAGCTTAGTAACATCTCTGACGTGGTTTTATTATTTGTATTATATTAACATTAGCAGTTTAGTGGAGCAGTACAATAGCTGTGCGTCTTGTATGGTCCTGTGTGTAAAGCTCCAAACCCCATTAATCACATGCAGACCGTTTAATGAAACCCGCTGCTTCCCCCTAGCGGTCGACATCCGCAATGACACGTGACGTTTCCCCCACTTCCGTCTCCAGCGCGGCACGTGATCAAAACAAGCCAACATGGCGTCGGACACGAGCAGTATCTGCCGATACGAGCGCCACTTTCAATCCTTTCCCATCCGCATTAAAATATAGACACAGGCTCTGGTTCGCAGTGATGTACAGTGTCTGGAAACGCAGTCGGGTAGTTTTCAGCAGTGAGTTTGTGGCGAGTGTAGAATGAGCCATGAGTGAACCCCGCCAGTCATGGAGGATGAGGAAAACAATAGAGAAGTAGGTTTGTTTACACTGCCCCGGTCTCAGCATCCGCAGCAATCCCATTCCGAAAAGTTATACTTGTGCTCGTGAGCGTGTTGTGTTGTTCGTTTATTATCTAATGTGTATTTCCTCCCTCTTCTTTCCCCCTCTTCCCTTCTGCTTGCAGACATTTTTACGAGTTCGAGCAAACAGGCAAACGAGATTGAATGGTATGTATACGCAGCGGTTCATCTCCCGAGTGCTTATTAATACACACTATATGTCGTTATTAAACGTTTATGACTGTACTCAGGATGGTTTTCGCTCTTGAAAGTTTTTTTTTTTTAAATACAGATTTACTTGAATGTCAGAAAGACTGATTGGCTGTGGTAGTATAGGATTGGAAAATACATTTAAATCGATATTTGATGATTATTAAGCATATATACTGAAGTTCCATAAGTTAAATTTAAAATGAATGATGAAAATAAAATAAATCTTCACTACAAATGAAGATATAATATCACTGGTGTCAAGGCACAGGGGACAAAGTAGCTGCCATGAAATGTGACGATATGATCACGTGACGTTGATTTAATGCAAATTAATGTCCCCTCACGCCATTCGCAGTTAAGAAAAAACGACAGAGTCTCGGGGTGCAGTGACGGCTGTTCTGCTCTGTTAAATTTCTAATTAAGTGCGTGTGTGGGGGCCGAGGGAGGGGGACGGCGTGGATGTCGAGTGTAGGGGGGGGATTGAGACCACCACATCCGGCTCGTCGTTTCTTTCTTAACACATTTCACGACCAAGTTTAGCCGGCATCTCTTGATTCTAGATTTGTGTAACATAAATTCCTCCCAGGTCTTTCTTAAGATTCCCTATATATATACACACACACACACACACACACACACACACACACACACACACACACACACACACACACACTGTACATAACCATCCAAGGAATCATGCTGGAACACCTGAATGGCGATTGAAACTAAAAATGTGTCCGTCTGTCTGTCTTGCCCCTCTCCAGCCCGTATAGGAAAGATGAAGAGGAGGAAGCCTGAGGATGGGGGCCAGGTATGTCCGCTGTGCAGCGCCCCATTGGCTGGGAGCGAGGAGGAGATGAGTAGACATGTGGAGCAATGCCTGATCCAGGTAGTACAACCCTGGGCCTCCTTAACCCCCGGTCGGACAGCCTGTCAACCCTTCTCTTCCTGTAGACACTGACCAGTCACCTCTTTACTTCACTTCCACTACATTAGATCGGATACCAGCCTATAGCGACTGTAGCTCCTCTAGATGTTGACCACCTCTTGAAGCGGCTGTACTGTAGACACGTCATATGGGAACAACTGTCAGAGAGACCATAAAGAAAACGCACCGTAAAGCTGCCGTGAGCGTTGCCTGGAAGTAGAAGGCTGCAGTTTATCCCATATGACGGGGTCGCCTCTTATTCATCGGCATGCAGCTCGTGTTTCGAGCGTAACATCCATCTTCAGCTCCCATGAGACGAGGGCCAGTTTCTTCCCGTCACCTCCTCACTGTGTTTCGTAGTTGTCAGACCAGGTCTTCTTTTTTTCTGTAGAAGCTCCATCCTAGAGTAGACCGAAGGCAAAGAATCACCACTAACCGCCACCACTCCTCCTGTATCTCACCTCACTCACTGCTGTCCGTCACACTGTAGCTGTAGAGACACTAACACCTCTTCTCTAGCAGCACGCTTGAGGCGCTTAAGATAGGTGCCACACCAGCTGTGTTTTCATTGCATAGTCGTAGCCAGCCTTGCACCCAGATGTTTCCGTCCTGCTTGCAAACGGGGCCTGAAGCGCCGTCGGCCTTTGAGGCAGAAACATGACGCGTATAGGAACAAAAAGGTTAGACCCAGCACAAGCTTGAGGCACAACAGAAGAAGAAGACAAGTCTGTAGTTTAGTGCAGTGTGCACACCTCACACTCTGAACGTGTGATCTAGACAAGCAGGCTGTTCATGTTTGTGTCCTGACATTTGGCAACGATACTGGGTCCTCATCACAGCTGGTCGTGGTCCGGTACGGGGAAAGCGTGCTGTGGAGATCAGGCCTATCTTCCACCGCACCACTATTCTGAAACAGTAAAGTCATGTTTGTGAAGTTTTCGCTGTGATTAACGTGTCCTGTGTGTGTGTGTGTGTCAGCGCGAGGGAGCGCTAGGTGACGACGACTCTGCGGACATGGATGGAGAGAATGGGCGGGGCTTTGAGGAGTACGAGTGGGCGGGGCAGAAGAGGATCAGAGCGACGGCTCTGCTGGAGGGAGGCTTCAGAGGTACAAACCCCCACACACACACACACACACACACACACCTCATGTCACGCACTGCGCTGGGTCTTTATGTCACATCCGCCTTGCGTCCAGAGGCAGGTTGTGCACAGTCGCCTGCTCGTTAGATGGCCGACAGAGTCAGCGGTACACAGACAGGGTCAGCCCCGTTCGTCCGTCTCCTCCTCCGCTCATCCATCATCCCCTCTGTTCCCGTCCAGCATTGAGCACTGTTAGCTCCGTGGGACCGCCGCTGAATGTGACCAGCGAGACCGTAAATGATGCCAGTGGTCCGGCGGCAGCGTCGGTTCGCCCGGGGTCAGCCCAGCTCAGCTCGGCTTGGCTCGGCCCCCCCCCCCACCCACCCACCCTCTTCGCTCGGGGAAGGAAAACACATTTAGCTGTGCAATTGACCCGCTGGTCACCACCGCCTGTGAGTGTGTGTGCCCAGAAATGCAATTATAGAAGTGGATGGGAGAGCTGGTCACTGGGGAGCATGGCTGCTCTGTGGCACGGCTCACCTACAGTGGTAGCTCTCTGTCACCGCCTCTTCTTGGTCCTCCTGCTTTCATTTTTTCAAACTCGTATTGTTGTGATGTTTAACTATTGTTCCTTGAGCTTAGCTGATTTAAATTTCTAGAAAATAAAAAAAGGGTGTCTGGAAAAATATAAGCAACGATTAAACGCCGTGTATGTGTCATCACACCCTCCAAATATTAGATGTGAATTTTAGTTTATGTGAGATCTGAGCAAACTCAGTGGGTGTAAAATGTACGCCGCCTAAATATCTGGATACCAATACTGAAGCGATGCCGCGGCAAATACATAACACTGAAGGAAAAGTAATGGAAGAACAGATGACAGTAATCTGATGTCCCTACACTTGAGTTTATGTGATTTCTTTGACAGTTAGTCTAATATTCCAGTCGGTAACGTTGCTTCTTGAAATCATAAAGAACACTTCCTCAGTAAAAACACAACACGGTTGGCTCAGTCTTTGTAGGAACGTTTCCTTCTGTTTACCGTAATGTCTGAACACACACAGTGCACACAACGGCCTCCCCATGTGGAGCTCGGTGTGTAAAGAGACGGAAAGATGGAGGCCGACCACCGAGAGGCGCACCGATGGAGGTAAAGAGCCGTCGTCATCTCTTAAGAGGCCCTTTGAAACCCTTTGGTCTCGGCCTCGGCTTTCAGTCCCCCTCCCCGCTTCTCTCCCTGTTCGATCCGTTGTTAAACACACACATGCTGAGCCTCACCTCCCTCCCTACCTCCCTGTGAGCCTGGAGAGAGCAGAGACAAGACAGATCAATGTTGAAATCTCAACTAAACCGCGCCAAAGAGGGGCTCGTTGGGGAGCCACCGTCCATCTCCACGATGCTCCCTCCTTCCGCCCATCTTCTCTTTCACGTCGTTAAAACGAGCAGACACAGGACCCTTCTGCCGCGCTCTAATAGGGCACCTTGTGATGTGACACAGATAACTGAGGTGGCCTGGGGAGAGCGACTTGAAACGCTCACACACACACACTCGACAAAAGGCTCAGAAGGTGGATTTTGTCTTGAAAGCTCCTCAGTGGTTCTAACAGTCGCCGCTGAATCCTGCAGGCTCTCGAGAGCCAGCGGCCTGCCAGACGGATATAGAGATGTTGCAGTGTGGGGGGTCTCCTCAGCTGGCGGGATGAAGAGAGGGCCTATCCCTCTGTGAAGTGCCACCATCCTTCCCTCCTTTTGAGAGCGAGAGGAAGAAAGGCAGAGGGAACGGGGCCTTTTCAAGGGGGGGAGGGAGGGAGGGAGGGAGGGAAAAAAATCGAACAAGATCAGTTTATGATTCAACTCTGTGTGAGGAAAGACTTCCCTGTGTCTCACACCGGCTTATCCGGGTTGAAAGGACCCGCAGCACAGACGGAGAGCTTTCTTTATCTCTCCAGTGGACCGTCTGTCTGTCGAAGTCCAAAGCTTCAACTTTGCAGGATACATTAGAAAGTCTGTATTTAACGGGGGAACTGCTTTATTCCAAGTTTTCATCATAATCTCATGTCTTATGATGGGATGGTTCGAGGTTTTAAATTTTTTTTTATTATAATCTTGCGGCAATATGAGACCTGAGTTTCTGTACTGATTCCAAAAAGATTGTTTTTTGTTATATTTCACTTTATGATATTTAAATATGTTTTTGTGCAAAATCTTTGTTTTCATTTATCAGAAGTAGCCGAAGTTCTCACAAAACAAGCAGCACCAGAAAAATACTTCGATACCCGAGTGAAATAGTCTAATTTTGGCAAAATGTAGTGAAGCCACAATAACGGTCCAAAAAAACAAAAATTATTTTAAACGGCAGCCTAAAAAAAGCAGCAAATCCTCACATCCACAACATATCTGCCATTCTTGTATCATTTATGACTAAAGCCAATAATCAATCCTCCAAATCTCAGCTCTTGACCTGGCGAGTACAGTGTTACTACCAATATGAATGTTTGGCCGAAACAACAGATCCATTTAAATGCAACACGTTCTATTTATCTGTATCATGTTCCTCTTTGTTTCTCAAGTGTTTACTCCAGCGGCAACACCGAGCATGGAGCAGCACAGTTGATCCGTCTGTCGGGCCACAGACAGATCCCGAGGTTTGATACCGGGCCGTCCTGACAGACGGAGGAGGAGGAGGAGGAGGAGGAGGAGAGGGGGATTACTGCGGGTCTAGATGGCCCACGGAGGGATTGAGAAGAGGAGAAATCTGTGCTTTGTAAATGGACTTCAAAGATGGCCGGCTCATATCTTTGTGCCTGTGTCTCTCCCCCCCCCTCCTTCCATCTCCTCCCTGACCTGTAAATGGCAGAAAGATAGCGCGATGGCCTTTGACTCCCCACCTCTCTGCCTCTCAGAGGGTCCCGATAATTGCCACGGCAACGGGATGTCGCCGAGGTGGGTCGATTGGTTATCAGTCAGCCCGACGAGTCCTCTCATCCCGCCCGCCTCCTCGGATCTCTTTCTCGGTGGTGTCGCTGCGCTGACGTGTATGTAGATTGGTCGTCTCCGGCGTTGCTGTCGCTAAGCGTGCAACTAGTTAGCGTGCTAAGAGTCAGCGATATTCAGGAGACGGTTATGCTAATGAGACGCACCAGGTTGGCCCTGTAGGAGTCGCTGTGTGTGTGTATTGATCACGCCTGTCTGGCAGAATAGAGGATTAGTACAGGAGGGAGGGGGGGGGGGTATGTTGGGGTAATGTGAAAGAATAAAGGTAAGAAAGAAAGAGCGACGACACAAAAGAAGGCAAGAAGGTGAGGAACGGATAGGAGGAGAGGTGGGGGGGGGGGGGGGGTCGGTGCATAATGTGAGTGAAAGGCAGTTAGAGTGGGGCTGACCTTTCCCTGGCCAGATTAGATTGGCCTGCCAAGACTGCTTAGAGGGACAGATAGGAGCACTGGGACACACACACACACACACACACACACACATATGCTCACAGTTAAAACACCTCAGACATGCACAGCGTGCACACGTGCAGAACCTCCACCATGTCCGGTCAACTAGCTTACGGGCTGCAGAGCAACTAGCTTCTACCTTTAACTGCAGGATGCTGTAAGAAGTCTTTATGTATTTACATGTCTTATGACGGGAGGAGTCAAGGTTTCTTTTTTCAATTCTAGCGGCAATATGAGACAAGTTTTTGGACTGATTCCAAAAACAGTTTTATTATATTTTTCTTTTAAGATATTTAAAGGTTCAGGCGGCGTGTTTATTTGTTGGGGGGGGGAAATGCTCCAACTTCTTAAGACTGAAACCAAAGTTGCTGTCTCTTGCTTGACAGCCATCGGCTGATGAGAGTGACGTGATTAGCACCAAAGTTAGCAACAACTCCAGCTCAGGCTCACATAAGGTGGGCTGACCTTCTTTAAGGTGGACCGGCGCTGTTGTCCTTTAAGTGACGAGGCGCTCCTCGGATAATTGCTTGTCGTTGCGGTTCTAACGCTGTAGTTCCAGAGACGTTGCCGTCCGACCCAGGGGGATTGTGGGTAGGACGGCTCGAGCTTCTGTCATAGGAATAGCCGCTCGGTAGCCGAGCAGAGCCGGCGGCTTGCTAGATTTACGCTGCGTCGCCATTGTTCCCCATATGTTCCCCTCTGCCGCTGGGACCAAATAAAAGTTAAAAGGTCCTTTTTATGTGATCACTAAAAACCATGGGCCTGTTGTAAAAACGGCGTCGCATTTGGTGGCGCGTTTTTTTGTTTTTTATCACAGCGGCTTGCGGCCGCTCCACCCCCACGTTCCCTCTCCTCCCTCCTCGTTTCTATTCTTTTCTACAGTGAGAGTGAAATGAATTCCACAGTTAAGGAGGAGATGTTTAAACTCCCAGAAGGTCCTCGGAGACGAGCCCTAGCGGCTGCTCTGACAAAGACGCCTCAGTGCAGCGAGACACTGCAGTGCAGCGGGACCGACTGTTATAGGAAGTCAAGTATCGAGACTCAACACACACATACTGGGACAGGGGGTTAAATTAGATGGCTGTCAACTCTGCAGAGCTTGTATCTGGACACACACACACACACACTTGTCACATGCACACAGAGCACACTAGTCCAGCTAAGAGCATGTAGAAATTGGGATCGGTGTAAATAAGATGGCTGTCAGGCCTGTCACTGGTAGACACACACAGACACATTCACAGTCACATCTCAAGTGAAACACACACACACACCTCCAAGTGATCAAATAGTAAGTAACATACACACACACACACCTTGCCTACCTAGACAGACACGCTGTAAGTGACAGGTAGACAGACCCATGCGTGCACACACACACACACACACACACCTTCAAGGGGCTGGAGGGTCTAGGTGACATAGGGAGAGACAGTCTCAAACAAACACTGAAGAGACGCCCTCTAAGTGACGGACACACACACACACACAGCCGGCTCGGTGGCTAAGTGGAGCTGAAGGGAGCAGTCAGGCAGCGGTAAGGGTTTGTCTGAGCGTTCATCACTGGGTTTATAGAAGTGCCACTCACACGCACACACACACACACACTCTCTCCCTCTCTTTCTCTCAGAGATTGACGGCTGAGGTGTCATTCTTCATCAGTTCACCCCCGTGTCTAAACACCGTATCTCCGGCCAAATATTTTTCTGCCTCCATCCGGAGATCTGTAATTGGTCGGGAAAAAGTTTGAACAGAACAAAATTCAAGATCTCCAAGTTTGTCTCAAATCAGTTAATGGAGGTCTTAAGAGGCCTTCTTCTTATTTCCCGTCTTTTGCATTTTTTATTTTATATTTTTTACGCTATCTTTTTACTTATTTTGCTGGATCTGAAACATTAGACCCTCGATACCGTTCATGACATTTGCAGCAAAGCAAACAAAAGACAGAATTGCTATATTGCTAGTTGTGCTGAAATATGTGACCTGCAAGCTGTGATGTTTCTGTTTTATTCACGTGGCGTTGGCTCACTTGAATGAAGTGATGAGCGATGAAGCCAGTGGTTGCTCTGCGATTTGTTCGTGAAACCAATTCCAAATATCACGATTTAAAATATTTCAGAATGCGATGCGACGCTCTACACATGACACCCAAACTCCTCTCATTCCTACTGTCCTACTAAAGTGGGGAGGGGGGGGAAATCATCCTGAAAATTCTCCTCGTCCTTGTTTCTACAGGAACAGGTTTCGCCACGTGTAGCATCAAGGAGAGCGCGGCAGACAGCGACGCAGACCTGGACGTGGACGGAGACGACACCCTGGAGTACGGCAAGGCCCAGTACACGGAGGCCGACATCATCCCGTGCTCCGGAGCCGGGGAGGACCAGGGCGAGGCCCGGGAGAGGGAGGCGCTACGGGGAGCCGTGCTCAAGTAGGAGGCCTCGACCGCTGCACGGTCACAACTAGCAGAATAGTGATTTTAACTGAAGCGAAATAAAATGCGCCACTGAAGCTTCGCTCATACCAACGTGTGTGTCTCTGTGTTGCAGCGGCGGGATGCCCTCCAACAGAATAACGCCCGAGTTCTCCAAATGGGCCAGCGACGGTAAGATTCTCCAAAATGCAGCTGTAGGATTTTGTTCTTCATATAGAGTCACGCACATGAATAGAAAAGCTGCCAAGAATGATGTCGCCGACCAGCATTGAACACGCCCCCCCCCCCCGTTTGTGTGTCTACAGAGATGCCTTCAACGAGCAACGGTGAAAGCATCAGCAAGACGGACCCCAGCACCCCTTCATCGTCCTCCTCCTGCTCCTCCTCCTGCGCCCCACGCACCTGTAAAAACAGCGAGATCGAAAAGTAGGTTATGCTTATATATGGGCACACACACACACATTATGATGTAGTAGTAAAAGGCGAGACAGAAAATGACACGTTTCCCATCGTGATATTAGAACGATCACACTCTCTCGTGGTGATTCCAGAAGGTCATAAATGATGCATTTTGTGTGGAGAATGTTTTTGCCGTGTGTGTGTGTGTGTGTGGGGTCAGCTATTGATTTTTTTTTTTCTGAGCTGTGTTCCCTCATAGCACAGAGCTGCCTCAGAATCATTAATGGGGACGTAGACACAAGCAGAGACGAGTCTGGACACACATGCAAATGTTTGTGTCAGGCTGGTAGACGTACACGGGGTTTCTGATATTTCAGATGTGTTTTTTTTGCGATTGTTTGATTATATCGCCACTCCAAAATAAGACTTAATACAATTAATACACAGACATGAAAACATGTTTTTCTCCATGTTTAAATTTGGGGAGATCATTTTAGATCTTTTTATTTTGTGCGTTTGAACAATAGTTCAACTCACAAATAAAAGATGGCCGCCCTAATAACACCGCCAACTAGAAATATGAGATTGCATACTTTCTCTGCACTTCAATCGACTCTAGTAATTCAATTAGAGACTGTTTGTTTTCCAGTATACCTGGCTCCTCCTGAATTAACATTTTCCAAGGAGACTCAGTTTTTACTGAGAAATAAAAAGCGTGCGTCCGGGTCATACTTCAGTAATACGAACCTTGTGCACAGAGCGTCCCTCCTGATTGGCTGCTGACAGGAGGATGCACTAGCGTCTGGTTAGATAGAGGTTCAGCAGACTGGAGCAGAGAGCTTTCAAGCTGCAAACAGAAACGAGCTGCGCTTCATTCTATATATCTGCGTTATTTTTTTTGTTTTGCTATTCGGTCATTTTTGAGACATGACTGGGCTTGTGACAGTTTGTTGTCCCCTTCGAAATCATCCAGTTAGGAAGCAGCCCGAGCAGAAATACTCCATAGATCTTAAGTTCCTGAAAGGATGCCATGTTGACTTGTGCACATGTGGCTGCAGCTGGAGGCGGGATTGGACAGAACAAGAAAAGTGCCCTCGCCTCGCCGTGTTTCAAACTGACACCCGGCCCTAACACCGGCTGTGTGTGTCTGTGTGTGTGTGTGTGTGTGTGTGTGTGTGTGTGTGTGTGTGTGTGTGTGTGTGTGTGTGTGTGAAAGGCCAGCGCTCTGTAATCCACTCATTTCCATCTCCTCATCCATATTCTGCCACAAGTAAACACACACACACACCCCTGCATGGGTAATAGAGGTCAGCTCATTGCGAGAGAGTAATGTCGGTGGGCAAGCGAGCAAAGAGAAAGGGGGATTTGGTTGATTGGTTGCTTCTGCATGTCTGGCATATTCTCCTGTTCTTTGACCCCTCCCATGCAATTGCACTCACACACACACACACACACACTGAGCTGGGGTCAGTCTTGTCAGTTGCCTTCCATCCCAGACCCTATTTCTTAAAGTGATTTCCTTTGTCCACCTGAAGTGCCGTTAAGAATACCCCCTAAAAATCAGCACTCTCATTTCATTTTGGTAACCTCTCCTTCTTCAGTCATTCCCCCGGGCAGATTGTTAAAGGGATAGTTCGGATTTCTTGTAGCGGGGTTGTACGGGGCACTTACGGCTGTCTGCACGCTCCCAGTTTGGAGAAACGGGAGCGAACAGGACAGCCCTCTCAGCCGGGGACATGAGGCCCATATCACTGCTCTAAGCCACAAGACTCCACTGACACAAACGGTCATTTTAGCGAGCAGGAGAAGGGAGTTGCTGGTCTACCGCTGCCTCAATTGGTTCATTTGTTTGTGTGATTGTGTGACTTTGATCTTTTAAAAGGGTTAGTTTGGATTCACCAAAATCACCCAATACAAGAAACAAGGTAACCGATCGAGGCAGCGGTAGACCAGCAACTACCCAAATAATTGCTGTTTTTGTCAATGGAGTTTGGAAGCTTTGAAGAGAGGATAGCTGCAAATAATGATTTTAGCTCCTCATTGGAAAGGGCTGTCTGACGGCAAGATAAAGAGGTGTGAATGTTCTGAATAGAGCGCACACTTAAACTGCCTCCACGCTGAGTCCAGCCGTGGCCGGAGACATGTCGTTTTTTGGGCTGTGTCCGTTTGTACCTCCGTCCATCCGCTCCGTTCTTAATCCATTTAACGTGATGCCTCAGCAACGCCTGGAGGGAATTCTACAAGTTTGCCACAAACGTCCTCTTGGACTGCAGGATGAATTGATTATGACAATTTCACATTAATATTAATTAATATTAATAAATTAATATTAACAGGACGAAATTATGAAGTGATCTTGGTACTGATCCGTACTGTCCCTTTAAGTTTTAAATGATTGCAGTGCTCAGTGCGTAGTTTTTCGTCTTATTGGAAACCTCACTTCACGCTAAAAGTAATGACATTTGATTAAGGAAGCTCTAAAATGTATGACATGAACAACTTTTGTGACCATATGCATGTTTGTAGCTTTACAAAAGTATTATACATGTTTCACCCCCCCCCCCCCCCCCCGTCACCTCTGGGAAGGCTATAAATGCTTCATTTAAATGAATCAATCAGGTGTGTGTGTGTGCGTGTGTGTGTGTGAATAAGCAGAGCAGCTTGAGGCGTATCGATCACACACAGCGCTGCGAGGTAAGAGGCCCGTGTGTGTGTGTGTGTTTGCCGAGCGCGGGGAAGCATTCGATAAGTTGTTGTCTGTGAGGAGATCGTCCTTGTTTTTACTTTGTGTCTGAAGGGAAGAGATGTCGGCAGGTCTGAGTGTCTGATGGTGCTGATCGACTCTCTCACACACACACACACAGTTGTTATATTACTGATGTCAGTCATGGAAAGGGGCCTCTTCCTCTGTTTACACAGCATCGCTGCAAAGGACAGTTGTATCCGTCATCAGTGAGTCCAGGTTTCTATTCAGAGCTGTCGCTTACTGCAGCTGAAGACGGTGTTATTTCACATTATATAAATGTTGGGGAATATTTTCAGGACATAAACTAAATCGAAACTATGCTAATGCTAAGAATTCGGGAACAAAACTTGACGTTATGACTTTTGTTCCGGCCAAATCGTAGGCGTGCGTGTTGTTGCGCGTATGTTCCAGCTGAGGCCTCGGTGGCCCACCCGGAGCAGAACATGCCCTTAATCTAAGCATCCATTTAAAGGCAGCCAACTAGATGCTGAATGATTGCAGTGGAACAAGCAGTCGGCCGGCTGGAACAATTCCCTGCCTCACTCCTCCCCGCTCCCTATAAATGCACGTATTTGTGGAGCTTCTGTGCCCCTCCGTCCCCAAATGAAAATGAGATTTGTCTCCTTTCGTTACATTGATACTGTGTGTGTGTGTGTGTGTGTGTGTGTGTGTGTGTGTGTGTGCACGCGCGCATGGCTTCGCACGGGGCAGCGTCAGTGAAATCTCTCTCTCTGTGTCTCTGATCCCAGATGGGTAATGATCTGGTCGCCTCCCGGGGCGTCCTCGTTCCCTTGCTCATTCCCCCGCAAGATAAATGAGCTCTCGCACACGCACACACTCTCTCTCACACACACACACGCACGCACGCACGCACGCACGCACGCACGCACGCACGCACGCACGCACACACACACACACACACACACACACACACACACACACACACACACACACACACGCGCGCGCGCGCGTACGACGCCTGAGACGCTCTTTCCCCTCCAAGATAAATGGCCCCTCCAATGCCGCCAATGCGATTGCTGCCAAATTTGGTGCTCCAGCTGGAACAATGCGGAGAGATTTCCATGTGGTTTCTGCAAATAATTGAATCTGTCCTCAATTTAGAAGTGATGAAGCTAGATTTATGTCCTCCACACACACACACACACACACTGCCCAGTCGCTCTTTATTGTCGTCTCTAAGCCACATCTCTCTCTCTTTCTCTTTCCCATTTCTCTTTTCTTCCCGTCCTTTGTCTCAATTTTTCTCAGGCACACACAAAACACCCCCCCACCCTTCCCTTTTGCCATCTGAGACCAGCACACACACACACACACACACACACAGAGAGAGATCGGGCTGAGGCAGGGGAAATCAATAGTGACTTAAATGTTTTATCATGGTGTGTCAGTGTAGTTAAGGCCTCGGTTAACAGGGCGCAGCAGAGAATGATGCTCTAAAGGGATTTACCGCCGCTTTCTTCACAACACCTGCGCGTGAGGGATTTATTCCTTTATCTGGTGGATGAAGATGTTTGCCAGGATATTGTGTTTTTCTTAGAATTAATTCTGATGTAATTTCATCATTTGCCGCGTGCCCGTGTCGAGTGAGCGAGAGAGAGGCCAAAATCCAGGTAGACAGTAGATTAAGACACGGGGCTGATTGAGATGGATGGCGGAGGTCCTCTGCTACACACAGACACACACACACACTAATGAAATGAGCAATAGCACCACACACGTTGGGGACAGAGCGCTAAATAGAGGGGAGGCCCGGCCATCTATCTGTCTCTGTCAGGCTCCCCCGCTCGCTCGTCGCCACAGGGCCGAGTGGGGATGGAAACACGCTGCAATTTCACTTCCTTTCACTCGCATACATGCACACGCCATTCAAAACAAAAGGTAACTAACGAAGTCGCAGCGCGTTGCGTGAGCTGTATTTCAGTGTTGGTGCCGCTGGTTTTACGATACCAGGTCTTCAGATCAAGGCCACGGCTTCGGTTGAGACCTACCGAGGCAGAGACTCGTCCCCCGGTGCAAACAGATGTGCAGTAAATATCTGTAATGGGACGGCCAAATACACTCAACAGAGGGTCCAAGATGTTAGTTATTACGTGTAGTTGTACGTTTTTCCATCTTGGTCCTACTGAAGCCCTGAGAGGCAAGTGAGACAATTTTTTCCGTGTGATCCATTTTCTGAATCTGAATAGTTTTCTCTCTTGTGACTTAAGATCGGGTGAATAACGGTTTTGCCAGAATAAATTCTTGTTAAAGTTTTGGCAGGTGTGTTTGTTGTTGTAGTACTCACATCGGCCACAAGAGGCTTAAATGCACCACTAAGCCATCAGTACTAAAGGCCTGTGTGCACATAGCGCCTTGTTCTGGCGTAAAAGAGGGCGCTGGGCAGCGCTTTAACCCAGCGTTTCTATGACATCACCATCGTGGTATGATAGACGAGCATCGCTCCTGTGCTTTTTATCGTCCATCTGGCCTCCTACATATTTGTTTTACATCGTCTTTTCACCATGAGTATCAAGCAGAGGACGTCTGCTTCATACTTCGTATCGATGAGCTCGTCATCCGCCCGGCCGATCTGCTCTGAAATGAAGGCCTTTTTCATCCTTTATGATCGTGTCCGCCTGATGTATCATAAAGTCCGATTTAGTTAGATTTAGTTGTTCCTAACTTAAGCTACTGACATATTTTGAGAGCCATCAACCGTAACGCACCGTGAGACTCGCTTATGAGCCCATTCATATGTTGTTTTACATCGCTGTATCACCACCAACCTCGCAAACTCGGACCGGCACCAGATCCGTGTTACACACGTGTTACAGCGGCGTAAATAACTCGACTCTCCCTCTGGGACCCGCACTCACGGGAAGTTGCTGCCACGACAGCTTAGGCGGACGATGCTCATGCCTGACATTTTAAGGTCGTAACCCAAATGAAACGTGAGCTTCTTTCTGTAAGTCTCCGTGACATGTTTGCCCAGCCCGGGTCCCAGAGCGACCTCAATTTTTATGTTTTTTTGGCTCGCACGGCTGAAAAGGTTGAAAACCCCTGAGCCAGCTTAAACCAGTGAGTCACACAAACAGCATAAAGGGCTTAAACTCAAGGATTTCTCCCTGCTGGTTGAGAGGCAGTTTATCACAGTTTATCATCTCGCTGCGTGTCACATTTGGCCCCAGGGAGTTGTCTTTCCTCGGCACTGCGAAATCATCTCCTTTCTACCTCCATTAAATCTTTGCACCTCCCATTACAAACCCCCCCCCCCCCTCCACCTCTATGTCCTGTTGTTGTTGTTTTTATAGCATTGGGAAATTAAACAACTTTTCAACTGTGGTGCTTTATAAACCAGCCGTGCTAAATGAATATTCATGATGGAGATGGAGAGGCCGGTGTTGTTGGGAGGGGAGTGAAACTTCTCTCCCCCTTTGGCAGAGTTTTGTGCTCCACTGAGTGACAGAGGGCTTTATTGGAGCTTTAAAAAGAGAGCGACAGCCTGGTTTTAAGGACGAGCCCCATCCGGTCCCGTCCAGCCCCGGAGCCCGCTGCCGCTTTATAAGCTAGCAGGCTAATCAAGGCTAAATGGCTTTTTACAAGCCCGGGACTAATAAGAGGAGAGGGTAAAGAGCTTTATAGGGCATGGAGTTGCGAGTCAGTCCAGGAGTCCCGACGAGGTCTTTATAGCCACGGGACGGCGGCGGGGTCACAAGGGCGGAGCAGGTCGACAGTGTGCCGACCAGCCTCAGTAATGCACAAGAAGGAAGGAGATATGAACCTCTACGAGCATCTTTGACATATCTAATCATTCCATTGTGTGAGGGGTAATACCTGCTGGATCTTAAGTCCTTCCACTCTTGGATTGGGTGATATAGAAGGAAAGAACCATCATCTCAAAGCTATGAAGTTTAATTGTTTAGTCTACATGCCGAAATATGAAAATAAATTATAAAAACACAAAAGAAAAACTAGAAGTTTTAGTTATCTTTGAGACGAACTACACATTTTGTCTCGTCTCTCACAAAAACCCGTGAAATCCGCTGGTCTGCTTCTTACTAATGCTGTACGAGTTGGACAACCGCGGACATTGGGCTTCTCCGCTGAGCTTCACAGTGCAGCTCAACACTGGAGTGGTTGAAGAAGTCTGGCGATGGCCACGCCAACCCTGAAATGTCAAACTTTCACTTGATCTGAAATGTTCAATTTATCTGAACGAGCTTGTTTGAGGTCTGGAATCAAGGAAGTAAAATGTCTCCTAACAGGAGAAAGTTCTACCTGCGCTGTAGCCTCTGCTGTTCGAGCATGCGGCAAATGAAGCCATATCCTGGGCCACACACACACACACTTATCGTTCTATTCTGCTCTCGTCCTCTCTTCTCGCTCTCTCCGCTTGTCCTTCCCCATCCAGATCAATACCATAGATCAGCAAGCTATCAGGCTGCAAAATGACCACATCACCATAAACGCACACGCTCGCTCCCATTTTAACACACACACACACACTCATATTGCATCTCGCCAGAGAGCGAGCGGATGGCTATAATAAACACTGGCTGGCTCTCGCGGCCTCGTCTCGCTGCGCCTCATCATCACCAGCAGCAGCGATGGCGGTCTGAGCGTCTCCCTATTGATTTAGTTATGGCTGCTTCATATGCTGTCGGACAGCGTTAAATGCACATTTTCTGCGATCGCGCCGCACATTAATCAGAGGCTGCTTAGAGGCAGGAAGAATAGGGAGGAAGGCAGATAGGATGAGGGAGGGATGAAAGGACGCAAGGAGATAAATACAGGGGGAAGGAAATAAAACACGAGAGAGGACGGGGCCCTTTGCTTCAAGTCAAAACATTTTAAAAGATGGTGGGATTGAGCGAGGGAAGGTGGGCTGACGTAAGTGTGTCTGATTTGACTTTGTCAATAGTTACACTCTGTTATAATGTCAAAGCTAAACATCTCACGTCGTTTCCCCCCCCACCCAGGGTGACGGAGGAGGAGTCCACGGCAACCACCATGGATGCTCTGAAGGCCCGAATCAGAGAGCTGGAGAGGCAGATACTGAGAGGAGACCGATACAAGTGTCTCATCTGCATGGTGAGTATGACGGTCTCGCAGTAGCATAGTGCAGAATATGGGTTTGTGGCAGAAGCTAGTTTCCCAAAATCCCTGAGGAACCCCCCATGGCAACCTTCCAACCAGTTGCACCTTGTCCAAATCCAGTGGCTGGATCCTCCAGATCCTGCTCTGGAGGCCCCCCCATTGACTGTATATAGCACACAACCGCTGCAAACCAAAGTATCCCATAAGTCACTGCACGATGGGCGGTTTTTGGAAAGGGGGCTTGGTCTTCCGATTCTTTTGAAGGATCCACAGCCCCTGTAGAGGCCCAACCTCAGTGTAAATCACCTGTTGTAGTTCTGGTCACTCTTCTTTCTTTTCACACATTTTATATTGTTCTTAAAGCGAGAAAGCTGAATTGAAGTGACCAGATCACAGATCTGGTTCCTCTCTTTAGGCAGCAGTCTCTCATGGAACGGTGTGAAAGTGTTGTTGACGTGTGCATGTAGGGAGCTGTCTGCACCTCATTCCCCTCCGTTTGCGGATGTCTTAAGTAGCTCTCTGTGAGTGCTGGTGTCGTGTTGGTGGTGGTTTCCTGCTCTTGCATGGCTTTTGCGAGTCAAAGTGAATGTGTGCCGGGACGGGAGACTCCAGTCGGAAATGCAGAACCGAGCTGAGATGCATTGATGGAGAGGCAGCACATTTAAGACATTCTATCCAGAGTGTGACGTACAGGTGATTGGAGCTCAATAGCATCAGCCACATGACGGGCAGAATGAGGGACACTGTCAATATTCATGTTCATCAGATACATACAGACCCCCCCATGTCAGAGTTTGTGTTCCTCGCTTTGTGTCAAGCACCCATCCTGTCATCCTCCAAGCTGCAGTGCGGCGTCGAGCACACAAGCATCCCGTGCGTGCTTTTGTGTGGTGAAAAAACGGGTAATTACCGGCGCATCCTAAAGGTCGCCGGGTGCCCGAGGTGACACGGAGGGCAAGGCACAGCGATCGATCACTCACTGCCCCCCCCCCCCCCCTGCAAGGCTCTCCTCCGCTCATCCGTCACTGTCCCTCATCTCTCACTCACAATGTTCTCTCTCACAAACACACACACACAGGCGTTTTACTTCGAATCTGTCTTTGTCCATCCCCCCCCCCCCCCCCCGGCGAAACATTTCCAGTTACTAGCCACCGTAGCACACGGGTCGTAACCTTCCAACGCTCAGGTAGCTGTATGCAAGAAGGAAACAAGTGCTCTCCTGAAGGAAACAAGTGCTCTCCTGCTGCAGCCAAGTTGGCTCAAGTTCCTCCTCCGTGCTGGGGTTTGGTCTCATCCGTGGATTTCTACCCCCATCTACTGGTCATCTTAGGCCCTGTTTTGTTAACTTATAACAATGTAATCTTTTCTAAAATAGAGAAAATATACATAAACATAACTCTAAGTAACCAAGGAAGAGCTACTGTAAACAGGACATGAATCAAAGCCACACATCTCAACTAGCCAGTGTCATCATGTCGGTGATCTTCAATGCTAGTTTGTTCTTCTTGATAATAATCTATATTGACTATGAAAGTACATAAGGAGCACCGTAAACACATTCCTGTGTTGGCATTGTCAACGGAAGTTAAGTGGGCAATGAAACCATTGAAAGCTGCAACAAGAAGTCCATCAATGCTCAGCAGAAAAACTAAATCTATATTCTGTGGTTTCAGCTTCTCCAATGTGAGTACGTTAGTCCTCTGATAGTAAACTGAATATATTAGGTTTTGGGCTGTTGGGTCAGAAATAAAAAACAAGACAATTGAAAATGTCACGTTGGGCTTCAGGAAGTTCTCAAGTGCATTTAAAAAAAAAAACATTTTGTGGCCCAAACGACTTCTCATTTAATCTAGAACGTAATGCACAGATTAACTGACAACAGAAATAGATACAAACACACACACACACCCCTACTTCAGAGCAGCGTCGTGTCTGTGGAAAGTAATGAAGACATCCCTACACGTTGCTGTATCCCAGCACGAACCAAAGGGATCCTAAGCCAAAAGACATTGAACGCACCTTTACCCAGTTTGGGAGAGTTTTGCTACGAGTCTCCTATCGACAACTTAACCGAGTCACCAGCGTTCACATTTCTCGTTATTTGACGAAGTAAAGTCGGTGCGACCGCAGAAAGCAGTTTGTTCATCGTCTGTCCGAGCCGTATGCACTCCCGTATGTGTGTGTTTGTGTCGTGTGTATGTGTGTGTCGCACCGCGGTGTGTGTGTGTGCGCGCGATCAGTACAAACCCCGCCTTTATGATTAGCTGCCACCTTTCGCCCCCCTCCTACCCCTTCCCTTTCCTCACCCACCCCAACCCCTCCCTTCCACACAGAGGAAGCCTGCAATCCAGTCAGGCGCAGAGATCAAGAGCCTAGGGGTGTGGCCAGGGCCCCGGCCACTGGCCAATAAGGTCGGAGAGAGGCAGCCTAAGTCCCTCCCCCTTGGCCTGTACTGCCTGTACAGGGGCCTTGTGATCGGTGGCTACGGCAGCGGCATAAAGAGGCTCCTCCCGCAGCCCTTACGGAGGGTAAGGCACTCCCTCCCTCCTCCTCCTCCCCCTCTTCCCTCCCTCATCTCTCCGTTCTTTTCGAGAGGAAAAGAAAAAAGGCCGCTCATCGGATTGGGTTCACTCATGGCTCTCTCTCCCTCATCTTGTCCTCCCTCTGCCTGCCTCCCTCCGTCTCTGCTCGATGCCTGCCGATATCGTGTGTGTATGTGTCAGTGACCTGCAGGTTGCCGGTTCAGTTGCACCCACCCCTCCCCATCCCACCCCACCCAACATGCTGCCTTGCTCAGTGGTTCTGTGGCTGCTGGCTGTGTCGTTTCGATGGTTAGTGGTTTGATGGTGTCGGTCAGGGAACGTGCAGTGTTGTTTTGGTGGTTACCTGGCATGTGTGTGTTGGTCAAATTTGGTGTCATTTCATCCGCCCCCCCCCCCCCCCCCCCCTCCTCTCTCTCTCGGTTCCCAGGACTCCTACACGATGCCGCTCACCTCCATCCAGTGCTGGCACGTCCACTGCGAAGAATGCTGGCTCAGGACTCTGGTACGCACAAAAAACTCACACACACACACTCCTCAGTGCTTCAGGGCAGCTCCTCACAACGTGCAGTTATTGCAGCCTCATTTCATAGTCCGTGAGTTTCTCTCTGAAGCCGTGTCCCGTGGGGAGGAACTAAAATGGAATATTCCTCATATGACCTGTTCTCTCACTACACACACACACACACACACACACTCTCTCCAGGCAATGCAAACACTTCCAGTTCTCAGCGGGGGGAAATGGTCCCCAAAAGGCTTGTTAAAATGTTGGAATAAAGTGGTCAACTCCAACCTCCAATGACTTCCACACAGCGCCTCAGGTCTGCACACACACACACACACACACACACACACACACACAAGCGCAGTGGTTTTGTTGGTTATTAGTTATCTTAATGTATTCAGTAGTGTGTAATTAGCTGGGGCTAATGTGGTAAATGGAGCGCAATGTTCCTGCAGCAGAGAGAGTAAAGAGTCTCCTCGTTGGCTTCCTTTGTTGTCTCCTCTGTTCCTCTCTCTCACCTCACTGTCTCCTTTATTTCCTCTTCTATCCCCTTTCCTCCCCACAACCTCTTCCCTTTCACCTCAGTGGCTCTATCTACTGTACTGAACACCAGCAGTTGCCAGTTGTAACGCAACAATTACCAATGAGCAGTTCCCCGCATTTAGCTCCCGTGGATATTATACTTGTAATTATTAATACGCTCTTAGCATCAAACACACACAGGAAGAGAGGCACAGCAACACCTGTCCAAATAAGCTTTTGTTCCCCCCAATTTTCGTAAATCGAAAACAATTCCACCAATGCAGAAAATGAAGTGTTTGACTCTCAAAGCGCGTTATCCCTGCCACAAAGCAGGCATTTGATTCGTCTGATTCAGCTGCTTAAGGTTGACGGCTTATTTGTGTAAATTAAAACAAACTAAAATGAGGCACATGGCTGTAATGATGGCTGCCCTCTCTCAGGTTTTATTGGGCATTTAGATGTGCTAACGATTGTCTGGAACACTCATACGAAACAGGATCAATACTGATTCATGAAGAACTTCACGTGGCTACAGCAAAGCCGTCAGTGCGTCTTTCATAAATTACTTTAGTGGACTTCTAATATTCTTTTATTACATTTTTTAAAGGAGGCCGTGAGAAGACATTCTTGAATGAGGCCCATTGTTTCCACCTGTGTGTGTGTGTGTGTGTGTGTGTGTGTGTGTGTGTGTGTGTGTGTGTGTGTGTGTGTGTGTGTGTGTGTGTGTGTGTGTGTGTGTGTGTGTGTGTGTGTGTGTGTGTGTGTGTGTGTGTGTGTGTGCTGTCTCAGGTCTCATGTATGGGGCATTAAACTCATAGCCTGGAGACGGCTATAAAACAACAAAAACCAAAGTAAATGCCTGGGAATCTAGTTAACGTCAGCCCGGCCCCTCGCCGCTTTAATGAGCAAGGCAGCTGCAGAGCGACGGGCACGACCACGCACACTCGCCCGCCCACGCTAAACCGGGAGCAAACACAACCAGAGGACTCGATCAGCACCAGCATTAAAAAATCAACTTTAACCCACTCCCGACGCTGCCGTAGAAAACCATCCCTGACTCTTCAGCACGTCCTCCATCTTTCCTCTCCTCCTCCTCCTCCTCCTCCTCCTCCACCTCCTCTTGTCTTTATTCTCTCTTGAGACATGAAGAGACCGTGTCTGGCGCTCTGGAGCCACAAATCCTCTTAGCGGGAGCTCGTGAGATCCGTCGGACTCCTCGCACCGCAGCCGTCCTCTCGAGTGTGTGCGCGTTCGCCCTTCAGACCACCTTACCCCGCGCACCCACTCCAAAGACTTTATTCAGCGGCTTACAGGGAAAAGAAGCCCATAAAACCTTTGGGGGGGTCACATGAACCTGCACATTATTTGTACCGACAGGCAGGGCATTGGGAGGGTTCAGGCTCTCCGGTAATGAGATTTCTGCGTTCTGCTGGACCCGTGTTAGATTCTGTTGGATGTTTCTCTGACCCTGTGTATGTTTTAAACGTCTTCTACACACATCACAGTGGACTGATGAAAGCCTCCGCGTACCAGAGAGATACTTGTGGGATATCCAAGATAGCCCACATATTCTATCATGACATAAAGAAAGGAGCTGACTGGTAGAAAAGAGGCGGGTGGAGGACAGTGGCGGAGGGACCACCCGGTCGGAATGTGTTGCCTCTTATCACCCGCTGCTTTAATGCAGATGGCACACTATCAAAGGGGGGGGGGGTGCTCTGCTGCTAACAGGCCAGTTTACGATCGCAAAGAAGGAAGAGGAAGTTGGGCGTGAGGGGGGGAAATGTCATATACAGCATAGTATAGAGATATTTTGCGTGGCAATATGGTATCCATACACAGCCTTTTATTAAAGATATGATTAATATGATATATTAAACCTCTTGGTAACAACTGCTTTTTCAGTCCACTAGATGGTGCTGTTGTCTCTCCTGGATCTGTTATGGGTGAATTCAGCAGGATTGAACTGTGTAGCTCAGCGGTTCCCAAACTTTTTAGGCCGCGCACCCCCTTCTACATCCCGACCAGGTTCACGCACCCCCAATCCCCCACACCTTAAAAAAAAAGAAGAAGCAACAGAGCCTATTTATAGCGCATAGAAATCGGACCAATGAGAGAACAGTTTGCTGACGCGTGGCGTTTGTTTACAATATTTAGTCCGCTGTTAAATGTTGCAGTGTGAACACAAACCGAACAAAGGGGAAACTGCAACATTGTATCATATTAATCCCTGAATCAGAACAAAGCAAACGCACTGAAGGTGTGAAAACGCCCTTAAACACTGCAACAAAGTTTCAATAACTTTCAGTGACACAAGGCCTCACTTTTAATGGCGAGCACACACGCACAGACTCACATTTAATTTACAATCAACCACACAGAATGAGACTGCAGTTGTTTTTGGCTGTTTTGTAACTCCTCCAATTTCGATATAAACAATGTAAGGGGCTTTTGACTTGCACTGGCATGCTTGGTGTTCAGGTGGCGACGTAAATAAGAGCTTCAGACTGTTAGCCAGAACCTCACTGCACACCACGCACTGTGGCTTTGGGAATTCTGCATTGGCAATCCAAGTGAAGCCCAGACAGATACTTTTCATCATATTTCCTCTTTTTTTCCCAGTCTGATGCTCACTCTCGTTTCCTCTTTTTTTACCTTGACTCCGCGATGGGCCTATGTACTCCCGATTTGTCTGTGCAATCCCTTCCTCCTTCCTCCGTCTCATCTTCCTCTGACTCCCGTTCGACTTCTTCTCCCGGTCTCTCCCCAACGCACCTCTCCGTTCCCCTCGCCTCCGATTCCTCTCTCTCTCTCTCTCTCTCTCTCTCTCTCTCTGTCTCTCTCCTCTTTTACGACTGATAGCTTCAGATGTCCCACCTGACAGTTTCCCCGATTTTCAGCCAGTTTATCATATTGGCATGAATGTTGCTGAATGAATGAAGTTAGCTGTTAGCTGACGTTAGCTGCACAAGCTAGGCTAGCTACGTAAAAGACAGTCTGGCGGCAGGAGCAGAAGTGCATTTATTTATTAAATTGTACGTCTTTCATTTTAAATTGAACTCTTACAAGGGGAATTTGTAGAATGCATGTAACCGAGCGTCTTGGCTTCGTGTATAAGGGCACTTATCATACAGTAATAACTGGAGTCTGGAGATTAGACATCTTGTATCAGCCCACGGCTACTCTCTTTATTATTGATTTCTCCTTTGGCCAGAGGCGGGGGTTGCGCCTTCGCTACGGCAACCCTCAAGGGACATATCATCGTCAACACCAGAACGACAAACACGACAGTCTGTTACATTCATGTTTTTATTTTGTGAAAATCATATTTAATATTAATTATTACACCATTAGACCACCATTACATTTTTCCTGTCGCGCACCCCCTAGAGGCAGCTCGCGCACCCACAGGGGTGCGCGCACCACACTTTGGGAACCCCTGCTGTAGACTGTAATACAAACCGTTCGGTCAGTCAGGTGCATGATGCAACATTTCTGGCATTTATTTATGATAGCGTTGGCCAGTCCGTCCGTCTGACTTACTAAACAGTTTTTATGCAATAAAAAGTACTGAAGTGAGATGAAGCGAATGAAAACCTTCATCTTTATTTGAGGAAATAGATGTTGACAAATTGCATAATTTGCAGTTGGAAAAAAAGTGATATGCTGTCGTAATACACGGCATACGGCGAAATGTTTAAAATCAGAATAATATCGTATGATAACTACTAGAGCGATGTCTATAGAGTGTCAAAAAGCTCATGGTAACATCCTCAGATTGCTTGTTTTGTCTGACCAACACTCGCCTTCATCAACAGCTGGAAATACAGACGGACGATCACGTCAGTCACAATGACGCCTGCGTGGCATTACTCTTATTAATATTAAGGCAAGGCAAGTTTATTTGTACAGCACATTTCAACAACAAGGTAATTCAAAGTGCTTCACATAAAACCATTAAAAGCATCAAAACATAAGGCAAAAGAAAAGGAGATTTAAAAACAATTAAAGAAACAGTGTAAGAAATAAAATGCAGTAGTAAAAGGCAGAAATGCAGGAAATTGATGCATATATAAATTGAATGTGGTTCAATTAAAGGCAGCAGGAAACAGAAAAGTCTTCAATCTTGATTTAAATGAGCTGAGGGTCTCAGCAGACCTGCAGCTTTCTGGGACTTTGTTCCAGATATGTGGAGCAGAAAAACTGAACGCTGCTTCTCCATGTTTAGTTCTGACTCTGGGAACAGAAAGTAGACCGGTCCCAGACGACCTGAGGGGCCGGGATGGTTCGTAAGGTAGCAGCAGATCAGAGATGTATTTTGGCCCTAAACCATTCAGTGCTTTGTAAACCAACAGCAGGATTTTAAAGTCAATTCTTTGTTGGACAGGAAGCCAGTGCAAAGACCTCAGAACTGGAGTGATGTGGTCCACCCTCCTGGTCTTAGTGAGGACTCGAGCTGCAGCGTTCTGAATCAGCTGCAGCTTTCTGACGGACTTTTTACAGAGACCTGTAAACACACCGTTACAGTAGTCCAGTCTGCTGAAGATAAATGCGTGGACAAGTTTTTCCAAATCCTGTTGAGACATAAGTCCTCTAATCCTTGATATATTCTTCAGGTGATAAGAGGCTGATTTTGTAATTGTCTTGATATGGCTGTTCAGGTTGAGATCTGAATCCATAACTACACCTAGATTTCTGGCTTGGTTTGTGGGTTTTAACATCAGTGACTGAAGCTGAGCGGTGATTTTCAATTGTTCGTCCTTGGTACAGAAAACAATTACTTCTGTTTTATCTTTGTTTTATTGAAGAAAATTCTGGCACATCCAGTTGTTGATTTGTTCAATGCAGCCCTTGTATGGGATTATAGTCCCCTGGTGACATAGTTATGTAGATTTGTGTGTCGTCTGCATAATTATGATAACACACTTTGTTGTTTTCCATAATCTGAGCTAGTGGAAGCATGTAGATGTTGAACAGAAGAGGCCCCAGTATTGAACCTTGGGGAACACCACATGTCATTTTAGTCAGCTCCGATGTGTAATGAGCCACAGACACAAAGTATTCTCGGCCCTTCAAGTAGGATTCAAACCAGTTAAGTGCTGTGCCAGAGAGTCCCACCCAGATGTTTAGTCTTTCTAGGAGTATGGCATGGTCGACCGTGTCGAATGCAGCACTGAGATCTAGTAAGACTAAGACTGAACTTCTGCCATTGTCTATCTTTAAGTGGATGTCATTGAAAACCTTAACAAGAGCAGTTTCAGTTTCAATTAAGACAGTTGCTCTATATTCCAGAGTGTATGCATTTGTGAAGTGACCTCGATGTCACCTCATTCTAACAGTGACTCACTTCCTTAGCAGCAATGCTAACTTTTGTCTCTCCATCCATCACAGGGGAACAAGAAGCTGTGCCCGCAGTGCAACACCATCACCTCACCCGGAGACCTGAGGCGCGTCTACTTGTAAAAGAGCACACGTACACACACACACACACACCTTCCCCCCCCCCCCCAGCGCCTCTTCGTCGTTCTGATCCATTCCTCCTCTCATTCTGGATTTCATCGCCACCCTCAACGACATCCCCCCCTCCGTTGGTTTCCCCCTCTCTCCCGTGGCCTGGGTCGCCAGCTCCAAAAAAAACAAACTCCGAGAGCGAACAGAGACGAGACTGCTGTCTCTGGGACTCCACTCGCTCTTTGTTTTGTTGTCTTTTTTCGGGAGGCTAAAAACTAGAAACTGAATGACTGAGCAGAGCTCACTGACTCTCCGGCTGGCAGCTTGGCCTCCCTCCGGAACAAAAAATAAATAAAATTGAGAAAAGGTGGACCGCTGGCCAACGGGCTTGTTCCCGCCGCCTCACTGACGTACATGTGACCACGGGGGTATGGACCACTGGAGGACTGTGGAGACCCAACACCCAGCTGGACCCTGCTGAGACCGGGGAGCTTCCTGCTGCTGGAGCTGGACTGAAATGAACTTCTTCATAGAATATAAAGACCCCCCCCCCCTCCCTCTCTCTAGCTCTTCTTTGACATTTCGATGGTGCTGGACAACGGGCTCTACCCTGAAGACTCAACAGAAAGCTTTTTTTTTTTTTTTTTTTTTTTTTTGTCTTAAGTATCCCAGAGAGACAGAGAACTCTAATCTTCATGCCTCATGTTGCTTAAGAGAATTAAAAAAAACAATGGGCCTGTCCATTAAAACCAAGCTTTCAACCAAACTGAGAATAACCTCACAACCCAGAAAAAGGAGTTTGACACTCCTCTTCCTCCTCCTCCACCACCTCTTCTTCTTCTCCTCGTGAGTCCTTCCCTCCTTCTCCTCTTCCTCCCTTTTGTGGTGTTCAAGTGAAGTAAACCAAAATTTCTCCCCCTCCAAGATGCAGTGCAAGCACATGTAATATAGTTCTATGTATGTTTACAATGTTGGGTGTAAATGACATAGGGTTCACACACACATGTACACACGTGCACACACACACACAGAAGTATATAATATCAAGTCCTGTTGTAAGTTGGAAAGGTCTGGGAATGATGTTTGGGGAGAAAAAAAATGGCTGGAATAAAAGAAGCCTTCTGTATTTTTAAGAAGAAAAAAAAAGATCATTTGAAGATCGGTTATTTCACTGTACAGGAATAAAAAATGTAAGTAATAATAAACTACTCGAGACTAGATGGTCAACATTTAGGTGGTGCAATTATTTTCTGCAGAGGGGCCCTGAAAAACGGTAGGACTTTTTTTGAATGGAGAGATTCCCATTGGCCAAGATTTACTGCGGACAAGCCTCTTCTTTTCACCTCCGTCTCTGCTTCCTCGGTTGGAGTAACACCACGCTCAGATCACAGTCTAGAAACGTTTTGTTTTCACCCCCTACATGTCTCAAAAGCAAGCTTTTTCCATTGTTTTTCTCATACTGCTAAAAACGCTGCGGAAAGGTCCCAAACATGGCAACCCCTGAAGGGCAGGTTATTTCTAGCTATAACTGATGAGGGAAGTCTCTGGAAAGGAAGGATGGGCCGAGGCTGAACTGGCAACCCCCCCCCCCCCCCTTCCCCTTTACGGCAGCAGCTGCAGCAGCAACCAAGGTGGTGGTGTGCTTTGTGTTTGTAAAACTATGTATTCTGTGACGTCTGTATTGTTGTAAGAAATGCTGAAAAAATAAATGAAAAATAAAACTTCTCAAATACCACGAGTGTTCTGGTTCACACACACACACACACGGGGTGGTTGTTAAAATAAGAGAAATGTTCCTGTGTTCACTGAAATAAAGCTGAGGAAGATGGCCTTAATGCAGAAGACGCCTTTTCTGTTCATGTGCATTTTTGATCGACTCGGTGTTGTTTTTCTGTCTGTATTGTTACAAGGTTGCCATCACACTTTTATGAGAGTAAAGCCATAATATTGCTAAGAAGAAGAAAACAAGCTGGTGTGACACAGTGCAAATACCCAGATACAGTTAGTGTCCCATATTATTCCAGCGGTATTGGGAGATCTCTGGTAAAACACGTATTGTCTGGTGTGTGACGTGTACAAGTAGTTTAATGGGAAGTTGGTGACATCAAACGTACACATTACACAGTGTAGACGGGGGGGGGGGGCTCTAAGAGCAAGCTTTTTGCCCCACGGTCTCCTAAAAGGTTACCGTGGCTATGTACAACACCAAAATAACAGTGCATTTACACAATATACCAATATTTACGCAGCACTGTGATTGTAAAAAGTGTTTCACATCAAGCATCAATCCATTTGCTGAGTGTGTAACTTAATATATGCTTGTAGGAGATGCTGCCATGCAAACGCCCGTTTTCCATAAGGTGAAATAATGCCATGTGCATATGTGTTGAGATCAGTGTCAGAGGGAGTCGTTAAGAGAAGCATTGTCAGATGCTAATAAAGTTGTATTGCGAGGGAGGAAACCACAGCAGGGGGGTGAGTCTTGCTTGAGTATTTCGTAGTCTCCAAATGCAAGGCAGTCATTCTTCTCTGATATCATAACCAAAAACAAGAACAATACACGCGCCTTATTTGCTACTGTCGACAGGCTAACAAACCCTCCAGTGTCAGTAGCTGCTGAACTCCAATCCACCTGGGCATGCAATCAATTTGCCTCCTTTTTTACTGACAAAATTCAGAAGATTAGACAAGCAGTCAGTGCCTCCACATCAACCACAGGATATGTGTTGTCCTGTGCTGCAGCTCGAGTCCTCACTAAGACCAGGAGGGTGGATCACATCACTCCAGTTCTGAGGTCTTTGCACTGCCTTCCTGTCCAACAAAGAATTGACTTTAAAATCCTGCTGTTGGTTTACAAAGCACTGAATGGTTTAGGGCCAAAATACATCTCTGATCTGCTGCTACCTTATGAACAATCCCGACCCCTCAGGTCGTCTGGGACCGGTCTACTTTCTGTTCCCAGAGTCAGAACTAAACATGGAGAAGCAGCGTTCAGTTTTTCTGCTCCACATATCTGGAACAAAGTCCCAGAAAGCTGCAGGTCTGCTGAGACCCTCAGCTCATTTAAATCAAGATTGAAGACTTTTCTGTTTGCTGCTGCCTTTAATTGAACCACATTCAATTCATATATTAATACATTTCTGCATTTTACTACTTGTTAGATCCTGGGGTACTTCTGGCCCGATACGGGGCTACTTACTGACTCAGCTCTCTATTAAAAGATTGTCGAGCTGGTGTTCTTGCGAGGGAACTCGCCTGGCTCCGCTAACTGCCGTTACTCCCGACGTCTACCCTGCTTCCTCCGGTCTGAGTGCACTCGGTCGAGGGGCCACCCTGACCCCGGGCGCTCCTACCAGTCGCGTCGGTTATGGCAGCTTCCCTCTTATGGATCCGTGCTCTTGGTAAATGCCAGGTTAGGTTTTAACGGCTAGGATTACTTCTTGCTAAAACCGTAAGGGGTTGTTAAGTGGATTCGGTCTCTAGGATAACCTTTCAGAACTCAGTTGTTAGACATACAATGGCTTTAACTTTTTACTGCCACGAGGAACTTTTTACTACTTGAGCAAATGAATGCACTTGAGAAATTTACTTTAAATGCAGATTAGATATTTATTGCAGGTTATATTTGGTCAGTTTGCAAGGGTTAAAGCTACAGCTCACATAAAATGTCACTACACTTGATTCGTTAATTTAATTTTCTTCTCTGATTATACTCATTAGTTGTAGTTGCCGAGACGGCTCGGTTGGAGCTGGATTTTCAAAGGTTCGATGAAAAGGTTCTTTTGGAGTTGTTAGGAGCGAAGGTCTGGCCAGACCCTCGGTCCTCCTGCTCTGCAGCGGAGCCCGTTCAACAGTCCTCAAAACTCAGTACAAAGTCTTTCTCGGGCTGCTGCGTCTTCTCCGTTGTCCAGATGTTAAGAGTCGAGCAGTGGGGAGAGGAAAACCTCCGTCTTTAATTCTTGTTGTCCACGAACAGCGGTCTTCTTTCCGTGAACGGAGACGAAGTCCTCAATACATCAGTTGCGATCGTCCGTATCTTCCCTCGGTGCTCTTGGACGGCACTCGTGTTGAAATCCCAGTGTGCTGCCTGCAAACGTCTCCTTTTATGTCTCATTCGGGCTTTATCAGCCCCCTCCTGTTCAATACATGATCTCATCCCCCCACCCTCTGGAAAGGGCGTTGGGTTCGAACATGTCCGTATAAGTCCAGGCTTCCTGCCTCTGACTCATCTCTTGCAACATTCTCCTCCTAACTCCACCCATAACATCTGCCTCTGATTTTGCAAGTCATCCTGACTAGTACTTTTATCGCAAGTCATCCTGACTATACATTTCTATCTCAGCTCCAGTTACACAGAACATTTGTTAATCAGTTTTTACATTTGTTAAATCAGTTTACTTAGTACACATTTGCTTATAAAATGATTATTGATCTCATCCTTCATCATTATTGTGCTTTGTGTCTTTTCTTCTCAACCATCATTATTTCCCCATCCCTTGAAGCCAACACCCTGCTTACTTCCTCTTTCTCCGTACTTTCTACACTCAGACTGCACTATACTCAGATACACTTATTATTATTATTAGGTTTACATTTGTTAAATCACTCTATGTATTAAACATTTGTTATGTAACGATCATACACTTTATCTTTCGATTACACTTTAACTATTGATTTCTGAGTATATGCTTTATGCTTTTTATATCCTGACCTTCCCCTGATCGTGTATGCATGTTTTCGAGGCAGCTCTGTTGGGCTCAACTCTTCTTGACATCCCCTTCTTGAGGTCACAGGCTGCCTCGCCTTAGCTAGTAGGAATCTCACAGGAAGGTTTCGTCGGCCGGGGCAGTGATGACGAGCACGTCGTCCTCTGGTGAAGACGGTCCTGATGCCTGCTCCCAGCTGTCGATCACCACTAGGTGATGAAGGTTAACCTTGTTAACTTCTCCACACGGCATGTACCGCATATGCATGCATCCATAACCTTCACCGGTTTATGGCGCATGCGGTTAAACTCTTTTCTTTTCCCTGTGACCCGGAGTGGTTTCTGGTCTCCGGGTCCCTGCCATGCAACGGCTAGGGTGGTCGGCAGCAGGCAGACCACACAGTCGTTCTTAATTTCTCTCCATTGCAACACTTCTTTTTTCTCCGGAGAGAAATCACTTCTTGCACAACCCAACTTCCTCAGGGCTCTTCCTGCCCAGAGCCCCGTAGTACTCCTTCTCATGTTAACCACCCCTTTGACATTGGCCACTCTGACGTAGGGTGGTAAATCTTGTATGTTGGTGGCCATTCTTGAGTTCCTGGTTTTCTCCTAATGCGGAACTGGCTTCAGCTGCCCTACTCCTTGGATTCCTGTTTTCTTAATGGTGAGTCCTCCCCTCCCTTTGTCCTCTCCTTCCTGCGTTGTATCGACCACACAACTCACAGTTTTTTTAGGATTCTGCGGACTTCTTTTTCCGGAATCCAGAGTCGCTGCTTTTCCAGTTCCCTTTGCGTTGGAACGGTGCCTGCATATCCTAGTGCGCCATGCACTGCCTGCACCACCTCCTCCACGCTCTCTTCTGGGACTACCCTTCCTTTGGGCAATTCTTCCCACTTCTCGATCCCAACAAAGACAATTTGTGTCATCTGGACGAAACGATCCACTTCTTCGTTTCCTTGCCAGTGAATTTCTTCTCGCGTGTGGGCCCTCTGGTGCACCACTTCGAGCTCCATGCTTAGCCGTAATTCGGCTATTTTTCTCCATAGGTCTTGATGAGACACTTTTTTACTTTTAGCGCTCTCAAACCCATTTTCCTCCCATATGGACAGGTCTTCGTTAAGGGCCTGAGCACAGTAATAACTATCAGTTATGACTCTAGCTCTTTTCACCCTTCTCTTTGCACTGCTGTTCTACTTCTCCTTTAACCGACGCCCTACTTTCTTCTTGATGTAGGTTGGTTAGGTGTTGTTGGATGGCAGCGTCCCAGGTGGTCCATTCTCTTCCGTACAGGATGACCTGATGTGGGACGTTGCCTCTGTCGTCTTTATCCAGCGTCGGTCCTCCCGATGCCGCTCTGCGTGCTCCAGCGCCGTCCTCCTCCTGGTCCGCGCTGCCGTCTGCTGCCGGGTCCTGGGTCGATGTCGCTGGCACGTCCTGCTGAGTCGTCGTCGTCTGCGGGCTGCCTTCGTCGCCATCGGGTCCTCTCTGCCGTCCGGTGGCGATTCCTTCATCTGGGCCGCTGGCTCGTCCCGCTGGGTCGCCTCCGTCTGCCGGCCGGTCCCTGGAACATCTGGTCCGTTCTGCTGCACTTGCATCTTGGACTTTGTCTTTGTCTTTGTTGTCTCGAGTCGCCTTCCTCCCAAAGCCTCTCGTCGCGCGTTGAGGAAGGGATGGGATCAGGCTCTGGCCCCTCTACAGGTTGGGCGAGTCTGGTCGATGCTCCCCGTCGCCTGCGGCTTCTCCTGTGCTGGCTTGTAAATACCACACACAGCTTCGATGCGTGGATGTCTCGCCATCGGACTTCTTCGTGGCTTGGGCAGCTTTACTTTCTACCCAACGCCTCACCTCAGGTCTTTTCGTACACGAACGACAGCCTCTCTTGGCTGCCGGGGTTCTTCTTTTGGACTCAACGTACTCCTTTTCCGTCGAGCCCCACGTTATGGGCGCCACGTGTTAGATCCTGGGGTACTTCTGGCCCGATACGGGGCTACTTACTGACTCAGCTCTCTATTAAAAGATTGTCGAGCTGGTGTTCTGGCGAGGGAACTCGCCTGGCTCCGCTAACTGCCGTTACTCCCGACGTCTACCCTGCTTCCTCCGGTCTGAGTGCACTCGGTCGAGGGGCCACCCTGACCCCGGGCGCTCCTACCAGTCGCGTCGGTTATGGCAGCTTCCCTCTTATGGATCCGTGCTCTTGGTAAATGCCAGGTTAGGTTTTAACGGCTAGGATTACTTCTTGCTAAAACCGTAAGGGGTTGTTAAGTGGATTCGGTCTCTAGGATAACCTTTCAGAACTCAGTTGTTAGACATACAATGGCTTTAACTTTTTACTGCCACGAGGAACTTTTTACTACTTGAGCAAATGAATGCACTTGAGAAATTTACTTTAAATGCAGATTAGATATTTATTGCAGGTTATATTTGGTTAGTTTGCAAGGGTTAAAGCTACAGCTCACATAAAATGTCACTACACTTGATTCGTTAATTTAATTTTCTTCTCTGATTATACTCATTAGTTTTAGTTGCCGAGACGGCTCGGTTGGAGCTGGATTTTCAAAGGTTCGATGAAAAGGTTCTTTTGGAGTTGTTAGGAGCGAAGGTCTGGCCGGACCCTCGGTCCTCCTGCTCTGCAGCGGAGCCCGTTCAACAGTCCTCAAAACTCAGTACAAAGTCTTTCTCGGGCTGCTGCGTCTTCTCCGTTGTCCAGATGTTAAGAGTCGAGCAGTGGGGAGAGGAAAACCTCCGTCTTTAATTCTTGTTGTCCACGAACAGCGGTCTTCTTTCCGTGAACGGAGACGAAGTCCTCAATACATCAGTTGCGATCGTCCGTATCTTCCCTCGGTGCTCTTGGACGGCACTCGTGTTGAAATCCCAGTGTGCTGCCTGCAAACGTCTCCTTTTATGTCTCATTCGGGCTTTATCAGCCCCCTCCTGTTCAATACATGATCTCATCCCCCCACCCTCTGGAAAGGGCGTTGGGTTCGAACATGTCCGTATAAGTCCAGGCTTCCTGCCTCTGACTCATCTCTTGCAACATTCTCCTCCTAACTCCACCCATAACATCTGCCTCTGATTTTGCAAGTCATCCTGACTAGTACTTTTATCGCAAGTCATCCTGACTATACATTTCTATCTCAGCTCCAGTTACACAGAACATTTGTTAATCAGTTTTTACATTTGTTAAATCGGTTTGGTTAGTACACATTTGCTTATAAAATGATTATTGATCTCATCCTTCATCATTATTGTGCTTTGTGTCTTTTCTTCCCAACCATCATTATTTCCCCATCCCTTGAAGCCAACACCCTGCTTACTTCCTCTTTCTCCGTACTTTCTATACTCAGACTGCACTATACTCAGATACACTTATTATTATTATTAGGTTTACATTTGTTAAATCACTCTATGTATTAAACATTTGTTATGTAACGATCATACACTTTATCTTTCGATTACACTTTAACTATTGATTTCTGAGTATATGCTTTATGCTTTTTATATCCTGACCTTCCCCTGATCGTGTATGCATGTTTTCGAGGCAGCTCTGTTGGGCTCAACTCTTCTTGACATACTGAATTTTATTTCTTACACTGTTTTTTAATTGTTTTTGAAATCTCCTTTTCTTTTGATGTTTTGATGCTTTTAATGGTTTTATGTGAAGCACTTTGAATTACCTTGTTGTTGAAATGTGCTGTACAAATAAACTTGCCTTGCCTTACACTGATGCCATCATCAGGCTAGCAGCAATAACACAGACACTACTACTGTTATCTGAGGTAGGGTCCGTGGGTTATTAAGGTGGATTGTAGCTGCGGTCATGAAGCAGGTACACTCTCTCTCTCTCTCTCTCTCTCTCTCTCTCTCTCTCTCTCTCTCTCCATAAAACTCCACTTAATCCCATTACTGCGATCAAGGCAGCTGTGAGCAGATCGCCAGATGCCCGCATACTCTTGTTAAACAGTGTTATAGAAACCAACCCTGCCAAACATCAGAGCTAGTTCAGCAGTTCACACATGAATTACAAACAATCCCCATCATCGCGCTCAGATCTGCGTCCAAGCCCGTTTAACCGGGGTAGGCTCGGGGTAGGTCCATAGGGACTAGTCACGACCAAAGTTTGGGAAAGACACAATTGTCCCCACCAATATTTCGTTCTCTTTAATTGCCTCAGACACTCAGATCTCCGTGGTCAACTCAGCAGACACTTTCACGTGAAATTAACGTGAGACAACATCCGGTTTCGTCAGACGAACATCCGGTTTTCAGAATAAGATGCTAACACAGTATGAATTATATTCACATTAAGTATAATACATGCTGCCTGCATCTCGTGAGTTAAAGGGAAATTACACCTAAATTGTGGGTAAAGTGTGTTTATTCTTTGATCGCTGGGAAACCATCATTACCTCGGAGTTACTGCATTATGTTGATGAACAGTAGAGCTGCATTCACATGCTCTGACTGTCATGAAGACAGTCAGAGCTCACAAACACTCACAGACGCACACACTCAGACGCACTCTCTCTCTCTCTCTCTCTCTCTCTCTCTCTCTCTCGCTCTCTCTCTCTCTCTCTCTCTCTCTCTCTCTCTCTCTCTCTCTCTCTCTCTCTCTCTCTTTGTTCAGACACTTTGCATTGCAATGCATAAATGTGAGCATGTCCACATGCTCCTGGCTCAGGCTCGCTCTTTTCTTGGAGGCTATGTTTCCTGCTGCAGAAAACAGCCGCTCAGATGGTGTTGAGGTGGCAGGGATACACAGGTAAGACTTGGCTAGCCTGGCCAACATGGGATATCGCGGTGGAAATGGGAGGTGTCTGGAGGCAGGCCCGAGAAAACACCAAGCACATGGCATAACAAAACAAACAGGGGAATGACAGACACATGAGGAGAGATTGGGGGGAAACAGAGGTTAACACACAATGGGTCAGACAGGGATCCTGACAGTTACTTCCACACTTCAGTCAACATATTAATAGCACCCTTACGTGCTGGTCATATGCCATCAGCAGATCTGCCATCTTTTCACCAAAAGATGGCAGCTCCAAACAGCATGTGTTCCATGGAGGGGTGGACTGGACATTATAGGTCACATGTTCTACTACAATGTCATTAAAGATGGAATATATTCATCTTATCATCCAGCCAAAGATACAAAGTCACTAAATATATGCAGAAAAACACAGGTGTGTGTGTGTGTTTTAAGCCATAGGTGCCAGAAGTACGAGGAAATCTATCTCAGAGGCGCCTTCAGAAAGAGGCAGGAAATTGAACCATTTGACAGAAGAACCCCCTCAAGGCTGGTTCAGAGTCATTAAGGCCATTTAGCTCATCAGCTAGCTCCACCCTAAACCACAAGCTGAGTTCCAATGCTCTTTGAGTCCGATGCACGTCTTCCATTGAATGCGTGAGTTGAGCAAAACAACTTGGTTACATTGCAAAAGTTTGGAAAATGTGGATGAGACATTTAAACCATGAACAAATTTAAAGTGAGTGAAATGAATAGGAGAATGCTTTGGTCACCTGGGAATGTTAAAAAGAAAAGCAAACAACCACAGTAAACCAGTGGTATACACACTCAATGTTGAGGTACTTGTACATTACTTGTTTTCACATTTGATCTACTTTATACCTCTGCACCGCTGCAGTACACATGCAGTGTTATTCACCTGGCCGACACATTTACAGCATTCGTGGGTCTCTGCAGCAATGAGCAAATGTGTTTCTATCTTTATTACTTTGCTCATATCAACCTTATAACTGAGCATTGAATGAGTATGTTACAGATAGTTGTATTTACTTCATTGTAATCTCAGCAATACCTTACAGCGTTGCAGTGTGTTCCCACCGATGGAGATGGGACCTGTCTTCCTGCAGTGACACTACGTTTCCACAGGGTGGCAGTGTTAGATAGCAAACAGCATCCCACCATGTCATGCAAAATCCTTTTTGTTTTGTACATTTAACTTGATCAAATATGTGATATTCTCCATTCTTATTTTAGATTTGTACTCAGTTATCTTGCACAGGATGGCATGACATGTACTAGATGACCTAAAGGTACAGTGATGTGAACATTGAGTGTTTATAAGCTATGTCGCAATGTCCGACTGTCAGAAGCAGCGAAGTTGATACAAATTGACGCTAAAGCTCAGAGTAGGAATACAAGTGTCCAGTATGGACGGAGCGAGGTCATCGCATCCGTTTCATCTGCTCCTTCACCACTCCTCCTTTCATCTTGGCAAGCCCCCCGGGGGAGAACACTGGCCCACTGTGTGTGTGTGTGTGTGTGTGTGTGTGTGTGTGTGTGTGTGTAGGGCATATCTTGAAAGGGGGAGATGACAACATGAGATACTGGTGAAAAGGAGTAACAGCGGTGTGTGGAACAGGAGTATGTGAGTGTTGAGTCCCCCCCCCTCAAACAAAAAGAATACCTGTGATATTGTATTCTTTTCTTTTATTCCTGAAATTGTTTTGTTTCCATTGCTGAAATGAAAAGCGTTGGACCTTCTATTTTACTAAACACCAGCCTCACTACTGCATCCTGTGACCCGTGGAGTTCATTTTGTGTTTGCATCGTGATCAGGGGTCATGGAGTGGGATGGACTTGTTCTGGTATGAAGGACTCACCATGTAACACTGCTATCGAGCATGAAAGTAGAACACTTACTGAAGTGCAGACCTGTCCTCAGACCTCATGTTTGTGGGATCAGATCCTATTATTGTAGCGTCATCACTATTTTAGAGAGCAGCAGTTATTGTTTAAAAGCAACGAGACGATTAGCTCAAAGGGCTCATGCCAAAAATGTGATTGGTTGAGTTGAAAAGTGTGACGGCCCTCTCAGTCAGAGCGAGCATGAAGATGGTCGTCTTGGTTGAAGCTTCGTAAACGGTAACGAATGTGCTTATGGGACGACACCACTGTAGTTAAGAGGCAGGTGATCAGCTGGTCCCAGGTCTGCTGACCTAAAATAGTATAAATCCAGACAGACAAGTTTAAAAAAAAACACCAACAGGAAACCATACAGAGGTTAGTAAAGTATCCAAACACAACACCCACAACCTGCCAAGAGCACATTTCAGCGCTTCACATGCACAGGTGTGCATGTGAAGCGTCTGTCATCATTCTCGTCTGTCATCATCGGCATCGCTCGTCTGGGTACACAGTCGCACCGCTCAAAGCACACACGTGTTTGATGTACATGCAAAGCGACAACGCACATCCGCAAATCGCCGTAAAAACCTAAAGAAGCGAGGCATGACCTGTGTTCACTGGGTGATCCTGAGCAAGGATCCACACGTCCATGCTGACCGTGTGCCGTGAACAGAAGACACGGCGTTGACAATAACAGGTGGGGCGACGGATAAGAACGGATACAAGCGTGATGGTAGCCGGTTGGATTTCACGCTCATCCTGAACTCCATCATGGGTGACGAGTCACTGTGGTTGTCGAGGAGTAGAGAGGTAGTAATTCGTAAAGTAAGAGAGGTAGATGTCAAAAGCTGTCTCTCGCTAAATGTTCTATGCCTCAATGAAGGTAAAACAGAGATCATGCGAATAAATCCCTCGCCTTTCAGCCGCTATGCCGGACTATCCCTCATTGTGTCTTGGCCCCATGGCAACCCACTGCAAATGCCATGTAAAGAATCTGGGTGTGATCTTGGCCTCATCTTTTATATTGGATCTCCAAGTTGCGTCTGTGGTCAAAGTCAGCTTCTTTCAGCTCAGACTCTGAGCTAAAGCCAACGCCTTTCTATCCTCAAAAGACCTGGAGGAAGTTGTTCATGCTGTTGTCACCTCCAGGCTGGACGATTGTAATTCTTTGTCTGCTGAAATCGGCAAAAAACTTCTACCACGCCTTCAGTTGGTGCAGAACTCTGCAGCGAGACTTTTACCTGGTACACGCAAGCGTGAACACATTTCACTGATCTTAAAATGCCTTCATTGGCTACCTGTAGAGTACAGAACAAAATGTTGTTATTTGTTTTTAAGTGTTTAAAAGGCGCCGCCCCAGTCAATCTGTCTGACCTGCTGCAGCCCTATACCCCACCTCGCTCACCAAGATCTCTCGGCTAACAGCTTTTAGTTGTTCCAAAAACAAAAACGACAACCCGGGCCGACCGGTCCTTCTCTGTTGCTGCCCCTAAGCTCTGGAACAACCTGCCCCTTCATATTAGGTTGTCATCCACCTTACCAATGTTTTAAAACCTGTTTCTTGTCACTGGGCTGTCACCTTTGATCTTAACATGGCACTTTTGTGTGGTTTGTGTCAGTTTGTCTTGATTTTAATGTCACTTACTGTTATTAATCCAGTCTTTGTTTGTATGACTGCTTATCTACTGCATGTGCAGCACTTTGGGCAACCTTTGTTGTATTTTAAAAGTGCTATACAAATACATTTTGATTGATTGATTGATTGATAAAAGAAACAGAAGCACAAGGAAATACATGTCAGAACAAAGGGCATGAGTCATATTTTACTATCATTGTCGCTCATCAATGTCTTTTTTAAAGATCTGATTTAGCTTTATTTGAACATTTCTCATGCAACAAATGTCTTGCAATGCAAACAATGATTCCAGCCTTATACGTTGGGTACCAGCAGGCCGGTTTCCAAAGCCTGACTGTAAGGTAATGATAGGGTTTGTTTGCATGGTGCTTTTCTGTAATCCCCTCAGAGCTTAAGTAGAGATCAACAAAAGGTGATAGACAACACACACACACACACACACACAAGGAAGGAGAGGGCTCCTGTAGCCCTGTTTGAATAGGATACGTGTCACAAGTGTTGTTTCAGGCTGAACGATGGAAGCAGCATTTCTCAAATCACACAAACGAGCGTAAGATGAATCCAATTATGATGAAGGGAGAATAGTGTAGTTGGAGGCTGCACCAGACCTCCAGAGGTCTTCAGTTAAATGCCTTCTGTTAAGGTTACAAGGTTCATTTATTGTCATTGTACAGCCGGAGGAAAGAAGTCGCTCTTCATTCTGGAGGTACGGCAGCTGATACTTTTGGATTGTTTGCATTAAAACAGGCATTTGCTGTGGTGGGTTTTGTCTTTTTAGTTTCCTCTTGGTGCTTCGCAGGCACCTCTTTTCATCAATATCACTGATGCTCAGTAGATGGGTACCAATGATGTTCTGGGCAGTTTTGATCCCCCGCTGTAGAGCCCTCCCGTCCTGGGCTGTAAACATCCAATGACAGTTTCTTTCCAGTCAGGATGTCGCACCTCTGTAAAAGTTAACAAGAACTTGGCACGGGAATTTTTTGCCCTCTCAAGTTTCCTTAAGAAATAAGGCCAAATAAGGAAAAACAATATTTATATTAGAAACTAAATATTCTTGCACATTTTTACAAGTTATTTACAAAATGACACCTTTGCACACATTTGTCCGTAGAACGACATGTCTACAATAAGGATGCTCGGTTGTTTCACGGCATGAACACGTTAACTAACATTAAGTCATCGTTTGAAAGAAAAAGGATGTTCCAGGATATCCTTCAGTGTTCGGTTGGTGTTTGTGAACGAAGCCTTATTGTATAGATAGACAGCCGTTTACATCGTCTCCTACGGTCCCCTTACTCACTGTGGATTACCCTTTGGTAATCAGCTGCTAGCTCTTGTAATTGTCAGCCTCTAATCTGTGTCATAATCCCACGATTAAGACATCAGTTTGTCAAAGGGGAAGAGTCTGTGAGTGGCTGTTATTGCTCTTAAGACGGTCACGAGAGTGGTGGACTTTGTGTTCATGCTCAAACAAACAGGGAAACAGTGCTCTGTTAGACGAGGCTCGGTCCTGCTGGTTTAGCATGGGCACACGCCCGCTGACACACAGAGGGCCACTGATGGTTTAAGGGCCAGCACAGTGGCCTTAAGAGGGGATTGTAAGGGAAAACTAATTGTGAGTTTGTACAAGTAGTGGAACATCTTTTGAAGATGTCAACAGGAAGGTCAGAGGTCACACTCACCTGATCTGGTGTGATTCAGTGTGTTTCTCAAAAGCAGTTTGGCTGGCCCAAGAAGACATGCAGAGCCAGGTCCCTGTTTCTGAGGTGGACATTTTCATTTCATATTTTAAGTTAAGAAATAAATAAAAAGAAATTGATGAGGCTTCTTTTTTAGCTATTTTGCATAATGACCCGTTAGGCTTCTAAAGGTCACACACACACACACACACACACACACACACACACACACACACACACACACACACACACACACACACACACACACACACACACACACACACACACACACACACACACACACACACAACCTTTTTTAAGTGATTAGATGTGTGATCAAGTGTTTGTGCAGGCTGTAGCGGTTTGCTCACTTGGATGTAGAACACAGTCAAGGTAACTGGTATCTTTGTATCAGAATGTACTTTCTGCCTCTTTTGAATATCATGGATTATGGATGTACAGCTGTTCGCTGGTGACTCTAAATAGAAATATCATTTTCTCTTTCTCTTTGGCAATTTCCTCTTTGGATCTTTTTCTCCACTTGTTGCCAAGTTTTGGGAACAAAGGAGACGTGTCGGCTTTGGTAGTGGTGTCTGTGTGTCAGAGTAACTGACATGTGGTCGTCAGTACAAGCTGTGCTGTCGGGGGATCCTGCAGAAACACAGCATCAAAAGAAAAACACGTGTTATTTCGCTTATTCTTGACATGAAGTGGTTGGACAAAACAATAGAAACACATGTCAGTATTTAATTCAATAGTTTCAACATATTCTTTTTTCAATGTTTTGTCATATGGATTTTTACATCACAAATTGTACAAAAATACAAAAAAATGAAGATTGAGCTCCATGAAGTCTTGTTCTCTCTTGTGGGGCCAGATGAGGGATGCATGAGAAGGCCAGAGGAGAGCCGTCTGTCTCTCTGTGTTGTGCAGCTGAATAGACGAGAGGCTGTGTTGCCTCAGGCTGACTGCCGACCTGCTCGTCGTTCTTCGGTTGACTGTACTCACCTGTTCAAATGCAGGCGGGGGGGGGGGGGTGTTAAAAGTTACCGACCACCTTTGGGTTGCGTTGATCGAGCTTGTTCCACACTCCTCGTTTGAATGTTTTGAACAGTAGTTTGAAAAGCATCCTGTTCATGCTATTAGTACGATAAGGACAACACTGAGCTTATCTGGCGGCTCCTGCTGCAGCTGACGCAACTCTTTCTGTGGCAGCAGACTGAAAGACAGAACAGCAGGTGAGATAAGCCAGCGCTAATGAAGGAATGCAGTTTCAGCTGAGGAGAGTGAATATGGCCCCCAGTTGTTGTTGTTTTAAAGCTCGCAAGTATAAGTCGTTATGTTTCTTATTGTCAGCAAATCCCATGAAAAGACGAATATATTGATTCTATAAATGAGCTCATACAGCTTATTCCTCTGTGCCCTACAGCTCCATTGTTAAAAAAAAAAAAAAAGAAAGCCAATTTAAAAGTTGTTGATGAGACCTGTTGTTGCATTGGTTGATGTGTCCCTTCCCTGTGAACGTGGGCTTTGTCGTTCATTTTGAGTCAATCAATTGTCAAGTCATCGGCGCACCAAATGAGTCGTCAAAATGCTGAAAATAGTCCCCAACAAATGCACCATTTCCTTTTCTGCTGGTCGAGTGAAGACTACGGTGACCAACTGTTTTAGGACATGAAACTCTATTTCCCTTAGATCAGAGGCGGTGCTGCCCACCACGTTTGATTGACAGGTGATATTTTGGAGAGTACAGGGTGGGACTGCTCAGCACACAAATGGAAGACTGAATAAAACGTTTCCAACGTTTTCCTCTCCGTTACGCTCCAAACACACCGACATATTTTCTCCCAACCTGTGTCACTTCTCCCCCTCCCAATTTCTCCCCCCCCCTCTTCTATCCCTCTTCCCCTCAGCTCTCTCCCTTTTTTCTGCTGCTGTGAGGGGGCAGAGGGATTTTGATGTTGTCCCAGACAATGGACAATTTGGGTGATTTCCTGTGCGCCAGTGTCATATGATTTTGTCCCGAGGCAGTGCTGTTCCCGAGCCTTTTGTCTGGCGGGCCTGAGCCGTGGAAGTCAGACTTCCCTCTTTCTCCCCTCTCCCTTTTCATGTGGCCTGTGTGAATGAGCCGAGTCCACGGCCATTGTGGCGTGATTTAGTGATTTAGCCATTGGATCCAGTGACCGAGGGTTTGACGTGCAGTGTTAACTGTGTATTTGATACTTCCAGCCGGGTCTTTCACAGGGATAGTCTCTCCACATTGGTTAGACGCGTGCATTGTGGGAAACAATAGCTTTTGTTGTGTTGGATAATGGAGCTTTTAGAAAGGGTATTCATGTTCCTGTGGCGATTAGACGCTTTTAATGTTTAAGTTGCATTAAAAATGATCGGGCTGTAATCCTCCCTTTGATTTCGGTGACGTCCTTGTTGTCAGTTTTTCTTCTTTTTTCTCCTCAAAGTTCAAAATAAGTCGGTCTTAGTCAAGCGTGTTGTTCGCGCAACGCCATCTTCCTGTTGTGACCATTTTTTCGAGGAAGATGCCTGCGTGGAACTGACATGTCAGGGGAGAGCTAAGCAAAGCTGATGTGGCGCAATCGACAGCAGGAAGTGAGCGTAAACGTTTGCATGAAATGCCAAGTGCTAAACTGGAAGGACAGCGATGTCTGAAATAATGTTCATCAGCCGTACCGTCGGGGTTCTCTCTGCTCCAGCATGTTCCTGCCCCGAGGATATGAAAGGAAGCATCCGCGTGTTACCAATGTGAGAACAGGGCCTCACATCTCCAACTGCTGTCCATTCAGATAGAGCAGTTAACAGGTGGTGTGATTGCATGCATGACCACACAGTCTCTGAATGCCACTGAATGAGAAAAAGTCTGCTTGAAAACCAACAAGGTTGTACAACGTGATGTCTCACCAAAGCCCCTTTTGCCACCGCAGGAACTTCCCTTCGGGACTCGAGACCTCTTTTGAGGGGAACCCGCTGCATTTCGACTGCAGGGACCAGAGTCCAAATATAGTTCAGGGGAAATTTCCCAGGGACATTTTACCCCCCCCCCCCCCCCCCCCCCCAAAAGAAAGTTGGTGGCTGGCACTCTTTGAAAGTCCAGGTACTTTCTGGGTGAGGTTTGCAGGGATGACCGTTGCTGGAAAGTCAAACACTCTGCTGCTTTAACTCGCGACGGGGACCTTCTTGGTGTAGAGAGTTCACCTGATCTGAGGCAGGAAAGACAAAAGAGAGGTTGGAACAGAAGTCCAAACCCTGTTTCCTTAGAAACACCAACACAGACTTTCCCAACCGCTGTGACAGCCGTAAATAGTTGATTGATTGATCGCTAAAGACGGTGACAGAAAAATTGTGAACAAGTGTTTTACCCTGTAATTAACAGGGCCGCGTGGGTGGAGGCGTGTTGTTTTAATTTGCAGTGCGATGCAATCCAGTGTGAGAAATGGATCCGTGAGTTTGCCAAAATAAATATTCCAGAGAAGGATGTTACGACTCCGAAAATGTATGAATCAGATCACGAGGTGCGGCATTCACGTCACAGAGTAATCTAGCAGGAATGTAGCCTCGCAGGTATTTGACTGGCCGACGCAGCACCTCGCAGGATAGCGTTGCACTGTTGTGGCAGAAGTTCCACTTTTGTGCTGGATAGCCTTGTGTTGTTCTGGCCATGAATTCATGAATTAATTATGAGAAGTAAGACGTGCAAGCTATACTATACCTCTATGCCATATCAAATTACACTCTAAAATCATTTGATAAAACAGAGTTTGCTATTAACACCATAGAGCGTAAGCCTTCTCAAAAAATACATCCTCTGTTGTAGCCGAGAACAAAAGTTTTCAACATGCACATGAGCGAGCTGTCAGTGTGAGACCGGATTCACGGGTACATTGTGAACACTGGACTGTGGTTTACATTCATCTCTTTCATTTGATCTCGTAATAAATAAGGCGGAGGAGTATTAAAGCTGAACTAAAGTCAATAAAAGGTAAACGTGCATATGCCTTACTGGTTATGACAATTTCTCACATATGTCCAATTGGATTAATTGTGGATAAAAGTGACATGTATGGGACAGACATGGATGTGAAATGCAACCTGACTGGTTGCCAGACGGCGCTGGAAGGGTTATTAAACTGTGAAAATGCTTCATTGCTTACTTTTTTAAATATCTCTCTTTCAAACCGTTTGTTGGAAAATTGGAAAGACGAACAAAGATGGTGTTTTAAATGACTTTTACTTTTGTTTCTGACGAGTTTGAATGAAGTGTGTTTCACAACAATGAGCGAGGAAAAAGTGTTCTTGTCCGATGAAGTCTGCCAGCTTTAAGGAGACCATATTGATTGTGTGTTTTGCATGTTTAAAAAAAATTCTAATAGTTGTCCAAAGCCCTGATTTATTTATTATATTATTCATGTGTTGCTTCAAAATTGCAGTTCGTATTCAGAGAGCACGTCTACAGTAGCAGAAGAAACCAAGGAGCATGGAGTAGTGCTTCTAGGACCTGCCTTTCCTAAAATGTTTCTGGCCTCCTGGAGAAGGTCCTGGCGTGGATAAGCTGCAGGATGTGTCATCAAGGATTTGGCAGATAGCCTTCAGACGCCATGCTTGGATATATTTAATGCATTCAGATGCCAATCAAACTTTGACGAGTAACCAAAAGGCAGCCGGTCCGTCTCTACGAGAGAGTGAACTGAATAAACAATCGCAGACTAAATCCTTTCTGGGAATCTTTGGGAGCAGAACGGGCCTCTTCTGTGTGTCTGTCACCTGCTGCGACCTCCAGCGAAGACAGACCTGTTGGCTTTGATCACACACTTGTTCTTCTACAATGTGCACCACACACACTCACACACACACACACACACACACACACTCAGACGGGACCTCCATTTTGCTCGTCCTTCTTCAAGATAAGCTCCATCAGGTTGTGCTCGTAACAAAAGCCGTGTGTGTGTGTGTGTGTGTGTGTGTAATTGGATCCTCTTATAGATGTGAGTGAAATGTTGTGATCAAACCTGCTCACACTGAAAACCAAGAGACATATGAGAGGTGTGTGTGTGTGTGTGTGTGTGTGTGTGTGTGTGTGTGTGTTGAGAGAGTCTATTGAACACAGCAGATCTTATCAGAATAGAGATGTAGAATATTATTTATCTTTTAATGATAACTTTTTAATATGCTAGGCTAACACTTAATTAGCAGCCATGTCACTTAGCGGTCTTTGTTCAGGCAGAAACCCATAAAAGTAGGAAGCTTTACGCCCAATGTGTCGTCATGTGTGTTGTGTGATGCGTCTGCTTTGATTCTCTTCTTTTCTGCACCACAGTTGATGTATATATGGCAATGCTAAAGATAATACGCCGCGGGAAAACGTCTAAAACAAATCACTTTTTTCCCCCCATATTACAGGAAAAATTCTGACACTGAACTCAGGAGGCGACTCGCAACAGAGAACGTTCAGGTGAGTTGACTGGACAAACGTGCACGCTCTGTGTATGATGCAATCCAGTAAGTTGTACTTTTAGTACAGCTGGTCTTATTTATATTTTTTTGGGGGGGGGGGGGTGTTCTATGTTGTAAATATCAGTGCATGGACTTCCATCTTAACGAGACGTCACAACATAGTAAACTGCTCCACAGGTCTTTGTGACCCAACGAACAACAACCTCAGCTTTTGTTTTTTCTTTTTCTTCTCAGTTGTTGATATGCTCAATCTTGCACAACTTGGCGGTTGTGAAATAGATACAGCAATTAAGGAGTCAGGTTTTACTACCCATTCATACTCATTTATGAGGTCGATCTTATCAAACCGGCATGAATGCAGCTCCAACATCAGGATGTGTGCTCTTGTGTTTTTATGGTTTGGGCTCTGGCCCTTCGCGCTGCCCTTAGGTAGCACAAGGTGAGTTTGGTCGTATGTGTGTGTTTTGTATCCTAACGTGTTATTTTCCACGAACAAGGCTTTAGGTATAAGGCAACTTTTGGTCCAGGAGCACCTTGCCCATGGCCGTCCCTCACTCCACATTTCCCTTTATGTCCCTACACATGGCGTTTCATCTGATGACTTCATCCCGTTGTGCTTTTTAAATCCTTAGTGGTGAGGAACAGCACTCGACTAACGATAACCAGTGACAATTTGCCGTTCAGAGCGGGGGAGTGTTTCGCTGATATGGGGGGTTAGTCGAGCCCAAACAAACAAGTCTTTTATCTCGGTTTGGTACATAGGTGCATGATGGTAATCTCAAGTGGACTGATACGGGGGCCAAACATGCAGCAACAGTTATGTATGCTTGGGGACTTGCCCACTTTGGGAAGGTATCGTGCGTGTCGTATTGCACAATAGCACCTGAAAACTGGATTATGTACAAATGCAGTTGGAGGGGGGGGGATGAGTCAAAGCATTTCTGATATGAACCAGCTGAGGGCAGTATATTTCATTGGGGATCATTTGATCCTAATCACAGTGTAGGCCGGTCAACGGGTCCAGTGGCAAAATATTAAACATGCATACCCATCTTATTATGAATCCAGTATTAATATAAAAGTCTGATTGTCGTTAAGACGAGACAGAAGGTGTCATCAAGGATTCACGGCCTGTGACGCTTGTTGGAAAAGTGTTCATAAGTGGAACAACTTTCATATATTTCTATCTAACTCTCTCCTTTGTGCTTGTGCCACCAACGTCCGAGACCCTGTGTTCTTTTGGATGTGTCTGGCAAATGCCACACTTGGGTGTACAGGAAAGGGGAAAAAAGAGAAAAGTTTCGGTATGAGGAACAGGAAGTCAATCTTGCTGAAATAAACTAACTAGATTGGCTGAATTTACAATGGCCAGCCAGTAATTTCTTCTCTCCATTCACATCCTCCTCTTTCTTTGTTTCCTCCTCTTCATTTCATTTCCCTATCCCGCGCACACGCATATGTACACACACAAACACAAATTACCAGGATGTACAGGTATGTTATCAATGTGTTTGCATGCCCGCGTTTATGTGTGTCTGTGCACGTTTTCCTACCCGTCCGGGGACTCATCTGCGTCTTTGTTTGTGTATGACATGGCCCGTGATAACCTATCACAATCCTCCGAGAGAGACTTGTGTGTGTGTGTGTGTGTGTGTGTGTGTGTGTGTGCGAGTGCGGAATTGTCTCCTCTTCCTTATCAGTAATTTGTGTTTATGAGTTGTCTGTATGGACATAATGACTGCGTGGAACAAGGAGTGTACACAAACACACATCCTGTACTAAGCAGTACAAGACAGAAGGAAACGATTGAGTTGTATGTGGTGTTTTTTAAACGAGGTTTCTAAGTATTTTTTACCCCAATCGACGCACCTTTTTCAACAAAAGACATCGTCGACATGAAAAGATGAGAGTAAAAAACACAGGGCGACCGTTTGACAGCACATGAATCACTGGGACACTTGAAAGCTTGGATTAAAACAACACATGCCATGCATATCAAAGCCAAAGACAAACAAATTGACGATTGAAGTTGTCGTCGCTGTTTTGATGTGGCGAGCAGTGCCAAGCATGCACGGACTGTATATTTTTCTCACTCGAGCTTAAGACTTTTTTTCATCTTTTCCACAGTTTTTGAAGAGCATGCGAGAGAGTTAAAAGAAAAAAGGATAAAAGCGACAGCGTGGTGTTCCAAATGTGGGGTTTCCTAGATATGCGATAGTGCTGCCGTGGTGCCACCGCTGCAACAGCATCTAAATAGAAAATCTCCCCGAGCAAATGGGCCTTTGAAGTTTCCTCAGCAGCGAGACCCGACGCTTCCTCTTTGCATTACAGAGCCGGTTTGCGGTCGGCCTCTCGAGGGAATTGCCGATACGTGCCTTGATCCGTGCGTGCCTCCGTGTGTTGGTGTGTTTTTACCGTGGTCCTGGGAGCCAGACGACACTGGAGCGGTGCCACACGAGCTGGCAAGTTGTTGCACATCTCACTTCCTTCATCCTTCTTTCACAAGCGCAAATAGACACTATACACACACGGTGTAACTGTGCACTTCATGTACTGACACAAGCTTGATATGAAGATACAGTAACACACATCATGACTTTGATGCTAGTTTGCTCTTGTGTGTAATGTAGCTTAACGTCAGTCAAATACCTGATAAGAGAGGCAACTGAGCGCCATGCTGATAGGATTTAATTTACATTCTTGTTAAATTAAGTTGGTTTTGTCTATTTGTATTTAAAAAAGCAACGGGATGCTCTCAGGGGATTTTTTTTGTTATGTTCTAGTTTTCTGTGTTTTGGAAGAACAGCTGTGGTGAAAAGCTATCATGGACTTGTTCAATACTCGCCCCTTGTCAACTGGAAGATGGCTCAGAGTCCGCTGGGATTCACAACGGCTCACATGGATTTCATGGCAATCCTTGATTCACCAGAAATCGAGGGCTTAAAAAAAGATACGGCTGGTGTTATTCTCGATTTGATGACATATTAATAATAATTTAGCCGTCTAGGTTAGCCCATTGGCAAGTGACTCCATCACTAGAAGCATACTTTGCGAGGGTACTTTTGTTGTGAACAACAATGTAGCTCTATCGGACACAGTGAAAGAGATGTGTGAGGGTACACAGCAGTCCCCGTCAGTACCGTATGGGATCAATCATTTGCTTGGTCTATTCGTGGCGTTTGTTCGCCAATAAGAGAATTAATAAATGGTCCCACACTTACTCACGCAACGTGAAAGCAGATATTTTGTGGTTTAAATCGTCTCAACAACATCCACTAATTGACGTACCAGCAGAGCCTAGTCTGTACCTATCTTTAATTGCAATGCTACAATTTCAAGTGGGTGGGTGACTTTACCTAATCCCATAATTCATTCTGGTATATGAGCCAAAGGAAAGTCATTTTGTCATCTAAAGTAGGGGGTGCTTATCTTTCTTCAGCAGTTGTTTAGTGAAAGTCCAGCACCTTTATTGATCACCTGTACTTACTTTGTTAAGGTTTGGGTCCGTGATGAAGCTCTGAGTTGCTGATAAAGTAAGCACAAGTGATGACCAGTATAATGTACCAGTCTCAAACACTACGTAGTGATAGTATATTAGTTGTTGAAGACTCTCTTGCCCTAACAGAATCAGAAGAGCCTGACTTTGTCATATTGATTTGGCACTATGGATTGTTATCACCATGTGCGTATGCATCTGCCCAGTGTGGAGAGATGTGGTAGAGCAACACCGATACAGAATTCATCACGAGCCTCACATTTGCATGTTCAAACGCTCCAACACGCTCAGAAACAGGACTCATGTCCTTTGTTTGCTCTGCTCTCTCACATTCCACAGGTATACAAGTAGACCATAATCCTACTTGGCTTGAAGCCCGAACTCATATCTACCTTATGATGTGTGTTTTTTTTTGTGTTTTTTCTTGCCTGATAGCATTCAAACTTCATCCAACACCTGTTAGAAATGACTTGCCGTGTGTTGATCCATAACAGTGCAGGAGATAATGTACGAATAAAAGGTTTCGCAATCCAGCCCACCGTCCAGAAGTGTGCTGTAAGTCACCATTGACAGGAAGTGAAGTCATCACGTAGACTAAAAGAGCTAATGCAGCACTTTAATATCACAAACGGCTCATCAGGTGGTCGAGGGAAAACCGCAACGATTGTGCAATGATATAAATAACACCCTTTGAACTTGTGATTCGAACACGCCGTAACAGTGCTGGTGTTAGTCACGGGTTCGCAGCTGTTGATGACGGGCAGTGATTCAGAGGCTGTTACCGAAACACTGCGAGGTTTGACCAGCTACCTGAAGGGATGCGTGCATAGTCGGAGTTTGTTTTTCCAAAGCCGTGGGCCTCCAGAGCCCTGACAACACACAGAACGACTGGGAGTCCCAAGGTTTAAATGAGAAACATGCAATCCGTTTGGGTTTAGTCACAAACACAAATTTTGATCTGACTGACTGGAGCGCGTAGAGAGGGAGTAGTACACTCTTACTCAAAGTGAAATGCAGTCAAATTGTATTTATCTAGTCCAGAGTCACAGATCAGAGGACTTTACAATAAGCATATAACGCCTTCTATCCTTGGACCTTTGGTTTTGATCAGGAAAACCTTGACAGAAGAATGGGAAATGGACCGATAGACGGACAGGCAACAGCGGTCACACATACAAAGTAGACAGAAGTAGCCGTAGTAGAAGCAGTAGTGCAACTTTGTGTAGAATCCAACGAAGCGGAAAACACAGAGCTACTCTTAAAATATCAAAACTTGAATGTGGACTTAACCTTTAGCTCGTGTAAATGCTGCCTTTTCTTGGCTATATACACAAACGCGTATAAAACCACACACAGCCGAGTCAGTGACGCCAAGTCTCGGTGCAGGTAACAACACCTCGGCGTGATAAGATCTTTTAAAGTTTGGATTAGCACACCTGTTCTATGGTCCAAAGCGGTGCCGCCAAATCCTAATCCTGTCCGTCAATTGTTATATCTTAAATCTAATTCAGAATGTAACATTCTTGGATGTATGATATATCTTTAGCTTTTCAATGTCCGGATGTGCAGTAGAGTCCTAAATGGAAATAAGTTTTTGCTGTCAAAACATACCAGATTTGTTTTACTCGTAAACAAGACAAATGGGAAATGGACTTGCATTCATAGAGCGCCTTTTCTAGTCTTGCGACCGCTCACTGAGCTTTACACTACATGTTAACATTCACCCATTCATGCACACATTCATACACTGATGGCAGAGGCTGCCATACAATAATAATAATCATTCACACAGGAGCAATTTGGGGTTCAGTCTCTTTTCCAAGGACACTTTGACATGTGGTCTGCAGGATCGAACCGCCGATCTTTCGATTCGCGGACGACGCGCTGTAGAGCCGAAAAAGTGCAAATCAGCATGCTCACAATCAAAATGCTAACATGCTGCTGTTTAGCGGGTAAAATCCTTACCATGTTCTTAGTTTAGCATGTCAACATGCTAACATTAGCTAATTAGCACCAATGGGAATGCTGTTATTTTTGCAGGTATTTGGCCATAAAGGAAAGTATTGGGCACATTCAGAAAATGACCTGATGGTGGCGCTAGATGTAAAGTCAGAGGATCACCAAAGTCTTCACAAACATCCTGTGTGGTGCATGAAATGTGATGGCAATCCGTCCAACAGGCCAGTATCCCCGTCCCTATAGAGCCACTCGTCTAGCGTGGCTAAAAAAAGAGTGCAAAAAGCCAATCGTCGGATGGCGAGTTATTTCGTGGTTTGTACAGACTGTCGGTTAAAGTGTCTTCAATAACAAACCACGCGACCACCCAGTCTACCCTAACATGCTGTCTTTCTTTCTATCTGATGTGCAGCCTCCATGTGTGCCATTTCCACACCAGTGGGAAGTCAAAGCAGCTCAGTTTCCGTCTTCCAGTGCTAATGGTGCTACTGGGTAATAGTCTCCAGAGGGGAAGCATTTCCTCCACTGAGGGAAGAAGCACACACCGCACACACACAGCGCACAGTAGAGTTCCACCAGCCCAACAACGGCTTCAGTCTCCTTCCCACACTTTGGCTTGTCTCCATCAGTTAGCCCCGGATTATTAAGAAGGGCCAGTGGGGGCTTGTTAGTGGTCTCATACAGTCTGTGTTCGTACGATGTAGCAAAATAAAAATGTTTCAGGGTCAAGGGAATAAAAGCTGGTCTGGTTTCTCTTGGTCATAAATAAAGTGATTTCAATTTTTGAGGCCTTTTTTTGATTTTTCAGTCTCATTTAAAAACACTCGAGCTCAAAAACAATAGTTTTATTTCAGAAGAAAGACAATATTTCAGAACAATGTTTTATTGTCAAATTCTGAATATATTACACAATATATGATGCCGTGTCCTCCCAATTCCTCAGGTTTAGTTTGCTATATTTCCATTTTTTTCTTGCAGATTTCTGTTGTGGATTCATTCAGAACTGGGTACGCTACTATATGTTTTATTACTTTGGGCTTTCAGAACTTATCTCAACGCTTCTTGACGCAAACTGGTGGAGGACCTCTGTAAACTGGGGTTCCCGGGCCACACAGAAAGCGAGGATTCCAACGGGGGTTTTCCCTCCACTTCCTACCTCCATGCTTGAGGTGAATAGAGGAGACAAGACTGCGTGGGAAACATGCGTCTCATTCAGAGTAATAGAGCAAGTCATGGGTGATATGCAGGAGCCGCTCATGAACTGGAGATCACGTCATTAACCTGATCCGATGAAGAGTAAATGATGTAGCTCAGTCTGTCGTAGCATTTCCTTGATTTGTGCGTAGGTTATATTGATAGAGTAGCGGCTTGTAGGACGTAGGAAGGTGAGCAGCTGTGGGTCTCACCTGTTTCTCATGGAATGAACGGGGATTCAAACCCGGTCGCAATGGGTGAGTCCCTGCTACCACAAAGGGCGGGAGCGTGTCAAAGTCATGCTGAGCTGAACCTGAACAGATGCTAATGAAAATAATAGAGTTCCTGTTTACTCTCCAACAGTAAGGCAGATGGCATTCAGCATGCATAGTGCGGAACAAGATTTGTTTTCCTGTTGAGTATTTTGGAACGCGGATGCATATAGAGTCCTGAAGGCCCGGAAGTGAGTCAGCATTTATGCTCTTTCGGTTCCCTCGTCCCAAAGTCAATTGGTCTTTTGAATGGGTTTTTGGCTAGATGCCTGTCTGTGGTTAACACAAGCTTAAGAGGTTATAACCTTTGGTTCTACAACACAAAATATCAGTATATGTCCTTCTGGTGAATTTTGAACCCTTAACGTGTCTTTAAAAAGTGGCTAAATGAGGTTACGAGACGCCATCAGGCCGACTAGGCTGCCTTTATCGTAGCTTTTAACTTCTTCCAGATGTTTTTTTGGCGTTCACGCTCCAAAAAGCACACAAGTGGTGTTCATTTGTGAAGATCATCTAGCTGAACAAAACGTTTAAGTGTCATAAACTTGTGTTTTTGCCACAGAGCTTATTTTCGGCAGTATTCCAAAAGCCAGTGGAAGAATTCCATTGGCTTTTTGTCAAGGAAAACCAGTATTACGACACATTGAAGTGCTTTTTTATCTGACGCACCTAATAGCGGACATACTTCAAACTATATTTCCTACAACTACATTAAATAAATAATAAATTAGTAAATAGCTGCTTTAAGAAGAGTATGATATTCATTGTGGTTTTTGAGCACACATTGTTGTTTCATGTGCCACGCTGTGAAGGCACACAGTCACTTTCCCCTGTGGCTAGATGACTGAAAGCTGATACCCAAGTGTTGTGAATACCGTCCTTGGCTTGATGTCAGAAACTCCGCCCACACGGCGTTTGATCAGTTGCGCACCTGCGACGGCACGTTTTAATGCCGATTAATGGACGTCAAAATCAGATGGGGGCGAGTTTCGTTCAGATTTATTTGCCATCAATTACAAAAGAAAACGTTGAAGTTGCGATCGTTGGAAGATTAGTTGCGTTGCGTCACTGCTCCTCCTGTCAGCAAAGGTCAGATCTGTGCTTTCTCTGCTGAGCTCATTAATCGTTCCACTAAGTGTCGGTTTGATAGACGATTTCCCCCTGTGGCTGAATTCCTACATGTTAGCTGACATGAAGTAATGTTGAATGACTTGGACTGTTATTACTGTCATCTGAGGACATGATTAAGGAGCTCCGATTGGACTGGGAACGCACTCACGTGTGTGTGTGTGTGTGTGTGCTGATGTGAATGCCAATGGGAACGCCAGAAGTAGGAATTCCAACTGGCACAGCAGGAGATGGGTGTTTGCTCGACTCCAGCCAATCTGGTGATACCTGATAAAAGGTGCAACTCATCAAAAACTAATTCCACGTTTGCCTCGTAACACTGTTTGCAGGCCGATGGGGCTCACCATGCTGCTCTGTGGTCGGCAACACAATTAAAGTGGTACACTTGAATGTTGGAAATCAGTTCTTTTTTTAAGCTGGAGTTTGAACTAATAGCAATGTTCAAACCTGCTTTGACATGAGCACACGCACTATTACAGTTTGACTAATTCATTCTGGAATCAGCACTTTGGAGGAGCAGGAATTTTAATTGAGGGGGGCTATTTGAGAGAACGAGGTATTTAAATTGAAATGGTAATTATAGCTTAGAGTAAAGGGTGTTTACTCACCTGGTACAAAGGTTAAAGGCTTTTTTTTTTTTGCTATATGTAGTGACATTGAGTGAGTGAGAAGAGAAAGAACTTGTTTCTCTCTACGGGGAATTAAAAGCTACATAAAATCATGTGAGGAATCCCATCTCAGGAAGATGCGAGCCCTGACGGAATCAGGCTGCTGGCATCTTCTCCAAAGGTTCAGTCGCAGAGCATTAGGCCGTACAAAATTCTAACATCTTCTCGTTATCGCCGTTATTACATAGGTAATGTTCTCGTTTTTATTTTTAATTGATGGATGTGACTGTTCTCCGATAAACTGTGGACCGAGATGACGAACGTAAACGCAGCTTCCTCGCGTGTGTCGGCTTCGGACAACGCCTGCTGCCACCTCTTGCATCAGACATTCAGATGAAAAAGATAATGTGAAAATGACCGGGTAACAGTTGCTGTTGCATCATTTGTGGCAATGAGTGGGCAAGTTTCACCTTAAGATAAAACAATCTATCACTGCAACATGTTTGTAAATATAAATATTTTCGCTTTAGTGGATTATGAATTGACGTTCAAGGGATTCAAAGGTTTCTTTGTCACATACAAAATAAATGTATGTTGTGATATGCATGAGGTATGTTTCCATGGCTGTGCTATAAAAGATGTGTCCAAATTGAAAATGAATAAAAATAAATTGATTTATAAAAAAAAGTCATAAATCAGGAGTAGAGTCAAGATGAAGTCGGCCATTTAGCTAAACCGCTTGCCAAGACAATACAACGTTAGCTTAGCAGGTAGCAGATTAGCATCAGTCCTATGTTCCCCAGCTTAATATCCTCTTAATGAGACACATTAACGAGGCCTTTCAAAGGGTTTTATGATCTTAGCGTATGTTTCTCTGGGTCAAATCACCATTGAGCTAATAACCTACTGATGTTACACTCCTTGAAACCTACGGGCAGGATAGTCGTCTTCTTTTTATTTTTTCTTCCTTTAGACATTCATATATCCACGGTGACTAAGCAGGTAGTTTAGTGATAAGCAGTTATTTACGTGTTCCGAAATCTGCATCTAGCGTAGACCGTTTCCAAGTCATATTCAACCCCATGCACAAATTCAAGTCACTTTGGTACCTTTGTTGCCCCCTCTGCTGCTACAATGTGCAAAAACGCTGAAAAATGTAGTTTTTTGTAAATGGTGTAAGTTTCTGTGTCGTGCCCTTTAGCCGCTCTCCTCTAGTGATTTGGTACAGTGAGTTCCAACCTGACAGTAACGATGACGAAAAGCAGGAAGGGTGGAGGCAGAAGCGTTTATGACGCCGGTGTGATCTCTTAGCTTCAGCCAAGAGCCACAAAGCTCAGGAAATGTAAGGAACCACACCAAACACGTCTCTCCGCGCTCAGAATTTCCAGCCTTTTACCTGCGTCAGTGCACTGTACCCAAAACTCTATTCCTTTAAGTAATGTGTCAAGTTCAATCCTCCTTCATGAGGAGCAAATCACAGCGTATGAGGACAGCAAGCATTTGGCATGTTTGCACTTCTTACTCCTCCACACTTTGTCTTCTTTTTTCCTCTTTCTTTCTGCTGGAAGTAGACCACCGTTAAAGATGAACGGTGCACGAATCTCTTATACTTTAAGGTCCAGGACCTGGTTTTAAAATCGTCATGATATAAAAAGGGCCAGAACTTTAAGCCTCGACATATACGGCCCTTAATTGTGTCAAAATCCCTGAAGGGGAATTCCCTGTTCTTGTCCACAATGAGGTCAAAGCTCCGGGTCAGCTACAGAGCAGCCGGCCCTGGAGCTGATAGCGAAGGACGGGTCAGCTGACTGCAAGGAGAGTGTTCCTATTGGACGGTGTCGGTGTTCTCGTCTCACCTCGCGCCCCTCGCTCAACATAAACTGTACGTTTCGTGACACCACAGATAACCGACAGGGTGACTTTCAACGGCCTGTTGGCACCAACACAACATGACCCGCTGGACGACCCCGGGCTCAGCTTTGTTCTGTCACACTGCTGCTTCTAGTGGGATCAGCATCCATCTGCACGTAGACACACACACACACACACACACACACACACACACACACACGGACATGCGGATGCTTACAGGATGCAGTATAACGTACTGTATATATATATATATATATATCCTAAACACACAAAAACAGGTACACGTCCTAGCATATACACACTTTTCAAATGTTATAAACTGTTGCCAATGTACACACACCTACACAGTTAAAAACCTCACTCTCGCATGTATATAATGAAAAAAATGAATTTGCACATGCATTCTCTTACACACACACACACAAGCTTTGCTAAGCACACACAGGGAGGACCCTGCCCTCTCGTATTGACACTACCTACTGTGTATTGTTTCTGTTGTTATTAGCTCACTGTTACTTAAGCACCTCTTTACACACCTCGATCCCCACATGAAAGATTACTGCCAGCGTCTGCTGTTGATTTTGTGGTTCTTTCCAACGACGAGCCAGCTGACACATCCCGAGCCGTAGCCTCTTTGTTATCGCTGGAGGTGTGTACGTAAGGCAGATGTGGTGGGACAAGTTTGGGCTAAAGTTGCGCTGTGGTGCACCGCCAGGCCGTGCAGGTCGTGGAGGTGGGAAGTAAGTATGTGTGCGTGCGTCTGCGTGCGTGTGTGTGTTGGTGTGTTGGATCTGATGCCTAGAATGACTGTTCTTCTTTCGTCTCCCAGAGGTCAATCCACACACATATCGACTGCTACACACACTGTTTAAAGAGTCATTTTTGAGGGAAATATGCGCATGTGCTTCCTTACACAAGCTCTCATACACTAAATATAAAGCTGCAGCCTCTTAGCTTAGCATGGAGATTGGAGTCAGGGGGCAGACGGCTGAATATAAAGTGTCAGTGACTTTAGGTAGAGGGATTTTGCAATATATCTTAAAAAGGTAGCTGTTTCCCTCTGTTCCCAGTCTTCACGCTAAATTAAGCTAACTGTCTGCGAGCAGATGAGCACATTTCTCAACATGCCAAACTATTCCTTGAATGGGTTCAAGTTAAAATGATGAAAATGGTACTGAGAATTATTTTAATTTTTTCAACTGTATTCAACTCAACTGCTCTTGATGAAACAAACTGTATTGTGATTGTGATATTATTAATTTCAGGAAGATTTTATTAAATTGCATTCATGCCTGCTTTGTAATCTTACATTTTAGACCTAAATCCACATTTCCCACTTACTGTGATTCCTTATGCTTCACAAATCCATACGTCATAAACATTTACAAAAGCAAGAAATCCTCAAGAGTGACCCTTTAATTTCCAACACTCCCCCCCCCCCCTCCCTTTTCATGCCACTTCACTGAGCACAATGCCTCATTCACCGCAATAAACAAGTCCTGACAGACAGACTGTGAGTGTGTTAGTGTGTCCTGCCGGCGTGTGTGTTCCCTCTCCTGCAGTGTTATTTGCCGTTATCCCGGGACTCCGGGGGTGTTTGATATCGTCCCCCGCGGTGCCCTCTTTAGACCCTCTTTAGCTCCTGGTGGGGCGGCCCAAAGGCTAGGGCAAGCCTGTGATTGTAGCCCCCCGCGGTGCCGGGAATGAGGGGCCTGCCTCCCTCCAATTACACCCAGCCCAGCCCCATGAAACGCAGGGCTTTACGGCTCTTATCCAATACGAACCCCAGGCAATAGAGGGCAGGGAGAATAGGGCAGCAGCAGGTAGTAATGGCGCATAAACGGCAACAGGCATTCCACAGTGCGGCTGCCTCTCCCACTGCTGGAGACAGGTAGGGCGACAGGTAAGGGAGGGATGGATGGTGCCGCCATGCAGAGGTTTCACGCACAGGCACACGTGAATTGCATTCACACCTGAACATGCCCGTGCAAGTACCGGCACGCACATGTACAACCCATTGGGCTTATCACTATTAAGTAATATCGAATAAAAAGCATTTTACGTTACCTGAATTGCAGATGTTTCCTGCAGATATTCTTTCGTGGATTTCGTATCTTAAGGTGACAGTACATCACATTGTTAAGTTTTCATTTAATCTCTACCTTTCGCTATAGCACTCGTAAACCCAAAAAGAATTGAGATGGATGGGTATGGTGCCAAAGGCCCAGGGGGGAAGGTTTGGCCATGCAGGTGCTATTAACATCTGGTGAGAAACACACACTTTGGCAGGTTTGGGTAGAATGGTGCCATCACATACCAGTCATCTCCCTCCCATTGTTCGAGGAGATTTTGACAGTAAATTGAGCTGGAGGCCAGCCATAAATAATGATTGTGACTTTATGGTAGGAGGGACCCCAGGACAGGGGCCGGCCAGGTATTGTAGCCCCTGCTGTGAGGCCCACTGGGCAGCACAACCCAGTGAAACTATGGCAGGTGAGTATTTTAGCGTGGTTCGCTTTTTTAAATGAAATTAGATCAATTAAAATATTCCTCTTTGGCTGTTTGTGACAATGTGGCTAGAATATTTATTCCAGATTAAATATGTTATTTTATTTCTGCACAAGTCAGCAGGAAGATAACTCTTTGAATTAAAAACACATTTTTACCTTTTGATTTGTCACTTCTGGTCCATTATATTACCTGTTAGAGACCTGCTAAATCTGCAAATATGTGATAGTGTTTGTGTATCCTTTGAACTCTTCATGAGTCTTGTGAATGCACACACGTGAAGCAGGAGAGGGGGCGTGTGGGACAGACCCGGGGGAAAGGTGTTGGCCAGGTATAGTGTCCCCCGCTGCTAGCCTGCTGGGTCACCCCATGGGGTGAACTAATCGTATCCCATCCGGTCTCAGGCGTGCATGGGTTTAATGAAACACATTGTTCACATTTTACTAGATATATTTAAAGGCTCTGTCCTAACTTGAGCCGCATACCTTTCAGTTAATAACGATTGTGATTTTATGGGAGGAGGGGCCCCAGGACAGGGGCCGGGCAGGTGTTGTAGTCCCTGCTGTGAAGCCCCAGGAGGCACAGTGGTGGCAGAACCACCCAGTCAAACTCTTGACTGTCGGTTATAAATCAAAGCGCTTATTTTTGTCATAAACACATTTTTGTCACTTTGAAATTTAAATAAAATATTGTCTCCAAATAAGGAGAAAGGTCTCGCATTTAGTTTGTCTGGTAAAGCGTCTGACGGCCGTCTTCTGCCTGTAAAGAGTAAAAACAATCAGCTGTTACCAGTGATTGCATTTACATTGTATACCAAAATCAAAAAAAGGGATTGGAAACTCCACCTCATATAAACCAGCAATTCAGAAACTCTTTGTTGGACTCTGTGTAATAGCAAATAGAACAAAGAAAAGAACAATCTTAGTGGCGATACAGCAGGATGAAATGATAGGTGCAATACCAGTCCACCTGTACATTGAGTCAGCGTGAATCTGACTCATGGACACACCCAGAGAGAGAGAGAGAGAGAGAGAGAGAGAGAGAGAGAGAGAGAGAGAGAGAGAGAGAGAGAGAGAGAGAGAGAGAGAGAGAGAGAGGCTGCTGTTCCGAGCACCACTGTGCGTGACATCGCCATTTCCCAGTTTAAACCAGCTCTATAGTACTTTTACTTGGACAACTCCTCTGATTTCAGGTTGTTGAATTATATAATGGATATCTGCAGGTGGTGTAAACACTGTATAAAAATGCAATAAAACACATGTTTTTTTTTATATATACAACCAGTTAATCACATTAAGAGGAGACGCTCCAGGTGAACATGGGAAAAGAAGATAGTTAATACAATCATTTTTTTGTATTCCAGGTTTTCTGAAATGTTCTGTTTAAATCTGCAAATGCTGCATTATCTTATTAAATATGTGCTAATTTGCATGAATTTCCGGAACAGATATCTGAACATTGGATGAAGTCAGGTTCACACATTAGAGTCAAAGTGTTGTGATGTGGTGTGTTCATGGACCCGAATGCAGACTCAGACAGCAGAGTTCTATTTCAAAACCAAGATAGTTTATTTCTATCTCTCCGCTCGGATCTCAGCCGGGAAGTGGCCGGTCCGCGTCCGCGGCTGGCAGGCAGGCTGGATCGTCTGTGTGACACCCGAGGCTCGACACAGGAACGCCAAGACTACACAGTTGATCTCCGAGGAACTAACTGGAAGGCTTCTTCATACAGGTGAAAACCCGAGGCTCGACACTGTACGGCAGGCAAGTTCAAAAAACGAAATGCATCGTTCGTAGCGGATCTTCAGAGAGCGACCAAACGGACGACTCACGGGTCGGAATACTAGGTAGGTAAACGGACGGACTGACAACTGGAACGAGAGTGACAGGAGTATTTATGTCAGCTGGAGGCGATCACAGGAGATGAGGCACAGCTGTGCCTACGGAGAGAGGCGCGGCAGTGGGCGGGACTCGTAGGAGGACACTACTGAGGGAAATACAGCAGAGCTAGACACAAATCCTCACACAAAGGTCTTTTCACAGAGGGAATTTTGGATATCTCTCTGCGTTTTGTCATTCATGGAGATGAATGACAAAACACTGCCAACAGCCAAAAATAAAGAAAATTGCCATGTTTTTAAGTACATGTTATGTAATATTCAGGCTATGAATGATATGTGAACAAACTCCTTTGTAAAAAGCCCTTCAGAAATAGGAATGAAACTAGTTTGGTGAATGTAAGTGCTGCGGAAGAGATTCCTTGATCAATTTGGGAGAAATCTACCGACACAAATAGACAACATAGTAAAGTAAACACCTGAGCGTGTATTTTGGATGTTTTCTTTCTACTAGTCTGAAAGGAGACGTGTTACAGAAGCAAAACAGCCCAGAATCTAAAAATTGACCAGAGCATGAGAAACCTTTCGTCTCGCCTTGATAAATACTTCGTAATGCAGTTATACCACAGAAAGGATCCATCACAGAAGATCTTTTCCTTTCCAATTCGTCAAAGCTTTATTTGTGTGATTGCTGTTTTTTGCTGCTTGCACCTCCAAGTGTTTTCAGATCAGTTTGTGTGGCGGCAGCATGCTCCACACATTAAGTCCATTCTGAACCCGCCGGTCCTTTTAACGTTTGCCTTCTTCACCACTGACGGACGTAGCGGAACTCCCACCGTGAGGAGTACGAGTAACAAAGGGGGCATCAAAGTGGAAACCCTGCTTATTGTTTCCCTTTTTGCAGCAGAGCCAGTGTTGTGTTTGGCCCGGTATCATCTGCCCGCGATCCTTGAGCTCCTTTTTAATTTACTTATTTATTTATTTTAAATGCCGTCTGACCCCTGCTGGCATCTGATCTGCAGTTATGGAAGCTCGTCCTCTCTGCCAGGAATTCAGCCAAGTAATTAACAAAACCTCTCTCTGATGTCTTATCAGAGGCACAAACCTTTCTCTCTGTGTGTGTGTGTGTGTGTGTGTGTGTGTGTGTGTGTGTGTGTGTGTGTGTGTGTGTGTGTGTGTGTGTGTGTGTGTGTGAGAGAGATTATGAGAGGTTATGGTGTGGTGGCAGAAACACTAACAGTTACTTTGACCCCCAAAGGAAGCCGGTCTGTGTTTAGAAGGCCGTGGACAAGTTGATCTAATAAAGTGAAATGTCCTCAGATAACATCACTTTGTTGATGGAAGAGATGTAACTCTGGCGTCAGTAAACTAAAATTTATCTCAGAACATGTTTCAGGTTCGTGGAAACAAATATCCTGGATCTCAAAGCGAATTTCTGCAAAACAGAAATATCCTGGACCTTTTAGAATTTACATTCAAACAAAAGAAGGTTGTTTTTTTTAATGATTTTTATTGAAACTGAAGAGCATCAACACAACAATACCACGTCATCAGGCTAAACGCTGAGCTCATTTGAGCATTGGCGTATCAGAGCTGCAGGGTTCTTATCTGATAGTATACACTGCAAACATATCCTGTTTTTACTGCGAGCTGACCACATTTACATGTGAATAAGCCTCGTAATCAAGGTGTATAAAGCCCACGGAATTCCCATTGTAAACTGCCCATTGGTGTTCGTTGATGTTTCTATCACGGTGAAACCTGCTCGTAAACTTTAGATTCTCCTGTCCTTTGGAGGGCAGCAGCTGTAAAGTACACCTGTAGCATTAAAGTTCTTCTTTAATCTGGCCTGTGTCAGGATGCCTTAGGAAAGTTATGTTAGCTGTAGTACTGTAAATAGTTTACTAAACTATGCTATATATACATTTTATAAACCCCTATTTGCCCCTATTTCAATAACAACATCTGTTTCCAGACACAATGTTTCACTTACTCTGAATAATCCACAGACGTCAATACAAACCATTTTCACTGGAACTACTTTCTACAAAAGAAATAGTCCCTCTTCAAAACTTCAGGCAAGAAATGTAAACGTGACAAAGAGAAACCGTATTTGGGATTTGATATCTGTCGGTGTGTACGGGTCGACAGCGGCCCGTTACACCACGAACATCCACTGTGACATATCGCTGATTACTGTAACAAAGAGAGAGAGAGAGAGAGAGAGAGAGCGTATACAAGCCAACTGTCAGTTTGTGTGTGAGAAGCCGGCAGTCCCCAGTTTCCAAGAGTGGTTTGTCCTGTTGCAAGTCAAACATTGATGCGTGGGAATCCTCATAGAAGGCACAAACAAGCCCTTTGAGCATATATATCTACACAAGCATACATTCAAACTGCAGAATAACTACTATGTGTTCTCAAATTAAGGCCACAATCCAAGTAATTGATAATAGCAAGCGGCACGGGGCCAAAATGACCCGTACTCTAACAGCCCTCGAGGTCAAGTTATCTGAACGTTTTGCGCAGACACATTGATTTGTCTGAGAGGGAGAGATACACAGATACACAGCCCTATAACACGTGCCTATATCATGTAAGAGCGATTTATCTGCGCACATATTTGTAGCTGGTGAACATGCATGTTTGGTTTCTGTTTCTTCCGGGGGTTTTTTTGGATCCATCATAGATTGTGGTGAAATAATTCTAGTAATATAAGGTTTTGGTGAACCCTCTGAACCTGAAAACCCACCAGCGGGATTGAAAAGCATGTTTTCTTTAAACAATCGCCACAACTACACCGTTGATCCTCGTGTTCTCTGCTCCTCAGCGCAACTATAAGCCATGATTGATTCGACAGTCACGTGACAACAATTCTGCGAATCTCCGACAAATACTAGTTTAGAGCACCCAGAAGACCAGCAGCGGCCCTGTCCACCTCAGTGCCAGGTAACATGGATGTTTTATTGGTCGGTTTACTTGCACCGCTGCATTAAAAACGGTTATATGCAAGAGTTTCCTTCGAATTCACAGTAGATGACAATCCACCAGTTTACGGCGACACGATCAACACGTCGACGTCCGCCGATCCGGCTCAGTGTCAAACAGAACACAACAATCCGTCGTGTGTTACACTTCCGACACCTCGCCGCCCTGCGGAGTGAGTAATGACCGACGGAAACGTCAGCCCCCTATTGTTCCGTCTGTTCCGGGCCTCACTGAGCGTGTGCAGGCTGAACTCTGGACCCCGTTGCAGGTGTAAGAGTCTCGTTCAAGTGGTTGATCTCTGCCAACTTCCTCTTTCCAGGGAGAGTGTCAGGTCCCTTGTGACTGGACGGGAACTCCTTAGCACTCAGCTGCAATGATTTTCCATGGTAGGGAATGTATGCTGATACACACACACACACACACACACACACACACACACACACACACACACACACACACACACACACACACACACACACTGCACTGGGTGTAGTCAGTGTTGTTCTTGTGTTGTGTCTGCAGGATTAACCTCCATCTCTACCTTTCAGTGGCGTTTTTGTTGTTTGATTATAGCTCAGACTATCTTTCCCCCACTGACCCAAAAAACCACTTTGACTGCTCTAGAGTCAGTGTAAACCATCACAAATTCTGAATGTTATCATTTTACTCTGTTACAGTTATTAATAATGTTTTTGTTTTCTTCATAAAAACACAATTCAAATGATAAGGAAAGAAAAGATTGTGTTGTTATGGATGATCAGATTTGTCAGACCTAGGATCTTAAGTGTGTCATTCACACATTAACGAAAACAAATTGAAAAAAAAAAATATATATTTTAAAAACCACTTGTTGAAATACGTGTTTCGTGGTTTTCCAACAGGGTTCCTTGAAAAACCTTTGAATGTCCCCTCGTGAAAAATAGCTTTACAGGTAGTCCAAACAAATACATACAATACATTATACACAACACAGCAGAAGATCCAGACCTCCTACTCTGCCACTAATCATGGTAAATAAAGACTCAACATCATGTCATCCGGAGTTAAAAAGTGTTTTAATCGCAGAAGGAACAAAGAACGATCTGTATCCATCGGTGCTACCTTTGGGGAGACTGAACCTCCGCCCGATGGAAGCATCTGGAACTCAACATGTGACGGATGTTGCCATGAATCTTGCTCCACACCTTCACCATCAGTCAGCTGCACACTTGAGGACACATCCTGATGCGTGATTGGTCTGGCACTCATTCACAACCAACGAAAGCGGCGCAAGCACACAGCCCCGAGGAGATGAAGGTGCACCAGACCGGGCTCCATTTCACCCGCTCACATCTGTTTGCTGAAGCAGTCGGTGAGCCAACATACCGGACAGAACTCTATATTTACAAGAACAAGAACATGAGGCTGAATACAATTAAAAGAAAAGTTGACTGTTCTGTAGGTGTACAGTGTGTTTGTTGTGATAATGATATTGTGTTTGTTGTGAGAATGATTTCAACCACATAAGCCCCTATCACCTTCCTAAATTCACCCCTCAGTCCATCTTTGTTCCGACAATCAAAAAACGTATATGCAAAAACGGTTTGCTGTTAGAAATACAGAATGAAGCGTATGAATATGAGCCGTGAATGTAAAATGATGGGACAATCAGCAATGGTGTGTCCCTTTCAGTCCTCTCTCCCAGAGGTCCTGCTTTGTGTGGAGACACTGCGGCTGCGTTCATGTACATGCGGCACAGACGAAGACCGCCCGGACTCACATTTGCCCCTTAAATCAATGAGATTTAATGACGGCATTATTCCGTCCTCCTGCCGATCCCATTCATATGTATAACGTGTGTTTTGACAGCATGCCGTGTCCTCATTAATCGTGAAGTGTTTCCACCCGAGCGGCTTATTTGCGGGAGAGAGAAGCGCTTGTACAAAAGGTACCTAGGTACAAAAACTCTCAGGAAAATGACGGCGTGAAGTCTGAATGGATGTTGTTTTCAGCCCGGCTGCAGCTGGACGTCAGAATGTAAAGGATACGTTTTGTTTGGACAATTGGGCGGTGAAGGACAAGAGGTCCAATTAGGGAGACGACAACAGGAGATTTTATGTGAGAATCTTTGTGATTATTCTTACACGGTATTTTTTATTTATTTGTTTGTAATATTTTGATATTGTTCAGGTAAAAGCTGTCGATTTTTTTAAATTACCAAACTTACCCGTCCATGGTCATTCACATACAGTTGTACTTAACTTGCATGTTGCTTGTCGGGTTACAATTTAAGGAAATAAGAAGTTAGAAACAATATTTAATATGCTAAAATATATAAATATATATAATATATATACATATATATGTATATATATATATATGTATATATAATATATATATATATATATGTATATATTAAATATATTAAGCTGAATTAATTGCAATATACACACGCCGTGATTAATGAGAATATGACACTGATGACAAGCTTTTGAAGTAGAAGAAATGAATTTACCTGCAGGCCTACTATTGGCTCACATAATAAATTCAGAACGATGTCACATTTATTAATTCGTCAACAACATAAACATATCCTCCTGCTCTGGGGGGGGGGGGGTTCTCTTTTTAGTCTATGATGACAATGATGGAACTATACCTGAGTGACCCATCTTCTGGGGTGTCGTCTTAGCAACACGTAAGCATAAAAAACAAAAACTGCTCCTTAATGTTATGTAGTATTGTTGCTTACATCTTGTATTGTTACTTACATCTTGCAAAAGAGATTTTTCATCTCAATGGGACTACCTGGTTAAATAAAGGTTTTTCAAACGTATTCGGTTCGTCATGCGTACCGAACCGTGAGCCTCGTACCGAACGGTTCAATACGAATACGCGTACCGTTACACCCCTAACGTCCGTACAAAACTTCATTGCAATCCATCCATGAGTTCATGAGGCGTTTCACTCAAAACCATGAAAGTGAACCTCATGGCGGCGCTAGAGGAAAAGTCAGGGGATCCCCGTCGGTAGGATTCATCCTCTGGGGGGCATGAATGTCTGCACAAAATGTCAAAGCAATCCATCCAAGAGTTTTTGAGAAGTTTCAGTCTGGACCAAAGTGGTGTATTGATGGACCAACAGTCATATTGCGGGGCTTAAACCTTATAACTGGATTTTTCTGTACCAACCCGGCAGTTCCATGCGTGAAAGGGGCTCGTGTGTGAGTGAGTGTGAATGCGGATGCTTTCTAGGACATTTAAGGAAGCGACCAGACTATTTAGAGCTTCAAGATTCCTCCACATCCGATCGGTTCGACATCTGAAAGCAGTGACTTTGATCCTGGCGAGAATGCGGCACAGATGACAGATGACACCGACGGGGAGAGCAGTTCGCTGGAGAACGAGAGGGAAGGGAGGGGAGAAAACAAAGGGAAGTAAAGAGAATGAGAGGAGCACGGATCATGGTGGTGAAAGAGAAAAATGAAGAAGAGAGGGATGGGGGAGGTGGAGATTAAGGAAGTGAGGGGCTACGCTGGAGGGCTTTGGTTACGTAGGTAGAGAATACAATGTGTCAAGGAAAGAAAAAAAGGATGGAGGGGTCACTCCATCTAACGAGCTGTGTTTCACTGTCACAGTGAAACAGGGGAGAGGGCCTGGGAGTTATGAAGGGGTGTAACACGGATAAAGGATACCATGTCACTGAGGGGTTGTACTCGAAAAAAACAAAAACAATGTAAGGTCAGCAGCTTTGCTCAAAGAAGCACTTTGTCAACAAGATGGGAAATGATCTTACTTTGGTTGTTTTTTTTTGTGGTGCAAAATTGCAAGATCAAGATACTTGCTTTCTTGCTCGAAATGTAAAATGCATGATTTCCTGATATTTCCCAGGAAAGACTAGAATAATATGAACGTGACAATAAGTCACCAGATATAACTGTGATGTCACCACTGATTATTACTTGAAAAATGGAAATCTGTACAGGCTACAGTAAAGATGGGCTACAAAATGACTCACATGAGGAAATGTAGCACTGTAGCTTTCACTGACACCATGGCGACATTGGACGCCCTGCTTATGTCATCCAAAGCATGATGGGAACCCTGGTGGATAGATATCATATAGATACTATTCTATCGATAGATATTGTATAGATACTGTACTATCTCGAGATATTATGACTTCTAGATATTTGTGTTAAAAAGCTGACATTCAGGCAATAAACCTGAAAAAATGTTATTGAGTGATTTTCGAACAAAACATGCCAAATGATGACATTCCTGAATGCTCACTATAGCTCATTATAATCTAATCTAATTAACCGTAGGCCTGTTGGTTGGTGGTGTTTCTTTCGTATAGCTCACACATGTGAGTCAGGTTCTCTTTGTAACCCCAGCTCCGTTAGCTCCAGTCCAGCATTAAGTTCTAAAGAGCGCAAAAGATGAAAGAGACGGGTAGCAGATGACGCCTTGAACGGGGGACAGGGCGTGTAAAAGACATGGCGAGGTGTCTAATTGCTCCTGTCCTCGGGGCAAAGGTCAAGGCCGTCCGTCAGGCTCGGGTGGAACTCATTGGCCCGTCCCAGTGACGGACTCTGAGGCGCTGTCACCTCGGATGCCGTCTGAGGAACGAGGACAGGGTGCAGTTGTAGATTTCGCTCAACAGACCTGTTGTCTTAACACACAATGGAAAATTACACGTTGACCACAAACTACACAGCTCAAGTATGAGGTGGCGACTAATTAAAGGTGTGCATTAATAGAGCGTGCGAAGCAATCGTAAAGATAATCCAGTCGTTGCCAGCCAGACAAATCACGAGCAAGACATTCCAGATCTGGTTTCCAAATTCATTCAATTTGAAACAGTCCCAAAGTTGATGAGTCACACCAAGTACGTGAAAGTGGAAACTGGTGTGCTGCTGAAAGAGAGACAAAAGATGTCGTAGAGAAAAGGACCATCTGAGGGTTAGTAAGTACGTGAAACTTTATTTGTACAGCAGATTTTTAAAAACATCAGGCAACATGCACACGACTACGTTTTAGTTTTAAGACAAACTCGAACTCCGTCCAAACGAACATGTTGATGCCGTTTACGAAATGATCTCCGTCCATACTACCACGCCTGGAAACGCATCTATGGATCATGTGATAGGGGCTTGACAAATCAGGGAAGGACGCCTCGTGACTGCTCCGCGTTTCTCCCTGTTTAAAAACTCAACCGCTGGAGTTTTCAAACTAAAAACGGCATCAGCAGCGTTGTCAAACGTCTCCGTTTTAGGGGTTCCAACACGCTGGGGTAGTGTGGACGCCAGGCATCAACGTAGCAAAGGTGTTTTGTGAAGACGTAGTAGTGTGGATGTAGCCTCAGAACAGAAAACACAAATACCAAGAGCAAAGCTCATTCAGGAAAAGAGAGGATCATCCAAAATGCATTCAAACGCACCGCACTTAAGAAAGCATACAGCAACCAGTTACCATACACATCAACCCTCAAACTTGATCATTAATATTGTTATTATTGTTGTTATTACTGTCAAGATGCACAGCCCATATACATCGTAACCAGCCAGCATGCGGCCCACACACGCACACACAGCCCTCCAGTTACTGTCTCATCTACATGCATACAGTGACACACACTCACACACACAGCCCTCCAGTTACTGTCTCATCTACATGCATACAGTGACACACACTCACACACACAGCCCTCCAGTTACTGTCTCATCTACATGCATACAGTGACACACACTCACACACACAGCCCTCCAGTTACTGTCTCATCTACATGCATACAGTGACACACACTCGTACACACAGCCCTCCAGTTACTGTCTCATCTACATGCATACAGTGACACACACTCACACACACAGCTTGGGAACTTTCCAATATCAGCTCATCTCATTTTACTGCAACACACTTACAAACCAACAACAGTGAAAGGTAACAGGCTTCTGTTACAGTTTTTTGACTGAGTGTGTGTGTGTGTGTGTGTGTGCGTGAGTGTGTGTGTGTGTGCGTGTGTGCGTGCGTGCGTGCGTGCGTGCGTCCCTTGTACTTGATAAGGAGGGCCTGAGGCGTTCAACCAGAGAAAGGTTCCAGCCACAACAGTTAGCTGTTGGGCCTCTGGGGAGGGTTAATGAGGTTGCACCGGCCTGAGGCGCACATCACATCTGTGGTATCAGATGTACCTGATGTGTAATTATCAGTCGTCACATTCACCTGTCTCTCTCTCTCTCTCTCTCTCCTCCTGTTTGCGGTGCCTCCTTTTGATGAAACAGACGGACGACTCGACAGGGAATAAATCAGAAACACAAACTGTCATTTTACAGAAGAGCTTATTCGGCCTTTTCTTTTTCTTTCTTAGCTCATAGTATGCATGCTGTTGTAGCATGAGCGTGTAATTCTATCATTTTTAAAACCACTATTAAAGGTCACAAAATGAACGTTTGTTGATCAATTATTAACCCTGTGTTCCCTTGCATTTTCCTTGCATGCCTGCACGGGTGAACTGAGAATCAAAAACAAGCAGCATATGCACCTCAGAATCTTCACTGATCAGTGAAGCCACTGAAAGTTACGATAGGTCAGTGAATGCAGCCGACATGGACTGCAGCCTCGCAACTGGAACACAGCTTTCGTCTGTAGATGTGAACGCCATACAAGTAAACATGACATTTTAATAATCACCATAGTTATCGGCCGATACGTGGCGTGACTATATGGCTTAGCCATCGTGTCAGGACCATGGACAGCACGGTTAGTTGTCGGGGGTGTGATCGATTGATAGACGCGCACGGTTTCTTAGCCCCAACTGATTTTGAAAGTTTGTATTGTTCATGAATTTAAAAATAATAAATCCCTTTTTTGATTCTCACCATGGAGGCTAGCAGGAAAACACAAGCTGTAGTCAGGAATTCCAGGTAACACGGGACGAGTAATTCATTGATAAGTAACTGGTCACTTTGTAATGGAAGTATTCCTTTGAGTGACAACCTGTGTGCAACTTTGAACAAGTGCCCGAAGCAGACGTGGATCAACATTGTAGTCGTGTTTCTGTCCACTCAGCGAATGGTAGTCCAGTATTCACTCTCCTTTTAGCTTTAGCTTCAGGTTTGTCCTTCACCGACTCTTTAGGAAAAAATATCCATCTCTTCAACTGCTAAATGCTCAACTACGAGCGCGCTAACCTTTTCCCCGCTGCCGTCATTCACCCCACTACATCATCTACAGTCACACCTGTGCTGTAAATACATTGCCACAGTTTAAACATGCATCATCACATGGAATGTTCGTGACTCTACCCAGCATGTAGGTAGGGAAACACGCCGGACAGGTCACCAGTAACGGACTAGCATACCAACAAACAGCGTCACACTCGCACTTACGCCCACAGGCCGTTTAGAGTGTCTACTGGGCCAAACCGGCAGGTCTGTAGAAGGACTTCCCTCTCACTAACCAGTGACTCACACTGCTGCCCTACTGTAAAGCACACAATGCAAAAATGAACAATGAGTTTTCACTCTCCATGATGCAGGGCTTGGATTTGCTTTCCAAGACGGCGAGTTTATTTTCAGCAAAGAAACAAAATAAAATTCTTGTCGTATCAGATCAGCCTGTAAAAACCGACCCGAGCAGAAGACGTTTAAAAAAGTAATGATTAGACCAGCACTTCATCTCTATATTTTTTGAATTTTATTCTTCGCAAATTTTAGCTGAAGTCCTGTATGTCAGGATCCAGGATCCCTGTCTGACCCGTTGTGTGTTTCCCCTGATCTCCTCTCCTCATGTGTTCTGTCATTCCCCTGTTTGTTATTGTGTGCCATGTGCTCTGTTTGTCCTCTGCCTCCAGACACCTCCCATGGCCACACCCGTGATTGTGCACAGCTGAGGACACTCCAGCCGATCACCTCCTGCGGCCTGACACACCAGACTCAGGGCCCACTAATGAGTCCCCTGTCTCTATATAAACTCTGGTCCTGCAGTCTGGGGTGGTCAGGTCGTACCGTCTTTCACCCGCTTCAACCCCGTGGCATCCTCTGCCCTCCTTGTGTTCTACGGATTACACTCCGCCGCTCTGCCCTCCTTGTGGTCTACGGATTACACTCGCCGCTCTGCCCTCCTTGTGGTCTACGGATTACACTCCGCCGCTCTGCCCTCCTTGTGTTAAACGGACTACACTCGCCGTCAAGCTGCCAGCCCTCCGGTGTCGAGCCACGGGCCTCACACCGTCGATCTGCCACTCGGGTGTCGGACCACGGGCTCCACACCTTCCTGTCTTAGTCCGGCTAAATAAAACCTGTTTCCATTGACTTCTGTCTCCTGTGGTCTTGCGTTTGGGTCCTACCTGTGAACTCCCGTGACAATGTATGTTTTGGCAGTTACCGTGGAAACAACCATGTCTTGCAGGAGAAGTCATGTTCTTCTTCTCTTTACTTTTGTAATATTTACCTCCACTGTTGATTTTCCCCGTCCGCATCGACTCGTCATTCACAGACGAGATAGGAGAGATAATATTCTGGAAACTGTTGCTGTTTGTATACGCATGTGTTTTATTTTCCCTTCATTCTTTGGAAGGAGTGGGTGTGACAGAGGGAGGGAGCGATGGCCATACAGCGCTGGTCTTTTGCGGCGGCGCTCGGCACACCACGGTGACTCACTTTTAATGGCACTGGCTTTTGTCCTGGTGCTAAGCATGCACCACCCAGGAGTTAAGTGCAGCAAATAGTCTCTGGTGGTACTGTACGTTCTGCAACGCGGATCTGTTTCACCTTACACTTTACCTGGTTCTGTCACCTGTCCTGCTTATCGTTGATGCCGCTACCACACTGCCAGCTGAGTGTGTTCACATGTCTCTCTCTCTCGCTCTCCCCTTGTGTTTGTGCATGCGCGCCAATGGTGTAAACTATTTTTCTCTTCATGTGGTTTCAGCGAGTGATGCTATCGGCAAACCGCAGGCGCCAATAGACTAAAATAACAACTGCTAACTGGCTAAATGTGTGGTCCGCTTCAGGAACAGTGGGAAAGTACGAGGCTCAGGATTGGTGGCTGGTGTGTGGGTGTGTCACACGGTACATTGCTTACGTTGGACTGGCGGTATTTCCACTCCCAGGAATATGTTATATTATCATATGTCATTCGCAGTTACACCTACATCAAGGTCGTTTTTCATAAAATGTATCCAAAACATTTTTTAGTTCCAGCTTCCTGGATGGGAGAATTTTTGATTTTGGAATGTTGGTCAAACAAACTAAAATCAGTGTGCGTTGGTCTTAAAATGAGGCGTGGTCAGGCACATTGTCAGCGCATTGCTATCTCGAGGCAGCAGAAAGCGGTTCGCCATTGACCAACAAAAACCGGGTCCGACGTCAATGATGCAGTATTTATCGGCTATTTATGTTACACCTGCTACTTTTTGTTGTGCAGCAGTGCTCCTCCTCCTCCTCCTCCTCCTCGGTTCAATAGGTAATCGGTGCATTTGCTCATATGCTCTCAAATGGAGTTGTCGATGGGACAGAGGAATGGGAAACACCTGACGCCATTTAAATGGCGATGCTCCATGTGCAGGCACACCTGCTTTTAGAGTGAATGGGATACTACCCAGTTAGCACCAAAACACATCTGTGATCAAGTAATGGACTCAATACAACCCTTTTACCCTTAAAGGTTTGATTATTTCAAAGCTCTTTTCAGACGCCGAGCGACGCTAACATGAACAACCACCATGAGAAACCCTCTCCCAACCCTAATGGAAGGCTCTGCTGCCGTCCCTGTTGATGGTATTGGTTAAACAGGCATTAGATATGATAAGTGACGCATAGCTCTTGTACTAAATGCTGTTCATGTTCATTTTATTGAATGTTGTTTCATGATGTGGTTGATTAAACATCAAGCAACGTGTTGAGTCAACGGGCCAAACACACACACACACACACACACACACACACACACAACACACCTTGTGAGGTATTTATGGGATTTATGCCAACATCTGCAAAACAGATCGGTTATATAACCTTATTTCGTTATTATTCAAGTTTGACTGTGAACACACGGCAACGCCACGTCTTTGCCCACGAACCGAACAGTTTGTGTGCAACCCACACGATTAGGCCCATCAAAGCAAATACTGTGTGGCATGTCTGTCTTCCTTTCCATCAAAGTGACAGGTGCATTCTTAAAACAACTCAAGGACATAAGATCTTATGGGGTGTATATTTTGGCAACTCCCAAGCTCTTGTAAAAATAGATCACGTTTAATCCTGACTGTGAGAATCAGATGGAAAATTATGCACTGCTTATTTTAGACGTTACAACTGTAGTTTCACCCGATCGACAATGATCCCAACACATGTAAAGACGACAAAAAACTACTACTGATGGCCAATCAGGAACATGAAGCCAATTAGGCACAGATATTTGTCTGTACATAGTATGTATAACTTTTTCAAACATTAAACTGTTGAGATTCTGTAGATTCCATTTATTTTTTTTCATTCGTTTAAACAGTCCGTTCACCCCAAAATCAAAAAATATATATTTTGTTTTAGAAAGTAGTAGAGAAGGAGCAAAAGTGTTCTACTCTGGTAACTAAATGGCCAAGTAGTAAGTAGACTCCTCTTGACTAATCTGTTACGGACAGTCCGGTCAGAAGAAGGCGGCTAGGTGAGATAGCGCCTTTCGTTCTAACGGAAAAGCAAGAGGCCAGAGTCTGATAAGAGCTGTGGGGAGCGGCCCGGCCCTCTGCAGGCGCTCCATGGATGAGGCGATAACGCAGATCAACCCACGAGACTGGTAGAAAACAGGACTGATGAGCAGAACGCTTCTCACCGACAGGATCCCCTTCAATCCTTGTTTCCATCTATTGGCTGGATGATTGTTTGCTGCACTTTATCCATGAATTGTGACATTATTGCTGATCAGAACAGAAAGGAGCACGCGCGACTTTGTTTTTTCAGTGAAACATTAAATGGGAATAGTGATCTCTTCACAAAACAAACACACAACTACATCTAAAAATAAAGAAGACGTGTCTCGACCGGCTGGATATAATGGTTGAAGCACGACAGCCACCGTTCTCTGGAACAGAGAAAGAATAGCACTCAGCTCACCTGATACTTCCATTCACTTATAGACCTCTATCATATACTGTGTTTTCCAACAACTCACGAAGCAGGAAAACCAACTCTGTCTCCTAAAGATGACTTTTACATGCAACTAATTTGCAGCAGCAAATATGTTTTAAAGGATACATAATGCGGGAATGTGGCCAAAGTTGACACAGATTGTATTTGCTTTTGCATACCAACATGTCAGGCCAGGGATTACAGGGATTAACCAACCGGTTAATGGAATGAACTCCATCACCCGAACTACTCCCAGTAATACACAACTAACTTGTGAAATGGATTTGGGGGCCCCCACTACGAGATGTATTATTGGAAGAGGAACCCATTAAGTGTTAACATATCAGCACTGAATTAGGTTGACCAGATGTAGTGTGGCGGGGGAGGGGAGGGGAGGGAGGGAGGGCGGGGGTGGGTGACTGACTGAAACCACTGAATGACCCAGAAACTGAAAACACTTCATCCGCATTTACATAACTTATTCCTTTGACACCATCAAATCTCTGTGAGGAAAATGTGCCAATAAACGGCAAACCCTAAATAAATGTGTGTGTGAGTGTGTGTGTGTTTTTCTGTGAAGGCTTCTTTTCTTTGAGTGGGTGCAGCCGTGTGATTAGCGCCGCGCATATTACCTCTTTCGTCAAGTTTGCTTTCGGTGCTCCACTTGTTGAAACAGACGATTAAAGGTCGGAGGCAGACTTGGTCAAACAGCAGTTATCTGAAGTGGACCCCATTAGGCCCAGTAAAGTGACAGGAGAGTGTGTGTGTGTGTGTGTGTGTGTGTGTGTGTGGGTGTGGGTGTGGGTGGGGGGGGGGAGTCAGTGAGCACGTATCGTGACAAATTAGGCGGTGAGAAAACGTAGTCGAGCCGATTTTGAAAAGGCCAAAAGATGAATGTGTTGTCAGCTAAGCTCCGTGCATAACATACAAAGACTCCAGGGGGGGGATGTTTACACAGCAGTGAGGAATTAGCCTTGTCAGTGTTATGCTCTTGTGGGAAATTACATCATTGGCTATAAATAATGACAAATTAAGACTGAAGCGCGAGCTGTTCTGAGAAAGACAAACAGGCTGATAAACGGAGCTGGATATCTGGAGATGAGTCCACAAAGTAAAGCTCCCCTTTCATTGTCAGTGGAGCAGCTACATGGTTTCTCTTGATGACAGCGCAGATGCAAGTCGTAGGAGTCTACTTCCTTAAGAGACACCTCGACGGATACTGTAGCACTGAGCGCTAACGAGCAGTTTTTACCTTTTTTTAGATTCTACTAAGCAGCATTGCCTCCAAAATCATGCCCACAAATACAGTGACGATTTTAAAGGGATTGTGACTTGAAAATGTGGAGCATTGAAGCTGGTTTGTGTCGTGCTCATAGTGGCCAAACATTTCACTCGTTCCTCTTTTTTTTCCATGCATTTGTCTCTCATTTATATCATATACATATATACTGTATATTATGGTATTGTGACCACCATCCACCACAGGCCATCTAGGATATCTGCTCTTTGGGACATTCTTATCAATCAAGCAGTTCTCTAGTTAAGAGAAAATCCGGTGGAATGTATTGTAAATAAAACTTGTCAACCTTGCAATTTTGCCCCAAAGAGAAGTAAATTCTCATTAACCAGCAAGTAATGATAATTACAATGCACATTTAAACTGGTGTGTTTCTGCATTTTGCAGTATGCCGTGCCGATAAGCCCCGGCTTTAAGTGTGTGTATTGCTCAAGTGAAGCCAAACACTCTCGCTCTCTTTTAAAGGAAGCCATGTGGCTCCTCGGGGCCTAAATCTCATAATGGCTCCGGTAGCCACCCCATATCTTCGTGACAGCTATTTCAAAAGGCCCGGCAATTTGAATGTGCTGTACACCCCGCTACACAACACAGACAATAGAAAAACACCTGACTGAAAACAAAACGCAGGATGGAAATGGGATCGTAAAGTGATTTGGTACGATGTGACGGGCTTTACAGAACAGCTCAGTGCTGATGTGGTTATAGGTGGACTGGCTTGTTAATAATAATAACTTGAATAATCTGTTAAAAAAACAAAGGCTGGCTTGCTTTTTGAGATGGCTTGGAATCTCGGCACCTGATGCCGCGGCTGTTAGCATTGTTAGCTAAAGTTATGGTCGAGTCATCGTCTCCGGCTGGTGTCATTGGGTTTTTTTTCTCTTTATGAGGAAACAATGTGCTTCGGGGGGTTGGCTTCACATTTGTACTTCAGAATCAACATTTAAAGGTCACTTCAGAGGAGATTTATTCATTATTAAAGAATCACAAAGATTGGAAATGACTAGATGTAACATTTTGCATTGAATGAATACATAATGTTATAAATGCTGATACAGACGTATATATTCTGTCATATCAGTGCCCAAGTGAGATCAAGCGAAGCGGACGTAATGCCAGTTTCAACATTTATATGTCAAGACATGCTTTCACCGCCATCTCTTCCCACACACACCAATGAGAAGGAATGTGGATTCTCTGCCAGAATTTGGTATGAAATAACATAATGTGATGCCAGTTGAGTCCTTTGGCAGTACCAAACCTGTGAATGAAACCTTGCAGTGTGTGTGTGTGTGTGTGTGTGTGTGTGTGCGTGTGTGTGTGTGTGTGTGTGTGGGCGCGCGCTTTTGGCCAAGTCTGAACCTGTTCACATGCCTAAAGGCACAGAGGAATGCCGGTTTAGCCAAAACCAGCCTCGCTGGAGGAACTTCGTGAACCGCAAATATGTTGGCGCTGTTGAGATTTCTATTACCGACACCTCTAATCAATATGTTAGCTGCAAGTGCTGGTTTTAAATTTTTGTTCAAATCTGCAAATCCAAAGATACAGGAAAGTAGCTTTTGCTTCTAAAATCCGCATTCTTAAAAAAATAGTCCCTCTCTCCCAATACCAATCCCACTCCTCCCCCCTCCTCCTCTGATGAAGAGACTCCCGGCCTGCTCCCAGTCACTCATCCTGCTCTGCTCCTCTTTGTCTCCGCTGGGGGGGGGGGGGGGGGGGGGGTGTAATTGGCCGAGCCTGCTCAGGTGAAAGCAGACCTCTTGTCTGGGGACACAAAACCGTCTCTCTGTGTGTGTCTGCAGCGCCACAAGGTCAAAAGGACATGCCGTTTTCGGACACACACACAGATATAAACACACACACACACACACACACAGAACCCTCCTCACTCATCCTCCAGCCCCCACAACAATCACCGCAGCTACCTGGGAAAGGTCATTATTTGCTCTCCTGTCTGTCTCCTAGCTTTCAGGGCACTCAGCTGCCAGGTCTGAGAAGAAACAGAGACAGAAAAAAAAATGTGTGTAACCCGCTCTCAAGTCCACGTTGGATATATTTAGTCTCTTTTCTGGAAGTTGCTTAAAAAAAAATGTGTGGGTCATAAAACTGAATAAAAATATAAAACATAAAAATGTTTTAATAAAAGGTCTGTGCAGCTTTGCATCCTGCAACCACTCCACATGCTGCAGCAGGATGCACATGGCAGCGCGTCAAAGAGAACACGCCGTAATAGAACACGCCGTAATAGAACATGCCGTAATAGAACATGCCGTAATAGAACACAATGTAAAATGTACTTGCCAGCTGACGGAGCTGACGGAGCTGACGGAGGCTTGCACAAACACGATTATGCATTAAGCCGCTCACGTGACATCAAGCTACAGGCGAACATTCTGCGGCAAGGTACTACACGAAAAAGGTTGCCACTGGGGACTGACTTCTACCCATGTGGCAGAATATGAAGAGTAGTCATTCGTGGTTTCCAGAGGATGAAGCCTGATGAATCACCTGACCTTTCCACCAGCGCCATCATCAGGTTGACATTTTTGGAGCTTGATGGACTTGCTGAAATGTAATATTTGTTCATCCTGGTAAATATTGCTTGCTAAACGTTAGCTTTGTAACTGTGAGCAATGCATAGGTTAGCATTTAGCTGAAGTTTACGATCGGCACTAGATTATTTCAATGATTATGATCTCTGACAGTAAAACCTATATTTGCCATTTATGCAAAGGAAGAGCGGAGGAAAGGTGGTGCTATGCAAATGGCATACAACCATCTAATGTTGCGCATTAAGAGCTGACTCCCGCATACAGAATAGTTCAGTCTTTCATTTTAGCGAAAATGTTGTGATTCAACACTCAAAATGACAATGTTAACATGATGATGTTTATTAGGTCTCATGTTTACCATGTTCAACATCTTAGTTTGTCATGTCGACATGCTAACATTAGCTAATTTGCTGCAAACACAGCTGAGGCCGATGGAATTGCCATTCATTTTTGCAGTTATTTAAGTGTTGCTCAAATTGCACAAATGATTACAAATCATCCTCAGGGGAACATGAATGTCTATACAAAAAGGCATGCCAATCTATTCAGTAATTGTGAAGATATTTGATTCCAAAACCTCAAATGTCAACCATCACGGTGGCACCAGAAGAAAAGTCAAGAGATCACCAAAGTCTTGAGGATTCATCCTCAGGGGAACATGAGTTGCTGTACAAAGTTTTGTGCCAGTAAAAGATGTTGAGATATTGCACTGGATGAGTGAGAACTTTGACATGCTGGAGCACCAAATGTAAAGTCAAAGGCTGGTCGAGGTCATTAGGATTCATCCTCTGGGGAGCATGAATGCGTGTACCAAATTGAATGGCAATCCATTCGATAGGCGTTGAGATAAATCAGTCTGGACCGAGGTGGTGGACCAACCAAGAGACAGACAGTATTACCAAAAATAAGTCAACAATTGTTCATGTCTTATCAAAACTCCACAACAGTGGGCAGCAATAACCCAATGAGTGCTGCATATTTCAGTGGCAAAACGCCTCCCTCCTAGATTTATGGTCTGCATGGGTGGCCCCGCTGGGAATAGAACTCCTAAGCCGACCATGAGATGCCATATTGACACAGAATACACAGTGTGTGATACACAATGCATCACCCCTTGGCCTCTCAGTCACCCGTGTTGTGCACCGGCTTTCTTTAGCTTCCCCGTGGCCCGCGACAGAAGGAACAATAAATGAGGAAATTCAGACTACGTCATTTGACATCCGTCAAGGGTATTTGAATTTGTTTTTGATTGCAACGGTTACCATTTTCTTAAAGCAGAACAGGTGTTCAAACGGTTTGTAGGCATGGTTTCTGGTACAACAAGGTCCCACGGTAACACATGAATCCATCATATTCTGGTCCGAGAGTGAAACTGGGTGCACAAATGGTGCGGCGGCAAGACATCCGCACGTAATTTGATACACATGCATGCAGAAATGATCTCCATTATGTGTCAAATAATGACCAAAAATGTCAAGCATCGTATGTTTTCCTTATGCCTCGTACAAAAGTTCAACAATGGGTGGGATTTTGTCCCTTTGTCGTGCGTCTATCGAGAGTATCATGGCTGTTAAGAAAGGTTACGCAGCTCGGCCACTGAAAGATGAGCTAAGTGGAGCATCCAAGATGGACGACGAGCTATCGTTTATTGCCCCAAGAGCGCAAGGATTGCTCCGAAACGGATCATATAGACATTATGCTGCAAAGGCAACCCTATACCAACTCCCTGGTTTCCCACACAATGTTTCTTCCCTTTACCTCTTAAATGACGAGCCTATTGTCAGACATTTTCTTTCAACAGCGAACCACTTGTAATGATATAAGCAGGCTATTTATGGCACAAAGTTGGACGACTCACAGCGGTGTCGGGTCCCAGAGTTTTGACGATCTTCTGTTTCCTGACCTTTATAGAAAAGAATAGAATAAAAGTCTTTTATCCTCGGTTTTTAAAAACATTTTGGCAACCTCACCTGCAGAGAAAGATCTATGATTTAGTTAAAAAGCTCAATCTGTATAGAAAAACAAGTGTTTCTGAAGCTGTTTTGCCATTTTTGTCACATCAGCTTTCGTAAAGGACAAAGCATGGCTAATAGACTCAAGAAATCTTGATTGACTGAGACAAAAAGACAGATTAATGAGGGGGCAGCCCTAATATAGTAGAGATGTATCGACCTCTCTGTTTCCAGATTTGATAAGGACTATGTCTTCCAATCAAAGCTGTTCATGGCAAGTCTTTCAATATATCAAAATCACAGAGAGCGTCTGTTTCTATATTGACTTTTTCATTAGGTCACCATGTTGCAGGGCCAGCAAATGGATGATTACGAAGTAAAACGAGCCCCGTTGGATTCAAAGGGAAAGTATTTAAATGTGTGAGAAGTCGATGTTCCAGAAATACCTGCTTACAACTGGTTTCACTTGCCGCCTTTGTGCCGTCTGTAACCTCCTGATCGTTTCCTTCTTGACATGTGACACTGTTAGCTGTACGTCAGAGCAAGCATGTCCTAAATCATCCAGTTGAATTTGTAAATATTTTTCTCTCCAATTCAGCCCTCCATCCAGGCTAAAGCAAAGTTGACTTTTTCAAAATGGCCTCCAGTGTGTGTGTAGATCTTCGTTTCAGTGGGTACAGGGTAAACGGAGCATTTCCAAAATGATGGTGTCAGCCAGCCCGGTGAGAGTCGGGGGCTGGTCGCCACACTGCCTTCACTTTAAAGACCAATACAGCCGAATAAAGATTTGGTCCGTCCCGCTCCTCTCCAGATGACGGCTGCAATGTGCAGTTTTGTTGTTTCCCAACTGAAAAGAAGGCAAAGAAAAAGAGACTCAACGTTGTGTCATGGGTCCAATCCCAATCTCCACCCTTACGGACTCACAGACTTTGAGGCGCGCTCCCACAAAGTCCGTGAGGGTTTCGGGATGTCCCACTGTCAAACCATCGAGTGTTTGAGAGCTCTCTGGCAGACATTTTGAGCCCTTCATGAACCCTTTCCGTAAGTCAGCATAGGATGCAGACTTTACCTAAGGGAATTACCCACAAATCATTGCAATGTGACGTGAAACACGGGGTAACCAGTGGACGCATTGGAGACGTAACAAAAAGGTAAACAAAGATTTCAAGCCCTCATGACGTCAGTAAGTCCTTGAGGGTTCAGGGTTTGAGGCTTTAGGGGGGACATTGGGATCGGGCCATGGTCTTGTTTCTTCAAATCTAAGCCCTGATGTGAAGGCTTTCATAGTGATTTCATGCTCTTGAGTACATTACTCCCCTGAGTAATGTACTTGACCATTCGGTGCCAATTCTGTGCTTCCATTCTTTTGTGCCACTGCATTTAGGTGCTCGATATGTGAAACGACATCAACAATCCAGGACACATGATTCTGTGCTCGATATTTTCCCCAATTCCCACATCTCTTTACGTTAACAGGTCAGGGGGGGGGGGGTTGTGATTAACATTAGAACACTGCCATGGAAACGCACTCACACACGCACACAAAAGAAGTCCCAACAGGTGGAACAGGTAAACGGCCCTCGAGGTAATGAATGACTGGTAGCAGCGACCGGGCTCTTGCTGCGGGCTAATATGGAGAACCAAAAGAGCTGAAACCGACACAGAAAGAAGTGGGACCGGTTGTTGCCAGTGCACTTGAATAAAGTGCTGGATCAGGTGGAATAGCAGCTGCTGGCCTTAAAGTTTTAGCTGATTCAACTCACATTTACTTCAAGCACATTGTCCTGGGCCAAAAGCGGGTGATGAGTACAATAAGTATAACAATGAATTAAGTACAAGCTAAAGACAACAGGCAAGTATTTAAGTGACACAAAATATTTGGTCATAATTCTTTTTCAGGGTCTTGTATTTTACTGCCATAACCTCATATTACTCATTAACTATCCCAGGCATGTGAACAACACTGTCACCTCAACAGGTTTATAGTTTTTTATCAAAGGACCCCAAACCTTTTTACTTGCCACCCTCTATCTGCTACTTATAAACAACCCAAACATCCTTAGATGCAAAAACATAATTATAAAGTGAAAGACCACAGCCAACAATATTACTGCATTCTGCGGGATACTTTCTGAGTCGGGTGTAATTGTACATGACAGCAATACGTATGCTCGTTTTCAGGTTCATATTTGTAGAACGTGTTTACATGCTTTAATGTAAAATAAAATCCATATTTCCCATCCTGTCTACCTGTATTCACCTTCTGTATGAAATGCTCTGTTTTAGCGACTGTCTCTCTCACTCCAGATACCCAAATGTGCATGTACAGTAGGGTTGGGTATTGTTTAAGAAATGACAATACCAGTACACTGAAAGTGATACTGATACAAATAGAGTACTTCATTTGATACCCATCTTGTGAATGGAAGTTGTGTGTGTGTGTGTGTGTGTGTGTGTGTGTGTGTGTGTGTGTGTGTGTGTGTGTGTGTGTGTGTGTGTGTGTGTGTGTGTGTGTGTGTCGAATGGCCGCTCTAATAACCCTAACCCTACCGCTGATGCCGTCGTCCCCCAACCCCATGGCGGAGGGACCCCAGGTTGAAATTGTTATCTTGTCAGCACCGTTGCCGCTGTTAGCATTGTTCGTGCTGGTAGCATCGTTAGCAGCCAGCTGCCGGCATCTCCATTTTCAGAGCCATGTGCAGGCGTGTGGGTGATAGCTGCTGGTGTAGTGGGCCAATGACACGTCACACTAATATCAAAGGCTCTTGAGGTGATTGGCTGCAAGCAAAACCATAAAAATAGTATTTTTTTTCTAGATCTGGGGGGAAAAATGTGATTGCAGGTATATATTTACTGGAGACGTTTTGATACTACTTGATGACCCTCACAATGACAATGACTATAACAAAGTATATAGTATATAATCAAACAGAGGGATCTGTATCTGCCGATATGGATCATCAATGATCTGCAATTAAATGTTGTTTTTACTTGAAAATATGTTTTTGATCAAGTAGCATGTGTAAGTTGACAAAGAAGCCTCAAAACTTCTGACATTTATCTTGAAATCACGTTTAACTTTGGAGCAATAAGAGTCAGTTGTTGTTATTGGGACCATCCAATGCATAAAACCTACCCTGGAGTTATATATACATTCTGTATCTAAAACACTTACACATGGCTAGAGACTTAAAGTCATGATTGCAGTACAATCTGTCAGACTAATGATAGGTAAAGGATACAAGATTGATGAAGAAAAGGACGTAGTGACTTTTGATAACGGTCTCTCTTTACTCACTGGCTCTTCATTATCATTCCAGCTCCTAATTACGTCTGATCCCGATCACACACACAAGATACGCAAATCAGCCAACATGCGTAAGTGTATGTGGCCCCCTGATCTCATTAGGCTAACAGCTAGCCGCTAATGGCTTCATTAGTGCTGGATGCTACTAACCCTTTTAGCCCCCGTGAGCTTTACCTACTGGAGAAGGCTAAGCCATTTAGCACCATCGGTAGCTAAAGACGGCAGCAGGGCAATTATCTTTTGTTTGACAGAACAAGTGAAGGGTAGTTAGCATATAGGATTATGTTAAATTAGCCACCTGACAGACTCAGATCTGAAATATTTAAGAACTCGTATTCAGTCATTTCTAACCCAGTCCAGTCCCACACAAAGAGTCTTCCACCCCTGCAGCCTGTTCGACCAGACAGGCGTCAAAGTCTGGCCTCAGGAAGAGCACAAATATGATTACAGGGCTTCATAACCGTTGTTATTGCTGTTCTTTTTTCCCATGGTTCTTCTCCTCGGTTGGCGTTTGTTCCTATTTCCTCTCCTACAAAACTCCTTTTGATGTATTTCTAGAACGTAACTAGTCCGTCTCCGAGCTGTAGTTTTACTTTCTGATTTTTCCCTTTAATCACTTTGTTGGTTTTTTCATGCCATGCAAGGCGGCGTATTTATCCAAGATAACAGTTGGGTTTCCCCTCGCTTTGCGGGTGATGGAGGATAATTGCTGTTGGTGTGTGTGTGTGTGTGTGTGTGTGTGTGTGTGTGTGTGTGTCTATGTGTCCCCACATTCTGCAAAGTTGATTGCTCCTGGCTGTTCTGAGCACAGCTACTGTTTGGACAGGAACACAGAAACGCTATGTGGACATGTTCCTAAATGAGAGAGTGACAGCGAATGTACAGCACATTCACGTGAGCATGCCAGCACGCATTTTCATGGAAGTCACAAGTTTTCATTTGGTGTGGCAGAAGCTGGACATTTCAACCACTGAGGCGTAACCAGGTTTATCCATTGCTGTTAGCTAAGTATTACACGTGTTACCATTAGGCTAATCCTAGCTAACTATTTCATCTGTGTAACAGCCTACTGTTAACTGACTATTTTCACACATGCATTGGTTTTAGCCAACTGTCTATCTTTTTAGCTTAGCTTTTTCACCATTTATCCATGATTACTTTTAGCTAACAATTTCAACTGTTGTATACTTTGAGCTAACCTTGTAGCTTTGTAACCATTTTTGCAAAAAGATTTAAGCCGTGTAATACATATTTTGGGTCTGTATAATATTATCATATTTCTTTTCCACATACTCAATCAACACAGTCGTTCTCTGCTGTTCGTTTGAAATCAATTTTTCTTTTTAAATTAGTTGAGATCGTCGATGTTTCCTCGTAACCCTTCGCAACTGCTGAAGTAGCCGTCCCCTGGGAAGCCCTGCATTAAGTTAACCACGGACAGGCTACTAATTGTGTTGTATCAACACAGAAATGGCAGAGGAAGAGCAAAGAGGGGAGGAGTTGGAGTAGACAAAATTACCTCTTTCACAATGAAAAAAGAACATTTGAATTAAAAGCAACAAAACATTTTCTGAACGAAGCAGAAAACGGAATAAGACATGTCTTGCAAAGTGTTTACCAGGGGCTAAAAACTAGAATACAATTTGAGACTTCTAGAAAACACAAACAATTAAACCAAATAAAACACTTTTTGAAACTCTTTACTCTGAAAACATTTCAGTGTATCCAGGATGAGATGCCTTGGCTGTCTGTCTGCCTGCTTCACTGTAAATAATTGTGTTTAGAAAACACTTGAGCTGAAAGACTTCCTCCCTTTCAGAACAGCGAGTCACAAAAGGAGAAACCTGAGCCCAGGGCAGTTCTTTATCTGGATCTGACTCTCTATTCTTGGCCAGTTGCTTTTTAAATGACCAGGTTTGATAAGGGCTTTGATGGAACAAGATAAAGGATAGTTTGCTCGGCGGGAGGAGATCGTAGCATTTCTCAGTGGGTTTTACTTTTGATATCAAGGATACTAAGACTTCTAAAAGGCTTATAAAAGAGGTTCAGTCGAACAATTAGTTCACCACAAACCAGACAAGGAATATGCCTTGAGATAAGGACACTGCCGATAACACGGAACACAAAGTTCCCCAAAGAAATATGATCGTTTTCCTGCTACATGCATGTCTGTATCCTCGGCTAGGCATCTAAAGGATGGCTGCAGAGTGCAAGTAGAGGAAGCAAGTGTCTAGTGTTTCCTCAGGAAACAGAGTCCATTTCCACTTGGCTCGTGGACAGAACCGGAACTTGTTCTGCGTAAGCGCTGCTTGGTTAAAAATACCAGAGTATAAAGGCAGAGAGCTGCAGCACACTGCTATTTCACAACACCGGTGGCTGCACAGACAGAGGGAAAGACAGAACCGCTCGCATTAGCTCTACCTTTGATTTAAAACCCAACTCAGTTGCCCAATCTTATGAAATATGCTTCAAGACAAGGGATGTTATCAACACCTGTAGGAAAGAAATAATGACATATTTTTTTCATATTGTCAAAAATTATTATTGTATTTTTCTTATTATTATTTCTTTAACCAGTTTTTTTGTTGACACAAGCTTTAATTCTTCATAGTTTTCTAAAAGAATGATAATCACGAAACAAACCAACTTTTTTTTCTTTTCTTCTGACGTTATAAAACCTGTGACATGTTTTATAGATTGTATACATGCTATGTGTGAACAAATATATATTCCCTGTTTTCCTGAAAAGTAATTTCCAGACACAGAAATGTACAGTATGTCATCTTCATTAGACCACAGAGGGATGTTAGCTGCACAAATGAAAGAAGTTGATAAAACATGTCTAGTTATGCTCATTCGATTTGCTTCTGTTTCTTTTCATGATTTCATGATTTCATGATTAATGCGGTTGATTGCAACAATAAGACTCCATCTATTCCAATGACGATGGAGCGGTGGTATAACACGTGGTTTTTTCCTGCGTTTTGGAGCTTTTCAGCAACCTAGAGGTTTGTACAATTTATACACCAACGGTCATTAAGAAACATGTCTTCCTTTGTTGACAACCAGATTAGCAGGTTGTTTCGATGAGCCGCCGCTTCACACGTTTGGTGTGTGCGATAAACGTCCAGGGATCAACTGGAGACAAATGAATGAGGTGCGAGCGGCTGCGCGTGCGTGTTTGAAACTGCTGAGGGGGGTACGTTATTTCATAAAGCACGGGGACTTGAACACAACAGGATCAGGCCACTTCAAGGACCTGTTACGCACTGGAATTCTGACTTTATGGCACTCCCTGGCCGTCACCAGGTTTAGTGTCGCCCCCTGTACCCGCCTCGAGGGAAACAGAGTAGAATTCTATTTTTACACCTCACTTACTTACACACTTTTTATGTACTCAGTGCTGGAGACAACAGTTAGAAAACATGCAGATTTTACAATCACCCCTCTGGCTTCGTTCACATTCCAGCGTTCAAAAAATCATTGGTGATCGTTTTGGTGCACTTAAGTGACTTACCTGCGTGACGCACCTGGATGCTTAATGTTTGTTTGCACGTTTGGTTGCCGTGGAGGGAAGGAGTGGGGGTAAGCATGTGCCAGTAGAAGCCACGCCTCCACGTATTGTAAGGAGATATAAGAGCGTCAGCTCTGTTGATGCTCACATTGTGAAAACGCTCCGCAGCTGTCACCGTCATACCGGACAGACGCTACATGGACTTATAGAGCAACGTTTCTGTTCGTGTTTCCAGTTTCAAACTTGAGTTGTTTTTGTGTCATCTAACCGGTCAGCATGGCTCTGGCTGAAGCGATGATGCCTGCCTTGTTTCCAAGCGTTCAAGCCATGGACGCAAAACAGTTCGAAAATGTAAGTAGGATTTCATCTCAACTTTTTACGACATGTTTTTTTTTGCGGAGGTTTCTGATTGTTGGCGCACAGTAAGCTTGGTTTTGACTTCACCGTTTGCTCCCCCATGAACAGATGTGCAAGGTGGACGAGAGCGCACGCCGCGGCGCAACAGGTGGCGGAGTGGAGTTCAGAATCGTGCGGTCCCCCGCCGCGCTCCCTAAAGACGACGACGAGCTGGGGAAGTTCTTGGACATCGAGTTCATTTTGTCCAACACCATGAACTCCCACGTCGTGAGCAACAGCGGGAGCGTCTCTCCGCCGCAGCAGTGCGTTTATTCCCTGCCGGAGTCGCCGGAGAGCTGCGGCGGTGGTTCCGCGCCAGACTGCGGCGACCGCGGCCACCCTCCCGCTGGCCTGGCCGCGCAGAGCTACCACGTCGCGGTGGGCTTCGCGGTCTTGAGTCCGGTCCGCAGTCTCATGGCGGAGCTGCTCACGCCAGAGATGAGCTACCCGGGGGAGGGTTCGCCGGAGTGCGCGGGGAAGGCGAGAGACGGGCGGGAGTACACCGAACTGCGGGCGTTTAATCCGGTCCCCGCTCATCACCAAGTGACCGCATCTCCTCCGCCGCTTGGATGCAAAATTAAAAGTGAGCCCGTCGGTCAGTCTTGCATGATGGCTGCCGGTGGCGGGGAATTTATGGGACAGATGTACGAGAGACACCAGATGCGCCCCGTGCACCAAACTGCTTTTACGCACCACCAGGCTGCAGTTCCAGGCGCTATGCCGGCATTCGGCGCGCACCTCATGCAGCAGTCTGCACCCCAGGGACGCACAGACTGCCATTTGGCGCAAATAAACACTCATCCCGATCAGCAGCATCTCCAAAACCAGTACATGAACGCGCCCTACCAGCCTCAGTACGCGCACCAGAACTTGGCGCAGTTTCAAGGACAGTACAGCGCGCACCGAGAGTCCGTCCGCGTTCACCAGCAGCATCATCCCGCATCCATGCAGGGCATAATGCTCACCCCTCCCTCGTCGCCCTCGCTGCTGGAGTTTTACGCGCAGGAGGAGGCGTTGAGCATCAAACAAAAGCGAGGGCGCAGGTCGTGGGCCAGAAAACGCGCCGCGACGCACAGCTGCGAGTTCTCAGGCTGCGGGAAAACATATACCAAGAGCTCCCACCTCAAAGCCCACATGAGAACACACACAGGTGAGCACTTTTTTTTAACACAGTCGATTTAAATTGTCCGTTTTTTCGCCCTGTTTTGATTCCATTCTTGTTGCTCTTGCACTGTAATGTAAACAAAGTCATTTGCTTGTGTCTCCCAGGAGAGAAGCCCTACCACTGCAACTGGGAAGGCTGCGGCTGGAAGTTCGCCAGGTCGGACGAGCTGACCCGGCACTTCAGAAAGCATACCGGGCACAGACCTTTCCAGTGTCACATGTGCGAGCGCGCGTTTTCCCGCTCAGATCATCTGGCTCTCCACATGAAGAGGCACATGTAGGCCACGTTACAACTTAAAGCATCCAGATCCATCACGGGGTCATGCCCGGAGCATCCCAGAAGAAGGGTCGGCTCCTGGTCCATGGAACAAAACGTCCCTGTGGGGACCGCAGTATATGTGGGGTGCCTTGGCTGAGAGTGTAAAGCACCCTGATCGTGCCCTGAGGTACCACAGTATCTTCCTCTTATGTTTTATAAAAAGTCAAGTGCCTCTCCATCAGGAAAAACAGAATGAACTTTTTTTTTGTACATACCTGTGGATATTTGAACTGACTAAATTATAGTAGTTTTTATTTAAGACATGTCCTCGTCCTGTCTCTGAAATAAGTTATTGATTGTGAGTGAGTGCCTTAACAAGAATCCGTATTTGCTTCCCAAATGGGGGGGGGGGGGGGGGGGGGGGCTCACTGTGGGCAGGACCCAGAACTTTGTACATATGTAAATTGTATTCCTGAATGTTTACATCTTATATCTTTGATACTATTCAAATCAGGTCAGGGTTTTGTTTGTTGATATTGATATTTCTTCGGTCTATTTTGACGTTTTTAATCCACACAATATAAGTCATATATTTGCTAAACTGTGTAGGCGTGGCCTACGTTCCACACTTTTACCTTTCGTCTGTGAAGGTTTGCTTGAGCAATGCTCACAAATTCAGGTACCAAAGCTCATTTTCCAAGGATCCCACAAATCAAGTGTAACGTCACTCTCCCTTCACTCACATCAAATGTCATTTCCAGCTCAGTGTTTTCTGGGGAAAACAACCTGTTTTCTTATGGAAGATATGACTTTTTTCTAAGAATGAAGAAATCCACTGCAACCAATGGTTGATCCGCTGTACTTGAAACAGAATTGCCGCTCAAGATGTATATTTTTCTTTTTCCTCAGCCATGCAATTGTCTGTTATGTGTTTAAGGGCTCCGAAAATAAAAGTACTTTTACAAATATGTCTATCATCACCTCTTCCTCCACACGATTCGCTCAGCTCTGCTGGCACTGATGATACTATCTTATTATTTTTGATATAATTCTCAGCACTGCGTGACAAAGCTTGCCTCAGCCGAACACAAGGGCTTACAAGTATCTTTTTTAAATCGTCTCCTTGGGCACGTTTGTAACACAGACAGTGACGCTGACATCTATAACAAAGCTTTTGCGTCCCACAATTTCAGCATTTTATAGAACACAATGATCCACAGTCTGAGGCCAGGGACACTGAATATCTTGTAATTGTAGTGCTTTTATACACCAACACTCTGGCATTACGTGATTTACAATATTCATGAGCATAAAAACAATAAGCATCATTACAAGTGATGTTATGTCCACGTGCATGATCAGGTGTCTCTCATATGCGTCTCCGCTTATGGAAGGCTGCCCTCTGCTGTTCATTTTTATATAATAACCTCCAGTGGGCTGTACAGGGGGACACATTGCATTTACTGCTGTTACAGCAGCAGAGTTTTTTCGTGTCTACCTTTTTGGCATCTGGACCTTTATAATCTTTATGATCAAACTGATGTTGAGTTTTCTCGCTGTGAACTTGAACATGATGTCATCTGATAGTGACAGGGACAGAAGTCCGAAGTAATGTGGGGCAATATGTCTTAACCTGGACTAAGGACTACAGACAGTATGCACAATACCAGGAGCCGACAGCTAAGTGGTATTCAGCCATCATTAACATCAACATATTCATTAGTATGACATCCACACCTGCGTATTTGAAGAACCCTACCAGTGACGTGCGCTGAGGTTCGTGGCTGGTGAGGCACTGACTCTTTCAGTCAGATTTACAAATATATGAACCCAATAGAGGAGCTTAAATCACCATTCAATTACGATTTTGCTTATAAAAATGCTTGAAATAATTGGAGTCATTCAGAAATTACATTTAGAGCACAGATCAGTAGAGGAATATTATTTATTTTATTTTATCATTATTTGTTTTTTACCTTTCATGATCGTCCCTGAATCCTACAATGAGTTGTGTTTCACTTCTCTTCTCACTTCATCAGTCTGCTTTATTGAGTTCAAATGTGTGTTAAAAACTAGTAAACTCGATCGCTGGCCAGGTGTGTTTGAGTTGATTTGTGTGCAAAATATTTAGGACATAATAAAGACATGCTTTGGGACAGTGTGTGTAGCAGTGTTCAGGGACTTGTTATGCAGGTGCTGCCGTTGGCCACACAGAGGCAGCAAAACATCACGCCGACTATGAAGGGACTGGTTCCCGGGTGCTGGGTTTCATTAATGGTGGGATATGTATATTCCCCCTTTCAAGATATGCCCCCCCCCCCCCCCCCCCCCCCCCCACACACACACACAGTGGGCCAGTGTTCTCCCCCGGGGGGCTTGCCAAGATGAAAGGAGGAGTGGTGAAGGAGCAGATGAAACGGATGCGATGACCTCGCTCCGTCCATACTGGACACTTGTATTCCTACTCTGAGCTTTAGCGTCAATTTGTATCAACTTCGCTGCTTCTGACAGTCGGACATTGCGACATAGCTTATAAACACTCAATGTTCACATCACTGTACCTTTAGGTCATCTAGTACATGTCATGCCATCCTGTGCAAGATAACTGAGTACAAATCTAAAATAAGAATGGAGAATATCACATATTTGATCAAGTTAAATGTACAAAACAAAAAGGATCTTGCATGACATGGTGGGATGCTGTTTGCTATCTAACACTGCCACCCTGTGGAAACGTAGTGTCACTGCAGGAAGACAGGTCCCATCTCCATCGGTGGGAACACACTGCAACGCTGTAAGGTATTGCTGAGATTACAATGAAGTAAATACAACTATCTGTAACATACTCATTCAATGCTCAGTTATAAGGTTGATATGAGCAAAGTAATAAAGATAGAAACACATTTGCTCATTGCTGCAGAGACCCACGTATGCTTGTAAATGTGTCGGCCAGGTGAATAACACTGCATGTGTACTGCAGCGGTGCAGAGGTATAAAGTAGATCAAATGTGAAAACAAGTAATGTACAAGTACCTCAACATTGAGTGTGTATACCACTGGTTTACTGTGGTTGTTTGCTTTTCTTTTAAACATTCCCAGGTGACCAAAGCATTCTCCTATTCATTTCACTCACTTTAAATTTGTTCATGGTTTAAATGTCTCATCCACATTTCCAAAACTTTTGCAATGTAACCAGAGTTCTGGTCGATCTGCGTACTCTCCGGTGTCGAGCCACAGGACTCACACCGTCAATCTGCCTGCCCTCCGGTGTCGGACCACAGGCTCCACACACCTTCAAAATAAAATCTGTTACATCGGACTGTCTCCTGTGGTCTTGCGTTTGGGTCCTACCCGTGACAGTAACTACAATAATAATGACTGAACTGATGAAACAGCTATCAAATGAAATGTTGCATCAAATTAAATGGTCAAATCATATATTCAATATTTCAGTTAAAAACCTCTAAAAGGACAAGAATGACATCAGTGCAACTAGAACAGATGGGCTGCCACTGTACCTAAAAGAAGACTCACCAGTGATCTTCAAGAGTTGCAAGGTGACGTTAACTTCTCATTCTCACTCAGCCGTCATTGCTCATCATCTCTTGTTTGCACTGATTTATACAAACTTGACTTTAGACTCGACAAATTAGGAAAGACTTGCAACCTTCTCCCAAACCGAAAGATGAATAAAAATGTTGGAAGAATCTTCTTTTAAGTGTACCACCAATAATACATTAGATTTTGGTGAAGAGTTTTTTGACTTGTAGGGACTTGATACTCAGTTTAGAATTTGGACTTGAGTCTTGCCTGTCTTGACTTGGGACTTGAATACAAAGACTTGATGACTTTGTCCCACCTCTGCAATCAAGTGTCTTCCCTCTACCATACCACAGTAAGCTGTTTTATTTCTTTGGTACACGCATGTTCTGGACCTCATGTGTACTCCCTCTTTCAGGAGGAGTTCGAAGCATTCCAGGAGGGTGCAGTGGCGTGTTGGCTGAAGAGGACACGGCTGCAGGAATTCCCCTTCAACCTCTCCATGTCTCTGTCATCCTGGAGGATCAGGTTGTAATGACTCTCAGATCTTGGACTGATGCACTGGTGGTGTTGTTTAGCTTGATCTATGCTGTCAATATGAGCTATCCGGCAACGCTGAGTGGCTTCTTTGAGTTCATCCAGGTTGTCCTCTTAAATCTAGATGATGGAAGAAAGCAGCTCAAACCGAAGTTGCAGGCCTTGAAAAATGAGCGATAGTAAAGAGGTGACGTCCTGCGCCAAGACTTCCAGCAGTCATGGTTTACAGCCCAACAAAGTGTTATATGCAGCAATAAATTACCTCAGGAGCAACATTTCAGGCCACGTTTGATGATTTACGTAACCTTTGATGAACCGTGTGCTCCTGCAAACACTTATCTTTCTTATCTGTGAAAATACCACCTGCTCTGTTTTCTGACATTCAATTATAACTCCTGGTATATCTTTTTATGGAATAACTCCATCTAAGTATGGCTGCAGACTGATGATAAACATGAAACAGATGAAATGACAGTGGAACTCAGGTAGGGCTGAGGGACCCGCTTGATTGCAAATGGAGTGAAAAGCCCTGGGCTTCTAAAACCTTGCAAAGTTTCAAGGAAGTGATGAGTTGACCTCATTCTGCAGGAAATGAATAATAATGTTGTGCAAAACTGCGGTCCTTACCGCCTGCACTTCTAAACATGTCCCATGCTTTTGCATCTATACGTGTTCTTGCCTTTTTTATGCATTTGTGGAAGCGTGTAAATGAGACGAACAGACAGGAGTATGGAGTCTCTGAGATTTACTTCCAAACAAATCAACCGGCATACAGGTACAGGTGCGTTCCTATGTAACCTCTCAGTCTCCGCCCATTACCACCCAACCAGTGTCCATTCTGAGGTGAGATGCCTCCATCTAGTGTTCACCACACAGGCCCCCCCAGAACCTTCAGAATTGACAGTATGTGCAAAACATTACATTATCCCCGTACAAACCCCCCAAACAACCTTACACCCAGTATCAATAGTCTCTCTCAGGAGGTCTGACCCTGCGGCCATAACGGCTATATTTCACAGTCACAGGCAACTCGGCAGGGACAGGGGTTGGGACAGGAGGGCGTCCCCGTCGTCGACGGGGACCAGTAGGGGTCCCGACGGACGGGGGGCCTGGGACAGGGGCAGACTTAGGTGGCCGGCCGCGACGTGGGGGCTGAGCCAGTTCCACAGGCTCGTCTGGAACCACATGGGCAGGCTTAAGACGGTCGACCGAAACCAGCTCCTTTTTCCCCCCCCTGTCCACGACAAAACTCTTCGGGCCCGCCTCAAGGACACGGAAAGGCCCGTCGTAGGGAGCCTGCAGTGGCGAACGGTGAGCCTCATGACGGATAAACACATAGCTGGCAGCCATCAGGTCCTTTGGGATGTAGGACTGCGGAAGGCAGTGATGTGTAGGAACCGGGGCAAAAGCACTCGCTGCATCCCGGAAGGTGGACTGGTGAGCTGAAATGGACCAAGGAGTAGAGGAACTCGGGAGGAACTCCCCAGGGACCCTCAGAGGTTGACCGAAAACCAGCTCTGCCGAAGAGGCCTGCAGGTCTTCTTTGGGGGCGGAACGCAGGCCCAACATCACCCATGGCAGACGGTCGATCCAATTGCTGTCTGTGAGCGTGGCCCGGAGAGCAGCCTTCATGGAGCGATGGAAACGTTCACACATCCCGTTGGCCTTCGGGTTATATGCCGTGGTGCGGTGGAGTTTCACACCCAGTCTCTCTGCCACTGCATTCCACAGCTCAGAGGTGAACTGAGAACCCCGGTCAGAAGTCAGGTCTAATGGGGTGCCAAAGCGGGTCACCCAAGCAGAGATGAACGCCCGAGCCACTTCTGCAGCCATTGTGGATGACAGAGGAACAACCTCCGGCCACCTGGTGGTCCTGTCCACCATAGTGAGGAGGCGAGTGAAACCCTGAGACGGGGGAAGTGGGCCCACCAGGTCCACGTGGACATGGTCAAACCGCCTCTCCGGAATGAGAAACGGCTCCAGGGGGGCCTTAGTGTGACGGTGTATCTTGGCCCGCTGACACGCCACACAGGAGGCTGCCCATTGCCTAATGTCCCTTCTTAGGCCTGGCCAGACGAACTTGGCCCCCACCAGCTTCACCGACGCCCTCACCCCCGGGTGTGAAAGGCCATGCATGGTGTCGAACACACGTCGTCGCCAGTCAGTCGGAACCATGGGGCGAGGCCGGCCAGTGGAAACGTCGCAGAGGAGCATGGCGCCGCTGTCCTGAAATGCCACATCCTCCAGTCGCAGTCCCGTCACAGCTGTCCTGAAAGCCTGAAGGTCCATGTCCGTGAGCTGGTCAGCGGCCATGGCTGCATAATCAATGCCCAGGTGCACAGGGCTGACATGTGCCCGGGAGAGGCAGTCCGCCACCTGGTTGTATTTACCAGCCACGTGTTGAATGTCCGTAGTGTACTCCGATATGGCGGAAAGTTGGCGCTGTTGACGCCCCGACCACGGCTCTGTGATCTTGGCCATGGCAAAAGTCAGGGGCTTGTGATCAACGAACACTGTGAACCCCCGGCCCTCCAGCAGGAACCTGAAATGACGTATGGCGAGGAAGAGGGCCAGGAGCTCCCTGTCAAACGTGCTATACTTCCTCTCGTTGTCCCGCAACTTCTTGCTGAAAAAGGCCAGGGGCTGCCAGGCGCCAGCCACCCACTGCTCACACACCGCCCCGACTGCGTAATCGGAGGCATCCGTTGTGAGAGCTATAGGAGCAGCCGGCGATGGGTGTGCCAGCATGGCAGCGTTGGCCAGAGCCACCTTGGAGTTCTCGAATGCCAGGACCCGCTCCGGGGACCAGTCCACGTCCTCGCTGTCTTTCTTCCCCTTTAACGCCTCGTACAGGGGACTCATCAGGTGAGCCGCATGGGGTAGAAAACGATTGTAAAAGTTAACCATTCCTAGATACTCCTGAAGAGGCTTAGCGGTGAGGGGGCGGGGGAAAACAACAATAGCCTCCACCTTGGCGGGTAGATGAACAGCCCCCTGGGGGGAGACACGATGTCCCAGGAAATCCACTGCCGGCAGGCCAAACTGACATTTAGCCGGGTTCACAATTAGTCCATGCTCATTGAGCCGCTCGAATAATTGCTGGAGATGTCTCCGATGCTCCTCTGCCGATGTGCTGGCTACGAGGATGTCATCCAGATAAACGAACAAAAATGACATACCCCGCAGAACGGAATCCATAAGCCGCTGAAAAGTCTGTGCTGCCCCTTTAAGGTCAAATGGCATCCGCAGGAATTCAAACAGCCCAAACGGGGTGATAACGGCGGTCTTGGGAACATCGAGTGGGTGGACCGGCACCTGGTGGTAGCCACGCACCAAATCTATTTTAGAATAGATAGTGGCTCCCGCCAGGTGGACAGAAAAATCCTGGATGTGTGGAACCGGGTACCGGTCAGGCGTGGTAATATTATTTAAGCGACGGAAATCCCCACACGGGCGCCACTTACCGTCCGCCTTGGGGACCATGTGGAGAGGAGATGCCCAGGGACTATTAGAACGGTGCACAATGCCAAGCCGCTCCATTGTGGAGAACTCCTCCTTGGCTATTGCCAGTTTAACAGCGTCCAGGCGGCGTGCTCGTGCAAAAACTGGCGGCCCAACAGTTGTGATGTAGTGTTCCACACCATGCTTGGCGACAGCGGCAGAGAAGGCGGGGACAGTCAGGGCAGGGAAATCAGAGAGGAGACGCTGGTATGCATCCCCGGTGGCAAGCATATTGGCCAGGGCAGGCGGCCCTGGACCCCCCAGTGTGCACGGATATGTGTCAAAGGACACAGAGTCAATCAGCCGACGATTCGCAACGTCCACTAACAGTCTGTGGGCACACAGAAAATCCGCGCCCAGTATAGGCACCGACACTGAAGCAATAATAAATTCCCACCCAAACTGATGTCCATTGAAACACACATTGACATACCTGGTGCAAAATGTACGAATGGAAGTCCTATTAGCCGCATCCAGCGGTGGTCCATGTGCATTTCCCAAAGCGTCCACGGCAGATGCAGGTAGGATGCTCCTCTGTGCCCCCGAATCCACCAGCAGACGCCGACCAGAAGACGTGTCCTCAATAAACAGCAGCTCATTGATGACGCCAGCGCTCATAGCCGCTAACGAGCGCCGGCTCTGGCGTTTCCCTGGTTGCCATAACAACATGGTGGAATACAGCGCTTTGCTTTGGAGCCAAAACGGCGATGATAATAACACAGCCCGCTGTCCTCTCTTTGCGCCTGATCCCTGCGCTCGGACGACCGGCCCGACACAGCAGCAACAGTTTGCTCGGGGTCTGACACCGCAGCCACATATTGACGAGAGGCCAGCAGTATCCTGTCTGCCTCCTCTGCCAGCCCACGGTAATCCTTGGTGCGCACAAACGGCGAGGTGGCCAACGCCGTGCGCACCGGCGTCGGGAGCTGCCGTAGGAACAGTTGGACAAAAAGAAAGGCGGTGTCACCTGAACCGAGCAGTGCCAACATATTCTCCATTAGTTCAGTAGGTTTGCTGTCCCCCAATCCGTTGAGTGACAGCAGGCGATCTGCGCGCTCCTCGTCAGATAGCTGAAACAAGCGCAACAGCTGTGTTTTGAGAGCGTTGTATTTCCCCAATGCAGGTGGATCTCTCAGTAATCCCATCATCCGGCGAGTAGTGGAGGAATCCAACGCCGCCACCACATGATAGTATTTAGTATCATCCACCCTGATCCCGCGGAGGTGAAACTGCGCCTCAATATGTTGGAACCACGGGGCTGGGTCATGCTGCCAAAACTCGGGCAACTTGACTGTCGCTGCATACACGGCCGGAGCGACAGCAGCTGCGTTACCCTCACTATCTGACATTGTTCAGATCACGTCGGGGTCACCACTGTGGAAGCGTGTAAATGAGACGAACAGACAGGAGTATGGAGTCTCTGAGATTTACTTCCAAACAAATCAACCGGCATACAGGTACAGGTGCGTTCCTATGTAACCTCTCAGTCTCCGCCCATTACCACCCAACCAGTGTCCATTCTGAGGTGAGATGCCTCCATCTAGTGTTCACCACACATTTCATAATACGCTTTCAAACTTTCCATGACTCATTTTGCATTTGGATTATGTATTTGTTTTTCTTCTCTTATTTCTTAACTGAACTTGTAGCACTACTAGCACGTATTATCCCCTTAGATAAATACATTTGAAACATGATTTTTCTTTTCAGCTATAGAGGTTAAAAATAATTATTTAGATAAATGAAAAACAATCCAAGTAAAAGTACTTTTTCCACAGACAAAATGGCTCTGGTGACGGATGTATTATTATTATAAATATGACACCTTTAGATTATTCTTACTGATGCATTCGTAAGCAGCATTTTACTGTTGCGGCCGGTCACAATTTCAAATCTGAGACGGGACAAGGGGCTCTAACTAGACACAACATGTTGTTTAATGTCAAATCACAAAAGAAAAATCACTACCTCCACCAATGGAAGGCGACAATGACGTTTGTTTGGAGGCTGTCAACGTCTCAAACAGTGTTTGTATCATATTCATTTCCAATCTTATTTCACCAACTTTATAGGTATTTTTTATCTTCCATATTCCCATAATGTTGATTTGGTTGCCCCTTTATTGGTATAGCGTGCTTTCATATCCTTCAAATTACTTTTTTTTTTTTATCTGAAGGAAATTCAAAAAATATGTTTTCTTGAGGCACCATTCATTTCGTGAGTGACTAAAGAATGTTGGGCTGTGCCACCATACTTATTGAAACCGCTCACCTCCCTCCTCTCGCCCCATGCCTCTGACCATCACTGCGCCTGCATGCGTGTCTCCTCCTCCTCCTCCTCCGCCTTCTCCCACCAGCCCTACAACCTGATCGGTCCACCCCTCCCCCCAAAAAAACAAAAACAAAGGTAAAAGCCCGCATCTGCATCCTAAAAAAACCTCCGGAGTGCCATCATCCATTCCTCATCCCGTCGCACATTCTCTACTATCTCATACGAGGACGCCCGGAGCCTCCCATCCATCACTAGTGCCAACACACCGTGGCCGAGGCGACCATACCTGTCTGGAGCATCGCAGTACTGACTCACTACCTCTCCGCCTTCTGACCGGGGCTGTTAATTAAGAGAATGCGCATTGACAGATATATATATAAAAAGCAACCTGCACGAACATTTCGGATGCGATCCCCTCTGATTGCGCTGCTTACAAAAACTGCACGCAAACACCCGTGCCACGAAGCCCCCAAAATCACACGGGTCCCTGTGTGAGAGGAAGCGTTGCGGCGTGCTCTCGTGACAACAAAGGAATGAGCGGCAACACGTTCATTTCTCTGCCGAGGAGCGGACTCATTTAGATTTTATTTTTACAATTGAATTATTTATAATAATATAGCCGAATTAATGTCACTGTGTCTATGGCACTCTTTTAAGGCTTTTTATTTAAAAATAATTGATCAGGATTGAAACTCAATTGCTTGTAGGCGTGATTATGTATTAATTGGGCACATCTTAATGGCGCTGTGAGACAAACTGATCCGGCAAACCGTCAGCACCGAGTGTCTCTCTCAGGTTGTGTGTGCGTGTGTCGCTCACACAGGGACCCCCGCCTGTTTTGGAGTGGAGAAAGGAGGGGCTCAAGGAGAAGTTGTTGGCCCGACTGTGACCGGAGAGGGACGGAAGCCCAAGGTGATGCAACTTCTATTAAAGTGTGACTGGCGGATTTTAAAAAACTCGTCACACTCGAGGCGATTGTCGCCAGCTCACCATCACGGTAAGAAGACGCCTTCTCATAACAAGAAAATAGAGAGAGATATTGTTGTGTGCGTTTTAACTCTCGTGTTCTGCGTTCTAAGTGAATAATCAACGAGGAGGGGGGAGTCACTCGACCATGGCATATGCCGTAATGTGATTATACACTCCCTGAAGGTGCGACGTGATGCTACACGTATACGGCTGTGCGTTGTGGCCGATGTGACCATATAGCTGTTAGGAAGAAGGGGAAAAACCACCAACATTCAACACGTGTCCGTGAAGTGGACATGTGTGACGGGGGTGCGGTCTGCTGTAAAGCCGTTACTTTATCGCAGCAGGGAGGAACACGTGGCACCGATGGTGGCTTCCCCCGTGTTGTGACTCCACTAAAAAGAGTGAGAGGAAGCTTGCGGTGGGGGGAATTTCCGCGTTGAAAGACTTCCTGTCTTCGTGTAGTTGATTTCCACAGGTTATATCAACAGTCAAGTTATAGCTGAAGGACAATTCGCCACTGAACCTCCTTTTGTAGTATTCTTAAAATACTGTTCTTATGGGGGACCAGCCCACATGGCATTCATTATACACACTAATATTATAGGATCAATTACACAGTTGTAGTGACAATCATTTTAGGAATAACAATAATTATATTATATTTTTGAGGACTATTATATCATTAATGGATAGTGGAAAATGTAAAATATCTGATAGAAAATGATTGTATTAATTCCCCTGTGAGAAATAAGCGCGATGAGTAACTCTCAAATGTCTTTTATCAAACAGACACTTAATTCAGCTGAACGGTCAGAGGTCTGACGACCAGTCAAGATCTTTGCAGAGTATGTTTGCTTCTCACAAGCTGAACTGCCCCTTACAGCTGTACGCTATCTCGTCTCCCCCCCTCCCTCTTCCCCCGCCAGCATTCTCCCCTTACACCAAGATGTAGAGGCCTTGGCAGGTGCTGCTGATTCTGTTTTTGCTACAACGATGTTGTAAGTGGCGAGCTCTCACAAACATCACGTTGAGATAACAGCAAGTCGGACAGAGGCTACTTTTGTTTTTTCTGCTTTTGCAACGTCTGCATGCACACAATATTCTGAGTTAAGCATACAAAGTTACATCTCAGAGAACATACTGATAAATTACCACAACGGATACATCGGCCAATGTTATTGTCTTTAATATAACACAAAACATTAATAGGGATAGATAAAAAAATATTTCCGATTACCAATGGGCTGTTGGTCGGACAAAACAAGGGGAGTATTGATCGGCATTTGTTTCACTATTAATCGTCTTAACAAGGAATCTGTTGCTTTGTTTATCAGAATGTGTGTAGTAAGCTGCAACCCTGCTGACTAATACCCACGGACAGAACGCACATATTTGGGGTTGGATAATCATTCTTAATGAAATTATTTCCATCTCAAATATTTTAGGGGTTGCTTGAATAAAAGGAAAAGAAAATGCCTGAACACATTTGAGGCATTCATTGATGGCTAAATGGGAAGCTTTGGCGGGCCGTATGCATGCAAACATACCCAATTAGTTTGTTTCTGTTCAGAGTATTGACTTTTGGTTTTGCAATAAAAAAGAAAAATTGTCACCAAAACACAATGCATAAGCTAATTTAATGACTATCATTCTTCAATCGCATCACATTGCAATTCACATGGGATGTTTCGTAAATGTCAACCATGAAGTCAAAACACATGAGCTCACAGTGGACACTGGGCCTCATATTTTATCATATTTAGTATGTAGGCTTGTTGGACGATGAATTCATTAAATATCTTACTTTAACATATTGCACAGTACCATCTACATTTGTACCATCTGACGAAAACAAAGGGCAAAGAATCTACGGCGTTTATGGCTGTGATGATGGGCCGTTATTTTTTTACCAAATCCGGTGTTGCGGGGATTAGCTCGGGGTTGTACGGCGGTTTGGGGGTTTCACTTAAATGGCCCATTTATGTGACGCCACGCCGCTAGTATGATGGGTCCACATCGGCAGATGAACATTTACTTTCAATAACAAACCTGGACGAGAGATAAAAACACCGGATAAAATAATACAAGGGACAAAGACACAATTTTAAACATATTATGCCAAATGCTACTTAAATACCTGTCTGAACTGATGGGTTTTTATCTGCATTTTAAATCACAGAGTCTAAAGACCTCAAGCTTATTGGGAGACTATTCCAAAGCTTAGGGGCTGCTGACTGGAAAGTTCCTCTGCGTTTTGGTCATTCATGCTGCTCCTCTTCCCGTCGGCATCTGCTGGTCGGATCTCTGTTAATGTGATTGGCCAACGCAGTGTGACGCTGGGTTGGCGTTTCTCCAAAATTTGATTCTACAACTTGTCATCCCCTGTCGTCCCCACCACCGCCGCCTAAACCCGCTACCCACAACAAAATAATGGGAGGACTGAAGCCTGATTTGGTGTGAATCTTCAGGGCCATACATCCTCTGTGAAACCATAGCATGCTTGGACTGCAAGGCTAGTGTATTAACATTTGGTTAAGGTTGGGGCAATCTAGAGGTTACGGCAAACAAAATATAGCCAACGGTTGAGTAAAGCTGCGCTAAGCAATATTTGTGTACACACAATGGATCACATTACTACTTGAAATGTGAAAGATGACACTCGTGTTGGAGTTGACAACCCAACAAAGAATTAGCACTGAAGACTGCGGTTGCCCTCACCGTTATGGAGCGTTTTAGTTGCTTTCATAACATTGTTTTGGTTTTACAGCACCGCCTTCATCGCTTTGGGTCACTTATCAACCTCTTCAGCAGCACAAGGCAGCAGTTTTCATAAAAAAAAAAATCTGTTATTAACTGCCAACATTAGCTGTTATCCAACTTTGAATTTGGATGTTGACAATGTCCGTCCACCTCCCCAACCTCCAAACTGTTTTTTGTTTTTTTTTGTCTCACCACGTAAAGGGCACACAATCCTTGGAAGTCTAGGCTGGCCTCGGTCCAATACCTGAGTTGTCAGAGACAAATTTTATGTCAAAGTAAAGGTACAATTAACAAGGAATCTGTTGCATTTGTAGCATATTTGTAATTTTTCTTATGATGGAACTTTCCCATGGCTTGTATCAAACGGCTTTTCCCAGTATGCTCTGAGATAGTTCATTGTACTCAATCTCATCTGTTACGTCGGATAACATTGAAAGGGTTGAGGAAAAAGAAGATGGAAGAAGTGATACCGCAATGATATCTGCAGTAATACCAATTAACTGGAGAGATCTTTGTGCATGATAGGCGGCTGTGTTGTGCATGAAAGCTCTTCTCTTGTATCCCCCTTTGTGAGGAGAGCGAGAACATGGATCTATATGCTGCAACCACTAGGGGTTCCCATGGTATCGTCGGGCTTGTTGAACAGTCTGGTGCTTGTTCAGGAGTGCAGCAGTTTAGTGTCAACATGTCGAGAATGTTTCAGGCGGAATCATCGGGTGGGGTTTCATGGTCAACCTGAGATGAATCGCTCCCTGATCTGATTGCAAAACATGTCCAACATAGTAGGTAGAAAGGCAAGACATAAAGTGTAAAATAAACACATTATAAAATGACATTAAAAAACAAGAGAATGGAAAAAAATAACTCGTTAAAAGATAGTAACAGGTACAAAATACAGTTACAGTGCAGTGTAAGAAAAAAAAAATCCCAGCAGCTAAATTAAGCTCTGGTGGAACATGGGGTGTGATTTCTTTCTTTTTTTTAATTTAGAGAGAGAGAGAGACTAAATAGTCGCTAGTGTTGATCTGTGTCTGCTCAGTGTGTGTGTAAATATAAAAAATAGCTGTTTTAGTGCTTCAAAGGGTCAAACATCAATTAGCTGTAAGGTTTAACAAAAACAAACAGCCATCGTTATTAACTGCCAATATTAGTTATTTCTCTATGTCGGGATGCAAATTGTGTTGTCCAACTTTCAATTTGGATGTTGACAATCTCCATCCACCTCCCCAAACTCCAAACATTAGTTTTTTTGTTTGCCTCACCACATAGAGGGCACACAATCCTTGGAAGACTAGGCTGGCCTGGTTCCAGTACCATGTCAAAGACAATAATGGTATATCTAATATCTGTTGCCTAATATCTATTTGGATGTTGATCATCCGTCACATTGAGTGAAATGTCCTGCACGCAACTTTCTCAGGGAATCGCTTCAATAATTGGTCGTAACATAATGGGGGCTCGTCCGGGGCTCGTCCCCCAGAGTCTACTGAAGATAAATTGACCAGTCCTGTCGCTGTGCCTGCTGGATGTGACAGACAGTTGAAGGTTGGCCCAGAAGGCTGACCCTCCTTTGGCCAAGTGTATGGCAGCAGTGTTGCCGAAGGATGAGAGTGGTACTACTCATGCCACTTTTACTGGGAGGTTGGTGTCCTTTTTTTGTATTCACTTGAGTCAGTGAGAGAGTCGGATGAAGGGAGGCACGTTGCATGTTTTATTGGGGTGTAACGGTTCACAAAACTCTCGGTTCGGTACGATACAGTGGAGCCACGGTTGGGTACGTTTCGGTACAGTAGAAAACTATAAATGCCAGAGAAATGTGCTTGATTTTAAAATATATTTATTCATTACAACTAACATCATGAAGTTATTCTTTGACTTTGAACAATGATGGAACTATACCTGAGTGACTCATCTTCTGGGGTGTCTTCTTAGCAACACATAAGCATCAAAAACAAAAACTGCTCCTTAATGTCATGTAGTATTGTTACTTACATCTTGCTTACATCTTGTATTGTTACTTACATCTTCCAAAAGAGATTTTTAATCTCAATGGGACTACCTGGTTAAATAAAGGTTTTTAAAAGAATAATAATTATTTTTTATTTTATTTTTTTAATTCAAACGTATTCGGGTCGTCATGCGTACCGAACCGTGAGCCTCGTACCGAACGGTTCAATACGAATACGCGTATCGTTACACCCCTAATGTTTTAGTAGTGAATGCCCGGGACGGCGTCCTCAAATGTCTTGTTTTGTTGACAGAATTCTTCTGTTTACCGTTTTAAGAAGCTGAAATCAAGAGAATTTTTACTTTTTTCATTACTCAAGTAGTGTACAGTTGGTCTATCAGCAGAAAATGAATCAGCAGCTATTTTGATATTTGATTTATCATAATTTTTTGTGTGTGGGTTTTGGACTATTGGGTTGTTGGAAAATTGTGACGTACATAAAAAAACAAAAACGAATCGATTCATTTAGAGAATAATCTACAGATGAATCTAGGGCTGCAACAACGAATCGATAAAATCGATAATAATCGATTATTAAAATAGTTTTCATTGTCGATTATCAAATTTCATTATCGATTCGTTGTGTCGCGCAATTATTACGCAACTCAATAAGTCGCGGAGATGTTTGAGAAAAAAAAAGGGGAAAAAGGAGCGGAGCACAGCAGTTGTTGTGTGAAGTGGAGCTTCTAATGACGACCAAGACACGTCTGGGTTTGAACGGAACACTTTACTTCCTGAAAACTGCAGTTTAACAACTGTTACAGTGAACAGACTCTGGCACCCGACATATAGAGTGGTCTCGTGTGACGTCACAGTTTAGCTGTCGGCCATGTTGGAGTACACACAAAGCCACTGGCATGCACGGCTGAGTCGCATAACCTATCGGTCATGGTGAACTTTTGTGCTGTCTTTGGTTGTGGCAGCAGAGCTGATAGAGACAAGAAATCATTCTTTCATTTGCCAGCGGTCATTACACATCAAGGAAATGACACGAAGGAGCTATCCAAGCGACGTCGCCAGAAATGGCTGTCACGCATCTCTCGAGATATAAAGGAATATTCTGCCTCTGCTTTTGTTTTGAAAAAAAAAGTAAAATAATTTATAAAAGTAGGTCGATAGAACATGGGAATCTTAAATTAATTTTCTAGATATCCACACCCCTGATAATATATCGTCATTGTGTGCATGTGTGTAGCCTGTAGGAATTAACTTTAAACTAACTCCTAACTTCACCCCCCCCACACACACACACATATATATTATATAATTATATATTACATATTAATTATATATATATATATATATATATATATATATATATATATATATATATACATATTAATTATATATAAATAGATATATATATATATATATGTGTGTGTGGGGGGGGGGGTGAAGTTAGGGGTTAGTTTAAAGTTAATTCCTACACACACGCACACAATGACGTGCATGTACAATGTACACAAACACACGTGTCTGTTTGCACTGAGTAAACATTGAATATTGCTAAATATTTGACCAGATCTGTATATATTTACCCTTCCAATGACGAGATGAGAATTCTCGACGACCGTTGCTTTGACGTCTCGGACCCATCCACTGACAAACTGATTATAAGCGTCGAGCCCTTTGTAGCACTCCAACTCGTCTTTTGTGTAAGGACTCGGGGTGTTCACGAGATACGTGTAGATGTTGGCGTAGTTTACCGATGGAAGGTAAGTAGGATCGGCACTGAAACGAGCTGCACTCGTCGTATAGGGATCCAAGTTACCAATAACCTTCAATTTGGCCAGGTAGCGAACCTTTGATGCACTATCCAGTGATTCAAAGTATGGTATTTTCGCGCACTTCCTTGTTTACTCGCCGCCATGTAGGATCTGTATGTACTCCAACATGGCGGACAGACCTCGTATCTAAGGAGATCGTGACGTCGGCGAGACCACTCTATACGTTAGGTTTTCACTAATCGTTATAATTGTTGTCATGAATAAGCATGTATCATGCTACTTCCTGTCTCTTCACAGTAAAATCACTTCCGTTTTCATGCTCTTCACAATAAAAGTAAATATGCGATCAAACTATTTACAACAGAGGAAAGACCATCGGACCCGTAACGTTGTTCTGAAACATGGCGGAGGCAGAGAAATCAGTACGACCTAAGTCTTCCAAGGTGTGGGAGCATTTCACACTTAATAAATTGAAAAGGTGTGTTCATTGCAAGATGTGCAAAAGCGACATAAGGCACGGGAGCACCACGGCGATGATTCAGTTTGTGCGTGTAGTGTAGAGAACAAGTTCTGACGTTCAAACAAATCCTGTTAAGTTTTCTGATTTGTATTTTTATTTATTTTTGATAAATTATTTATTGTTCTGACAGCTCAGGTCCCTTTTAAACAAAAATATACATATATTTTTGTGCACACGTGTATGTTTTTTGTGTTAGTCCATTTGTTTTTTTGTTTTTTACTTGTTACTTTAACAGCTCAGGGATGTTCAAGGAGCAACCTGTTTGTGCACTTTCTGAAGATCAGTTCTGTTTTTCAATAAAGGGTTGGAAATTAATGCTTTTTTGTTTTTTTAATCCGATTAATCGAAAAAATAATCACCCGATTCATCGATGATTAAAATAATCGTTAGTTGCAGCCCTAGATGAATCAGTCATGGCAATACACAGTACCTCATCCTGGAGAAGTTCTCCAGGTCTCCACTGAATATTTTTAATTAAATGGCATTGCAGAAATGTAATATTTTCGAAAAGCAATGCATGCTTTATTACAATAATATCACAGGAGTTGATTTTGACGATCACATTCATCACAGGTAAAAAATAAAATAATATTTAGCTTATTACTTTAAAAAGGGGGGGGGCAAAATGTAGTTGTAAGTAACTCGCCAACATTTCGGATACATTTCACTTTTTTCCACTTTCCTCTGGATCCAGGCTGATTTTCGAGTGTTCTTTTCCAGTTTGGCTGTCAGCAGCAGTCGGTGGGCAGTCTGAACGTTACCCTAACAGTTAATCTCTTTCCACAAAAGGACACTTTGTTATGGCAGCTGCTTTGCTACAAAATGCAAATCTGTTACATGTTTTCTAAATTCTCTCTCTCTCTCTCTCTCTCTCTCTCTCTCTCTCTCTCTCTCTCATCCACGCTAACGGATTCCTCAGAGGTTTAACTTCCACCTCTCAGTGACCGCTTAGTCAATCGAAGTGCAAACTGTTGATTTTGTGTGGTTTTTTTTGCTTTGTTGTTTGAACAAGAGGGACAAGTAACTAAAAAGTGTTGCCTTGCCTCCACCCCTATCCACGCCCCCTCTACCCCTCTCCGTCTGTCACATGTTCCTTTCACAGCATAGAAAAGTTTCTGGATTAAGGCAGAATTGACACAAAGCGGCGACGCCACTCCAGCGAGACACTCGCAAGCAACGCAGAAGAGGCAACGAGGGGGCAGACCGAGACACTCGAGCGAACGCCACCTCAGAAAACTACAGCGATAGCCAGAGGCAGACGAGTCCATCCCAGAAAGAGAGAGAGAGAGAGGGCGAGAGGCAGAGAGAGGCAGCAGCAGCAGAGAGGCTGGGGATCTTTGCCGACGAGGTCCCTGAAGGATGGCAGAGAAGCAGTTTGCTGGGATCCTGGTAAGTTCAGCTTTTGTTCAGTAAAACGCAGTAACACAGATTTAAAATAAATGAATGAAAAACGCCACACGTGGATGGAGGTCACTGGTGGGATGCAGCTGCCGGACCACCAGTTGATTCACCCCTCTGCCTCCTCTTTTCCCCAATTTAAGCACAAGGGGCCAGGTGGTTTTGTTTCACTGTACTTTATGGTCCCTCGCTCCAACATGCCTTTATTTTCCTGTTTCGTATGTTTGCCTTCTCTTTTTTTCCCTTTTTTTTGGTAAACGACAGCAACGCATGCCTGCATTTCCCCCCTCTGAGTGATCGTTGTTTGAGCGCAGCAGGCAGAGCTGTCATCGGCTGTTGTTGGCCGAGGTACTCAGCACCCATCCTCAACTAAACACCGCCCCAAATCAGCACCCCTTGAGTCAGTCTTGACTTCCAGAGATGAGGCCGGGAGGTAAACGTGCCGTCGGTGAAGCTTTAAATGGAGGTTTGGGGTCATTGGCAGTCAGGTCACTTCTGCCCCCCCCCCCCTTTCTCTCCCTTCAGTCCCAAGTTCTTCAGTCCGACTTGAGACGGAGATAAACACAAGCTCAGAGCTCCAACTCTCCTCTGACATTCTCGCTCATTTGAAGCCTCGCTTTCGCCCTCGGTTACTTTTCTTTCTTTTTCCCGCCGCGTCCTTTTGAGATGCATATCCTCTTTATAATTCACGCGCGCCGTCTGAACTTAAGAGGGGGGGGGCTTATCAGTCTTGCCAGCTCTCTCCTCTCGCAGCACTTGAAGGCGGTTGAAGGATGGAGATTTCAGTCTAGCTCTCAGAACTTTTGTTTGTTTGTCTGCGTCGGTCAGACAGATTGCCAATCAGTCGTTTGCATGGTTAAGCGCTGCTGGAGAGTTGCAAAAAAATTAAAAATAGTTCTGTGAGTTTAAATGTGGCAGTTTAATAGTTTCAAAAGTTTTAAATGTCACAAGGATCAATCGATTTGTTTCCCCATAGAAGAAGTTTTATTGTGGATATGTTTTTTCCACACAGTTCTGCACCTTTTTACTGCCCCTCACACCGATGTGTCTCTGAGGATGGTAAAAGTCAACTCTGGCGGTTCGCTGTGTGATCTGTGGAGACTGACATGGCGCCTCACAGCCACTAGGGGCACACAGGCCCAGTGGATTTGATCAACTCAAAAGTTGGAGCTGTGCCTTTAGGATTTGAGATTCAAATAACCATATAGCAGTCCCACTTTCTAGGCTCGAGCCGCCACTTATCGCTGACTTTAAATGCTTATTTCATTTTATTTTAAGGAATCGTTGCGGTAGGTGACGTCTTTGTTTGCTCTCCAAATCTGAGAGTTTTGTTCCCTGGCCAACACTCAGTGCCTCGTTGTTTAAGGTCAATTCACTTAATTTGGCAGGAAATAGAGAATTAAAAAGCCATTTAAAGGTTGACACAGAGATGAAGGCACAAGTGCACTTCACAAACAACGCTGGACTTTTTGGTTTTTTCTTTCTCAGCCAAAATTTAGATTGGTCACTTATTTGTCATTTTTCTTAGAAGAAGAAAAAAGTAGTGCAGGGGTGAGAGTGTAGCCGGCAACTCTTATCTAGGATGGTCAACACGGGAAGATTGCACAACTCCAGCTGAAACAACGGCTCACGCACACTTCCAACATCAGCTCCGCTCTCGTGATCTTGCAAAGTCTCGAGACTTTTTATTCCTCTTTCATTTCATGTTTAATCCACTCATCTCTTCCTCTGTTCGGAGAGCCAAAATCGCCCTCTCCTGTTGTAGTTCCCTCAAAATAGTGCAACTTTTTTCTTTTCTTTTCCCTCTCTATTGACGTCCCTGCCATTTCTTTGCACTCTGGTTAAATTCATTTACGCTGGCCCCAGATGGCCGGGTGGATAGACCCGTCACCGTAAATCTGGTGACACACAAGGCGCCCGCTTCCTGCTACCGCTTGGCTCGGCTGGTAGCCCTCTGCCGGGACCATTTTCTGTCCAAAAACTTAATTCCCCCTGCTCGTTCAAAGGGGGCCCCCCACCCCTCTCCTCAATCTTCCTGCGTCGTCTTTAACTGCCCTGGAAGCCACCTCCACTTCCACCCAACGGATGAGCAGATTGTGCCCTGGCACTAGCCGTTACTGGACCAATAGCCGTCCCTTTGTTTTTATTTTCTACTCCTTGGTTACGTCTTTTCGACTCGTCTTTAAAATGTCTGCTGTGTATGTATAGAGATGTAGGAGGAGGAGGAGGCGCTGTATTCATGCGTCTGGCTGTGCAGACCGGTGCTGGCACTCCATCACCGCGGAGGCCAAATGGAGGAAGAGGTCACCGAAGACTGGCCTCCGATCAAAGATTCACACTGGCAGGCCTTTTAATGTCAGCCCGGGACTTTTCATTCACACATTTTTTCAAGATGTTCGGAGTCGAGCTCTGTCCGCAGAGACATTGACTCTTAAACCTGATATTCTAAACACAACGTCAAAGCCTTTTGATTCTATATGACCAGAAACAAAAGAATTCTCACAGTTCTCACATTCTGCTTGTCAGCTGTGGTTGATGACAGCCAGAGGTAAATTAACCAAAATATATTAAAAACAAAAATGTTCGGGACATTTGTACCATTAAGTCATTAGTCAGAAATGACGAGGTCTTGATGATGATGGCCATAGTTTACATGGATAGCTGCTTGGAGGGGAGATGCAGAAACATTCTCACAATGCAATTGAACTGAAAGTTTTGTCTCACACAAGCAAGTTGTACATTTTGCATGTGGTAGTTGTCCAGTGAGAGGTATGTTGTGTGAGGTGCAACAGACATTTGTCAATACACAGGAGTGAGGTTTTGTAAGGCCGAGATTACCCCACAGTTCTGTGTACCCACTGAGTGGGGAGCCTTAGTGTGTGTGTGCGTGTGTGTGTGTGTGTGTGTGTGTGTGTGTGTGTGTGTGTGTGTGTGTGTGTGTGTGTGTGCGTGTGCTAGGGTTTGTTTGGCTAATGTGTGCTGTAGGCTGTGAAGTGGAAAGAAATAGTGGAACACACAGCTACAACCTCCCCGAGGTCAGGACGCCCCGCACACACACACACACACACACACACACACACACACACACACACACACACACACACACACACACACACACACACACACATGGGAACATAATGGACGACACGCTTACACATTACCTCCACACATTAGATTACTTCATAAGCACATTCACATATTTTAGATTTTTCACAGATACATAAGGGCACATAAACGCATACCCGGCGCATTCACACGCACTCACGCAGGCAGAATTAGACCTGAACACACGCCACAATGATTTAAAATGATAAATAAATGAACACACAACATGTTTGGTCACTCTAGGCTGTGACTTTTGCTCCGAAGCTGTGACAAGCCCAGACGGTGGCCCCGGGGCCTAAACTTGGCCTCACTCGGGATGTTGTTGAGCGTTTTTCATGTAGTTTGTGTGGGTTTGTTGTTATTTGTTGTCTGGCCTTAAATTCACATGAGCTTGAACGAACTAGAAACGTGAAACTTGGCACAAAACTGTAAATAGGACTCCAATCGGCCACATGGTGGCGCTTTAATGCCTAAAAACTCAATTTGAAAAAAAACAAAACAGAATTTGACACACATGTCCGGCTCAATGTGCCGTACAAAAAAAGCCTCTTTGACAATAGAAGTCCACCAGCAATTTTGTCATCTCCTCCTAAACCTTACGTCTGGTTACTACCAAACTGTCTGTGTATCGTTATTGGTAATTGGTAGTTATTGGTAACGCTTATGGAAATGTGTCAACAGCTTGTTGATATCTTGCTAAGTTTTCAAGATAAAACTCCAACAAAGTCAACAACCGTTTGGCCGGTCATCACAAAACCTGCAGGATATGTCCACAAGAGTGCCTGCAACATACCCTGAAAGTTTAATTAAAATGGACCACTAGGGGGCGCTACAAATGCAAAGCAAATGAGCCTGGCCTGACCCGGATAGGTTTCATGGCAATGTTGGCTGCAGTTTAATTACAGCTTGTCCAAACATCACCCAATTAGTTGAGTTCATTTTGAATCAAGCTGTTGATACATGTCTCCAAATGCCAAGAAATATGACTGGCGGGACTTGTGATGATGAAACAAGTGTGTGATTGGTCTCACTCCTCCTGAAGACAGAATTAAACCGGCTGAAGTGATTTTGGCAATTGAGCTTCTTCCTCCTGTTGATGGACAAAAAAGGGCTTCAGCCCGTATTCTAGAGTTGGTTTCCCTGGTTATCGTGGTTTGTCTGTTGGTTCCGTGTGCAGGCGTGTGAGTGTCGCCACATATTGTTTAAGAGCTTGTGACTCCTGGAGCTGTGTATTGTCGGCTTAGTGGACCATGCGCTCCGCAAAAACACGTGCGCTTATTACAGGTGAAGCTAGAAAGTTTGTCTCCCTCGCTCCCTCTCGCCATCCTTATGTAAGAAACATATTGCGCTGCCAGTCAGCCAGTTTAGTTAACAGCAGTGCTCAGCAACCGTGTTGACTGCCTCTGGGGCGAGGGGCCAACAAACAGATGTGAACCGAGAGAGAGAGAGAGCGAGAGGGAAAGAGCCGTGAGGGCAGGTTGGGGTAGAAGAGTCAGACATGATTCCTGCCCCCCTCGCTGACTCGCAGGCAGCGCCCAACGTCAGCTTAACAGCGGCCACTGTGGCGAAGGTACAATCGAGTGACAAGGGCCACAAATGCCAAACACGTCCACTGCTGGGCACTCTTTAAAAGGTAACCCACCACCAACCAACCCCCCGTGTACGTCCACACACACACACACACACACACACATAGCAAAGAAGGGGGGGGAAAAAGGACTCCATTGTGTTTCGGACCTTTAGATTTCATTTGGAAAAACCACTCAGGCTGAAAATTAGTTTTTTTCAGATTTTCTTCCTCTCCCCTTGTGTTTCTGTTTTAATGTGTCTCCCTCCCTCCGACTCCACGAAAACATACAATCAGGAAAAGAAAGGCGGACTTCCCACTCTTCCTCTCCCGTCCTCTGAAGTCAGTGAAATTATGGACAGGGCTCTGACATTGTGTCCACACAACGGGGCTCTTAAATCCCCCCCCCCCCCCGGTTTCTTTTAGTATTATGATCATTTTCAACGGTTTTCCAATTGAGCTATTTTGTTCAAAGGCCCTTTCAGAACCATATTCAGGTAATTTGTTGCGCTTGAACCCAACCTGCTCCCTGGCTCTGTATGTGAGTGTTGAATGGCAGCTGTAAGCCTGGGACTGGGGGGGGGGGGGGGGTATGGGGGTCTGCTTTTCACAGGACTGGATGGCCCTCTCCCGCTTGGTAACACACCTCCCCTGTGTTATTTATCACTTTCCTTCTCTTTAGCTCCTCTCAGACAGAGTCTTTAACGGGTTCATCTGAATAAAAATATTATGGAATGGTTCCAACTGTACTCTGGTCGAACATGACCGGGTCGTAACAGAACCAGGTGCAGCACAGCTGGAAGACTGCTGTTATTTAGGAAATATTGTCATCAAGGAGGAGGAGCAATCACACAGGCAGCCTCAGCGAAATATTCCACTTTTTGGTGTTGTCTTCTTATCCTCACAGCTTGATCCCAGACCATCTACAGCAACAACCCAGTAGTAGTATTCAGTAACGTCCCAGACACATTTTTAAAATCATTTTTATCATCACTACAGTCCAACTGCGCTCGAGCCATTACAATTCAAGTTTAAAAATTCCTTATTCCTGATTTTTAGGCAAAGCGATTTCATGGATTGTCGTCCTTAAGCACATGGCATTAAAGGGACAGTACACATTTTTACTCTTACCTGTAGTGCTTTTCATCAGTCTAAATAAAAATAAACATTTGAAAAACTTAACATTAACGTCGCTTCCCAGAAATCATGACCCGGTTACTCAAGACGATTCACCCACCTCGTTGTGAGCGTTTTCATGTCGGAACTATTTTCTCTCTACCGTATCACCGCGCAGATGGTAGCAAGCGCCTACTCATGGACTAGAAGCTCGTGACAGCGTAACAGCGTGAGATGTTAATGTCAACAGCTCAGCCTCCTTGGCTGAGCTGTTGACATTAGCTTTTTTTTTTTTGCCACACAGGGGTAGTGGAACTAATTGTAAACACAACATTAACATAATTGTGGCAGTTTTATTGAAGTTATCTGGCTCATTAGCTGCTGAATGCCACGCAATGTTCACCAGCCGGTCGAGAAAACTGAAATGGCTGTAAAACCAAAACAGTCGGCTGAAGTACTCCATAGAAGTGAGTCGGGGTGATGATCTAATTATCTGATCCATGGTTAGCCTAATAATATTAATTAGTGTACCAATGCACCAATGCTGAGTCCTTACCACATTTGCTGCATGTCGTGCCCCCCCCCCCCACACACACACACTTTCTCTCCATTTCCTGACAATCACTATCTAAATGAAAAATAATAATACATTTTTATTTTAAATAATAATAATAAAAGAGAAGGCGTGAGATGAACTCTTCTTTAACCTTGAATTAAGTGTTTTACCAATTTGAAACCAGCATTTTTCCTCCTGCATAAAACACTGAAAAATAAGCCCACATTGGAAATGTATTACACCTCAAGGTCACATAGATTTTACCAGCCAGAAATAATCATTTTCATTATCAATTCATCTAATCTACTTTCCCCCTTAATTGATTCATCTACTGTCAGAACATGTGCATCATACTCTCCCAGTGGTCCATTACGTCGCTGCTGTGGTTCATATCACATCATGTTCATCAGCAGATGGACTTTTCCCAGTTGTCATGGAAATATAGACTTTCATATTTCCATTTTTTTTTTTTTGGAGCACCTTCAGGAAGAGTTTCAAAGAAGCTGCTGTTTCCATTGTCAAGAATCACATTTCAGAAAGTAGTATACCGATGTAACATCGACAAATTTATTTTTATTTTCGGCTTTTGATGTTGCTGTCTTTGCAAACACCTTAAAGAGGATCTACTGAAGCATTGGCGTCTTGGACGCTATCTCTGTTATTAAACAGATCTCTTTTCTGTCTCCGCTGCTCGCCCCCCCCGCCTCTCTTGTCCAATATCAAGTGCGACAGTGACTTCTGCCACGTGAGGCCAACTTCAGTCACATGTTCCTCACTTTCATCCCCAGCAATGGTCCCATATGTTTGTCAAAATGTGTATGTTGTGTGCTTTTTTTCCGGCCCGATTTGTTCCCATGCCTTCTCTCCAATGAGGCCCGCACTCCCCCGGGGGGGTGGGGTCGTAGCCGAACCCTCACGCTATTTATACAGACCGAACAGCTGGGGCCCTCCCAGCCAAAGCAGTGAGGGATGGGTAGAGAGAGAAAAAAGAAAAAGATCAGAGAAACTTCAGGTTAAACCAAGCGTTGGAAATGTCTCTCTGTCCCCTCTTTGTTCCCCTCTCGTCTTCCTCTCCCTCGTTTGCCTTTCTCCCCTGGGTGTCCATGAGCGGCCAGGTCAGGTCGTGTTCAGCTAAGGTCAGCTGGACCGCCAGACAGACATCACTCGCATATTTAAGTCTCGTTCCCTCATCCCGTTTTCAATCTTTCTCTCTTTTTATTCACTCTGCAACCGATGCTTTTCCCTCCATTTCTCCCTCTCTCTCTCACACTTTCTTTCCACCACTCCCAATTAAAGAGCTGGCTGTTTTGGACTGAACAAGATCACCATCACAGGCGTGCTGAGCTAACGCGAGGCGAAGAGATATTAACCTAATTGCTGTAAGGGACAGATATATAGATCAAGGAGGATGTAATGAGCCCAGACATGGGCTGTTCGCTCCCTCTGAGGTTTTCAGCGTGAAAGCAGGTTGATCCATGGACATTAAAGGACGAGAAGTCATTGTGTGAGGCAGCACGGATTCGTACATCATTTTGAAACTTATCATTGTATGATATGTTATTCATCTAAAACGTAGTTTTTCTCGCACGCCTCCACGGTGAACGGAGCATCAACAAACGGAGTAAAACCTTTATGAATGAAAGTAAACGGAGGCCGGGTTTAACAACTGCAAAACTACATCAAGACATCTGTTTAGAAACTCACACACAGTTCATGCAGTACTATCCAAGTCTCCTTTCTCCAGTACGACTGGAAAGCCGAGACTTGGATTGTACTGCTTGCGGCGTGTGAGAGTTTCTAAACAGATATTTTAATATCGTTTCGCCGTCGTTGAACCCGTCCATTTAACTAGTTCGTCAAGACTTTCTCTGTTCTTGGGTTCGTGCGAGAAAATACAAATTCAACGTAACACGGGCTGAACTACATCTTTAACCAGGTTCTGGACCTCACTGTGTGTGCATCGTACAGTGAAATTATTTGTGAACAGTCGGGATATAGATTAGTCAGATCAGTCAACAGAATGTGCATGCTGTTTTGTGCCATGACCTCAAAGAAGGATGATTTACAGTTAATTTGTGTTTGGTTGTCCTCAACTTTGGAGTTTGCTCTTGTTGTCTTGTGGCTGTGTGTGTGTGTGTGTGTGTGTGGGGGTTTGTATCTCCGAAAGCTGCTCTTTGCCAGAAGGTGGTGCATTTATTCTTTTTTTGTCAGACAAACAGAATTCATGAAGCCCTCTTCTGATTTACTTAAACAACAAAGATGAATTGTATGTCAGATGGAGCCTTTTCCAGTTTGTACTAGATTGACGTACAAAACAAGTCAGCAATGTTCCAACTGAAAACAGTGCAATTATGCAGTTTTGCAACTTCTCTGTGAACACTAACTGTGTTTCACTGGCATTTCAATCAGGAGAGACTTGTTTTATAATTTAACAATGATTTATTATACAAGCTTCAAATATGCAAAGTGCAAAGTCTTTGGCGATTGGACTCCATCCGGAAGTACTATCACCGAGGGTAGGGATACAGAGGTCCAATAGGCCTCATCCCCCCTGGAGTCCAGACACTGGTGGTGGTGGTGAAAGGAGTTGTTGCAATCTGACGATGAATCAGGAGCCTGACTGTGCTGCTGACTGGAGGCGACTGGGGTGGAGGCGGGTCGCATCTGCTTTACGCTGAAATGACAACTGACAGCAGCAGAGAGGAGAACACTTTAAAGTTTGACAGCAACGAGCTGATTGGCTTAAGGAAACTGTGTGCCGAATCTGGTTGGTTGCTTAACCGTGCACGCCCCCAATCAGCTGATAGAGTAATTACGAGGAGAGGAGAGACAGCGATCACAAGCGAATGTCTTCCTGACTCAACTTGCGCATGAGCTACATTTTGGATCACATAGCTGTCCCATAACTCACAATGAGAAAGGCACGGGCGAGATATATCGTTCATGAGTATTCAGTGATATTTTGAATTTGTCAACACAGATAAGAGTGCTTTGAAAAAGGAGAGAAAAACACGAGAGAGCAGATGAAGGGAAAATGATTCAAAGGAAAGGAGATTATTTTCTTCCTCTGACTTTAAGCCTTGATGTGTGAATGGTGCATCTCTGTGCATCCCTGCCACTCTTCCCTCAGCCCAGCCTGCTGTATATTCCACTTTGTCCAAAAACTCATCCGCCCCACTGAAACAACTGTGTCCTTCACAGTCCGAAAGACACGTGAATATGTTTTCCCCCAAAACTCCACCATTGCGAAAATTCAACCCTGGACTTGAAACCGTGGCCTTTCTCTGAACATTCAGTAATCTTTTAGTTATTGGAGTCCAAATTGAGGCCAAATGCCAACAGGAAATTAATCATTTTTATCTTCCTATTCCATTTGAGATATCAGTAGAACAACCTGTTACTGGTCGCTTTCCTGCAGCTATAACAGAGCAGTGTTAAGTTACTGCTACTGCAAACTGAACATTGAAACCTTTCGGCCTGCAAATCAGCGGAATGCTTTTATTCTGAATCAGCTACAGAAAATGCAATGTGTTTGTCATTTGGTTAGCAACGTTTCCCTCATGCGGTGCTGCTGTTACGTAAAAATTGTTGTGCACAACGAGATATGGACACATTGTCTTCTATTTGGTCAGTGGATAGGCTTTGAATATTGCAGAGGAAAAATAATCCAAGCAGAGGCGGTTAGATGAAGGTTCTTCCTGCGGTTTGTACAAACCGCCAACACATTTGACCTTAACATACTGTATTGAATGCTGTAGACAGGGTAGGCACAGCAAGGCAGAACCTTTTGCGGCTATTGCACCATACACCATGCCAGCGCAACTTGAGGGGCCTATCGAAAAAACATTGATGTTTTCAACCAACTTCCAGTTTAAAGCCGTATTCGCACTGCGCTAGTATTACCAGGAGACATTAGCACAAGATAAGCCTGCAGTAAAGTAATAAAGTCTGTATTTTATTCAAATTTAATGACATTATCCTCCAAATGTGATGTCAAGTCTTTGCGTAACATCCGGCTTCCTGAATGACAAAACCACATAATACCAGATGAGCCTGTTGAAAGATAGAAAACGGTTTCGCTCTTCTTGTTACGGTCGGTTATTCTGGACCCATACGCAGACACCGGGACAACAGGGTAGATGAATAAAAAGCTTTTATTTAGTTGTTCGTGGAGCCAGTGGAAGATGCAGGTAGGAAGGTGATGCGGTGTGAGTGGCGGCGTGCCACAGGAATCTTGAAGCACAAGAAAAACACAAGTTAGTTGCAGATCGAGAGAACGAAGCGAACTAACTCTTGAGACGAAGTAAAAGCTCAGAGGGGCCGAGGCTGTAGCTACCACTGAGCTGACGAAACAATCTGACGATGAGACTGAAGGAAGCCGGGGTATTTGAGCTGTCTGTGATGATGGTCTGATTGTTGTGTGGAGATGAGCCCAGGTGCCGATGATTGAAGCCGCGCCCATGCCATACACACACACACACACGCACACACACACACACACACACACACAGACAGAGAGAACAGAGGGGAGACACCGAGACGAGCTGAGGTCACAGCGGAGCCGTGACACTGCCGTTGGATTTGAGCTTGCTCTTCCTGCGAAACCGGTCTCCGTGCTGTGCAGCGAGATGAGCCTAAACGTACATTTATAACTGCCAACTCAGCTTCCGTAATTCTCGACCGAGAAATAGGCAAAGAAAAATGTGCATAAAAAAAAATCACGAGATACCGGAAAAAATAAATATGACGAGATGACGATTGGCATGGTAATAATATTATCACATGACTTCCGTGTTTGCTGAAATAGGGTAGCTAATTTGCGGTGGAATTTTTGCTTGACAAATAACGGACAGAGCAGATCACAGACGACCTCCGCAATTACTTCAAATCCCGAGAGGTCCCCAGGTGATACTAGTTCAATGCATAGAGGGGTGATTTGTTCCTGCAGTAAACCTCTACACCAGAGGTTGCCAACACGGTGCCCGCGGGCACCCTATCGCCCGCAGGGACCACATGAGTCGCCCGCAAGACATGTTCTAAACATAGCACTCGTCATTATCGGAGGGTTGGTTCCCCGCTCGGCTGTAGACGAGACTGTTTACTAGTTTCTTCGTTGAGAAAAAGGCACCATTGGAAAAGCTGGTGTCGGTGACAACAGACGGGGCTCCCGCGATGACGGGCCGGCATGCAGGCTTCATTGCACAATGCAAAGGTGACCCAGACTTCGCAACATTTCTACATTACCACTGGATCATTCACCAGCAGGCGCTATGTGCAAAAGTAACCGGCTTTAATCATGTGACGATACAAAAATAACAGAGATGTGTTACCTCTGACTTTCAAATGTTGAAACAGATTAACATAAATAAAAGTTGCATGTTTAAATGTATGTTAGCTATACCATCATTGTTGTGGAAATCATTATTAATAATGTGAGGAATAATTAACTGACGTGATCAAACAGTCTCTTCACATGTATTATTATTGTTAAGGTGATCTGTGCAACTTTGTCATTCAGGAAGTTTGTATCAAATAAGTAGCCCTTCGTACTACTCGGTACCCTTGAAGTAGCTCTCTGTTTCAAAAAGGTTGGTGACAGCTGCTCTACACTGTTATCTCGTTGTAAAGTGGTTGCCTCTAAATAGAGCAACATAAAAACCACCTCTGGCAACAAAGATCAGTTTCCCTGAGGTCGTCAGTGATAATTACACACTGATGCCTTGTTGCAGCCAAAGGTATTACCTCTGCCAACCTGTAACAATTTTAAATACAGTGACATAAAAAAGAACATTATTTAAAAGCTGTCTGTTATTTGCTTGTACGGCTCAAAATCCAACCTGCCTCCTTGTTACAGCTTAGCGTCCTCAAATCTATTTCATGACCTGCTTTGATTCCATAAGCCAAGTTTAAAAGCCTAGTAAGGAAATGTGAGACAGTACTCTTTCAATTACTGCATATTTGTTGCACTCATCAGGGAGGATATTGGTTTGTCAGAGCTTAACAGGGAAGTTATGAAGGAAGCTAGCTTTAAATGTTTTCTTTAATTTCTCACTCACCCTTTGGACATCGTTTGTGTTGCATGTGTAGTGATGGGGTTGAGGATCAATGTCTGCGTTTGGCCGTAGGTTAACCCGTAATCGATGTTGACGTGTGCTAGGAAAGCCTTGAGGAGATTCATTCTGACCTTATCAGTGTTCCACCCCATGCCCTCCTGATTGTTTGTCTTTCTGTTGGCTTGGTTTCTGGTCACACCTTTCAGAAGTCTGAATTCCATCATCTGAAGGTTATTTGATGATCAATTCATTGTCAATCAGCAAAAGTGACAATAACTCAATGGCTACAGCATGAGTTTTGGTTCCAAATGAGAATGTTTTGTTAATTGTTATGGTCTTCCACAATAACTAACTGAATGTTCTTTTAGTTTTGAAGACCTCATGAGAATTGTTTTTTAGACCAAACGACTAATCAATTAAGCTGCGTCCAGCCGTTTCTGTAACTTTCAGTCAGTTTTCGCATGTACAACTGACGGTTCCGACTATTGGTGTCAGTGACGTCAACAGGCTTCACTGCCTTTTGAGAATGCGGTGGACATCCACACTGTGCACATTCTTATTCTCTCACACAAGAATCATGCTGTCGTAGGAAGCACACATATGAAGAAACAAGTGTGGGAATTTTAACAAGTTGGTGTTATTAGCAGCAGTGGCATCTGTGCTTCTCTAATTGGAGTTAAATGACCTAACATAATGGGATAATTAGTGAACGAAACAAGTTTTGACCAAGATATATATCTACACTTAGCAGAGCATTTTGCAGTTGAAAAATATATTCGTCACTGCTCCCTAGTTGATGTGAAGATTACACACTTTCAAATCTAGTTTTGCATTTCTGTACTGAAATTTCTTGTCACTTATTGGCCGATATCAATATATCTGCAAGCTAATGTATACAGATATATTTGCCTGGCCTCAATGCACAGGATCTAGATTCACTCCGATCAAACCGCAGAGTGAATAAGATAAGATAATCCTTTATTAGTCCCACAGTGGGAAAATTCACAGATACTCAAACTAAGTTATTACTTACTTAAGTTATACTTATGTATCCAAACAACACGGTCGCGGTGAATGTTCGAAGAGTTATCGATCGCTGTGAAGGAGAAATACAAAAGTGACGGAGAAAGTGCAATGGTGCATCGTCAACAATGATTGGTCTGTTCTAAGTCTGTCAACATCGTCAACTGTTTGCTGGGGGCACTTGTTTTCATTGCCCTCAGTACTTCCTCCGAGCACACTGAAAAGGGCGGGTATATGGTAATGACTCCTTTATTGGATCCCCTGTGAGATTCTAATCCTGTGAATTGACAGACAAATGAATGGCATCCTGTCTGCATTGCTCGTATCGTGTTGAACATAACTGGAAGGCCTCCACTCAAGTGGCAGGGGCCATTGTACCCGACTATCAAATACCCATTAGGCCGGGCGCCAGTTGCTTGTCAACTGTTGACATCGCCGGCACCACATCCAGTCGAGGGAACTCGTCGCAGCATCTCGTTCTGCCGCCTGAGTGATGTGTTTGTTGATCACTTAATCGCGCCGCTATTGTGGATGCAATTTTACCTTCTCCTCACTCACTTCCTTGCCTTGCTCCATTGCTCCATTGCTCTTTTTGTTGCGGGTAGCCATTAGCCATATGGTGGCAAACAGGCACAACAATGCGCGCAAAAACAAAGCGGAGGCTCGGGAGGGAAGCGCTTGAATTTGAAATGGTGTAACTCTGTGAACATGTCACGGGACGAGGCGGAGGTGGCTTCTCGGTGTGACACAGCGGGGGAGGGGGGGGCATTGGCAATGTCAGGGTGTAGAGACGGACAAGGATTTGGAAGAGTCAAGTGCTGCTGAAAGGGAAGTTGTTGGTGGTCTGCAGAGTTGCAGCAGCTGCCCCTGAAAACAAACGGAAGAAATAAGAGAGACAGAGAGAAAGAGTAGTGTTGGGTGAGGGGGTGGGGGGTCCGGTGGAAGGCGGGCAGGCTCCTCACTTGTGGGCTCCTCACTTTTTTTTTGTCTCCTCGCTTTAATCTGTTGGGAGAAAGAGTAAGGGGGAGAGAGAGAGAGAGAGCTTGGCCGTAGCCCATGGGTGCTCCAGACCTCCCCCCGCTTTACTCCGGCCAGCTTAACTAGAAGTTCAAAACCTCCCTGTCCCCTCCACCGCCGCCGCCCCCATCGGTTCTCCTCTCTCCCACTTACTTGCTCTGTATTCAGCCTAGGTGCTGGAGTGACAACGAGCCATTCATTGTGGAGGTAGAGGGAAAAGACTGTGGATCTCTGCTGTGTCTTTTTTTCTGTGTGTGGGGGGGGGGGGGTAAGGCATATTCCTGAAATGGTGAAATACGACGGGGAAAAAAATGGGGCAAAAAGAGAACGTAAAAGAGAGCGAGGGAGGGGTGAGTAAAAAAAGTAAGGGCGCAAAGGAGGGAGGGAGGGGAGGCAGAGCTGGAATCACAGAAGGAAGGGAGTGGTGGGAGAGAGAGAGAGGGGGGAGAGAGAGCGGGCTACCATGCCGAATGAGCAAGAGAGGCGGAGAGGAAGCAGAGCTCCATCAGATGAAATGAGGTGAAAGTAATTCAGGCATTAATCAAGGGAGGGTACACTGTGTTTTCTCCCCCTGTCTCGCTCTCTCTCGCGCGCCGCGGAACTGAAAGGCAAGGTGTGAATGAAGGAGCCCACAGTGGCCAGCAGAGAAGCACCACTGGGTCACAGCGTCAAATCATGTCCGAGTCGAACACCATTGCCGCTTCCACCGCAGACCAGGTCAGTTCAAGCTGTCAAATTGTTTATTTCTGTTTTTGTTTTGTTTCGTTTTTTTCTTCACTGGCATCAGAGGCGAGCGTGCTGATGTTTTTTTCTTTATTAGTTACGCCTCACGCCGGCTTAAGCGGCAGGAAACGAGACTTTCAAAAGAGGAGACTTCTAGGGATGAGAATGCTGAACGCATCCCAAGTTCCGGTCAGATGTATATTATCTTTAGATCCTAATTCGGAAGTAGTTAGAGGGAGTTTCTAAGAGCAACCGAGTGAGTGTGTGTTTCTTGGACTATCAAAGCAACGATTGTTTCGCCCGGAGCTGCCTGGACAACGGTACAGGGTCCTGAAAGAATTGAATTCATCAAGACGAGCTATTGTCTACGCCGCCTTATTTTTCGGTGATCATTCAGGGGGTCTGTGACGACTCAATACCCCCCGCACCACGCAAGGAGGGGGACGCAGCTCTTTAAAAACCCGACCACGTGTGGCGGCCCCTGAAAAGTTTTTATAAGTAATTGCAGTGGGAAGTCCGGGGCAGCGCCGTGAGAGATGGGGTTGGTAAGGAAGTGGGCCGGTCCGCCGTGTGTGTGAAAGAGAGTGACAGAGTAGAAAAGCTGAAGTGTCCAGAAAAAGGCCGATATTTATACACCCCCCCCCACACACACACTCTCTTTCCCAACCCTCCTCCCCCACAAGTCGCTTTAATCGCACATCCGTCCTTCACTCTGCTTCTTTTTTTTTTAACAGTGGACTTGCTTTGAAACACTTTTGAAACAATTACATCCTTTGATCTGTTTGAGATAAGATATATAGTTAGTTCCATTATGGCAGGTAAAGACAAAAAAGTGTGTGTGCGTGCGCATCCAACCTTGCTGCCGGCTTACGTTGTTAGGCAAGTCCTTGTCTCTTGTTTCCGATTGCTACTGTCGAGGCTGAGTCAGCTTGCTATGGTTCTGGCGGCAGAAACATACGCACACACAAGCATAGGCACAAAAGTTTTAGGTATACACACAACGCACTCGACAGCAAAACAGCTGCTCAAATTGCTCACAAACAAAATTCGGGGATGGATTGTGGGTGGAAGGTTGAAGATATTTAGAGCTGCATAGTGTGTGTGTGGGTGTGTGTGTGTGTGTGTGTGTGTGTTGCATGTGTGTGTGTGCACATTCGCAGCTGACAGCCCTCATGCTAATCCGCTGATTCTGGTCCAGGTACTTTTCTCCTTTGGATAAATTTGTCAGAAGGATGCATACTGGACAGTTTAGATTTGTTAACACACACACACACACACACCGTATTTCTCGCAAAAGCTCTGAGTGACAGGACTGTGTGGACACTACATAATTACAAGCAGTGGATGCTTGTGCATATGTCTCCATAATTATGAATTCATGGGTTGTCTTGTCAGAAACTGACAGCAGGTTTTTCCCGGTGAACTTCACAGAATTGTCGTCAGCTCCTCGGCCTCTTATCAGGGTTTTGTTTGTGGACGTGATGTGTTTATCTTTAATGTCATAAATGAGACAAGATGCTGCAGCTAAACCCGATACGGCTCCGTCTCGCACATCGGCAGACTCACTGTAGAGGGGGAAAAGGTTCTCTCTGCTTGCCAGTCAGAATGGTTTTGTACTTTTAAGAAGTACTTTCACATTCACACACCAGAACAGGGGGGGTTCACTAACATGCACGCATTGTACACTCTTGTTTGCAGGTGTTTGCACGGTTATGTTTGTCTTTTAGAGAAAAAAAAACACCTTTTGTTAATTAAATCATTGAAAAGCTTTGTGTAAGCCCTGCCATTGGAAAAAACATTCAACATTGCTCAGATCCAGGTTTATCACCAGGTAATCAGTTGATACAGATCTCAAAGGGTATTGATAGTTGTACCGTGTTAATCCGAACGGAACTATGTGGTTTGAAAACTGAAATTCTTTTAAAAAAGAGGTATTTCAGTGTATTTTACTCAGATAAGAACACAGCTTTAGGTTATACTCCAAACAACGAAACACGTTGATTTGTGCCTTGAGTTTTGAAGCAGTCTGTTCTTTGACAGTAGTCTTACATAAATGTAGCACTCGGTGTCCACTGGTGTAATGTCTTCCACAAACAGTTGTAATGTCTCCATTATTACCGAACAGGAACCTAACTCTTAGGTAACCTACCTAACTCTTATCCACCGACAACACAAATTGCTTTGCACTAATCAGTCCTTTGTGCAAAGTACTTTTCTACGTAGGAAACGACGCATCTCAGCAGGATTTGTAAACCAGTGTGATTCAATAAAAATGTTATGATTTAATGATCTAAATCACTTTTGAAAAAACCTGTCTGAAACGTCTGATAATGCTGTTGTCACACAGAGCTAAAAAGATATAACCATACCTGGAGCGATTTCAAACGCTTAACAGCTGTAAAATGAAGAAGTTATGTTTTGCCAACGCTGCTGCACTGTGCCTTGATAATCAAAAATAAAAATAAACTGTCCCTTTAAGTTGCTGTGCAACTTTTGGTTGATGTTTAATTGGTCATTAATCTCCCCAATAATAATAAAGATAACCATAATCAAAATAGTAACCATAATAATAATGATATTAATTATAACTCCCACTCTATGTGATTGTATTCCATTTTAAAATATCAAAAAATATTATTACTTAAGTTCTCCCATTATTCAAAATCACGAAATTTCTCTGAGAAAAAAAAAGTTGAATGAAAAATGCCCATCTCGCATCAAAGCCCTGGTCCTGGTCATTTCCTCTGTGATTGCATGGGTCACATCGTTCTTCTCAGCGGTAGACCGACCTCACGGTGTTGGGACAATGGTCTGAGGTCGTGTGTGTGCGTTCAAGGCATGCTTCGCTAGTAATTGGAGTAATAAGGAGTTCAGATGGATCTGGTAATTGCTAAGTGAGTGCTGGTGATTGCCTTTGACATCCTTTGTACTGAAAGAAAGGATCAGATCAGATACCATTTCCATATCCAGACAAGCTTTGTGTAGTTTCATAATTTCATTATTTTATTGTCGAGTATTTGAGTCAGTTGTATTCACAGTGACTGCACGTTTACATGCATTCATACATTATGATACCATTCGGCTGGATGGTAAACTAGTTTTCTTTTATTATTTTTGAATCTTAGTCAATACTACACTCTAAACACAAGTTAGGTTACTAACATTACATCTTAACACTGTAATTGGTGATTCACTTTATTGATGTTAACTTAACTTGCTATGCTGTTAGCTAGCTAACCTTTCTACGGCTAGTTTAGCTCGAGCTAGCTGACGTTACAGAGCTAGCTCCACCAATCAGAATCAGCTTTATTGGCCATGTATGCGTGCGCATACATGGAATTTGACTCCAGTTACACATTACTCTCATCGTACATACACACATATGAAATATATACAATAAACAAGAGAAATATAAGAAAAACAAGGACATTTAACAGCTGCATGTTCAGATATCAATTTAACAGCTGCAATATCAGAAACCTAACGTTAATATAATGAAACAGACCAAGACTTGGTCTTTGAACAAGATGTTAACATGATTGTTAGCATCATCTCAGATAAAGTTTCACTTAGTGAAACCTTATCTGAGATGATGCTAACAGTTCAATAATCATGAAGACAAAACAATACGGGAGACTTTGAATTTCGGATGATAAGCGTAACTTTACCTCGGCTCCTCGGTTGATCTTCACATGGAAGCTGTTGTGTCCAAAGTCACGTTCACAAGCAGTCGGTCACGTCTTGTCACTCAAAAATGACTTTTAGGCAATGAGCAGTTTGAATAATAAAAAAATATTTTATCATCATTACTGACACATTAACCTACAATAGACAGTACGATGTAGATGGATTGTGACTCACTGAACTTGTATAGAGAAGCGTGTACTCACCACTTCACAGAAAATACTGTATTATGCTGATAAATTACAGTAGTCTGCTGGTATGGTTATTTGACGCCATTGACTGTTAATGTTACAGTTATTATGAAATACTATAAGATACCGTTTTAAATCCACTGTCAATTTACAGCAATTCATTACAGTGTACTTGTCTGAAATAGTCATAACTCAAAGAAAACGAATGGCTTCAACAGACTGACCCAGATTATTGCTTTCTAAATAAGCAGATTTTCTGGATCATAGGGTGCCTTACCAAGAAGCTTATGAGGCCTGTTGTGTTGAAAAGCACAAATTCCTCCACTGTAGAGGCATTCATCCAGAGAGCTGTGGCACTCCAACACCTACCGTTTACTCTTGATGTGTCCTGTAAGGAAGCATGTAGACATATTTAGTCAGTCTGCCCTGCAGGCTGTCACCGTTGGGCTGTAGGTTTAGCAGGGTGATGTTCACCGAAAATAACCCGTGGTAGTTTAAACATTCATTATTTTTTCAGGATTATTAAAAACAAATACACGTCATCAGGAAACTTACTGAAATGGAATTGACTGTGAAACGTCCATGGATGTCATATCTAATGTGATGTTTGCAGCTAATATGCAGTTCAGTACATTGCATCGAGCATAGGAAGCCAGCAGGGGCCCACACAGACACACGCACACACTCTGCCCATCTGGGGGCAGGTGTTGCAGTTTATGGAGCGGAAGTGCAAAGTGGCAGTGTTTACTCACTGCACCGAGGCTCAGCAAGCAAGGGAAAAGACACATGTGGAAAAGAAAGACAGGAATAGATGTAGAGAGAGCATGTGTGTTTGCATTTGTGTGTGTGTGTGTGTGTGTGCATGTGTGTGCGCGCCCCTTGTCCATCTCCCTGTGGTGGCTCTAACCTTCGGTCTCCCTCTGACTTCACTAAGTTGAGCTTCCGGGCTCACAGCTGCCTTGCAAAAGCACACGGTTGTACAAGACAACACACAGCCAACTGACTGTATTTGCATGGCTGGGCGCACGGATGGTTGCAGGCATGACTGATAAGTAAGAAGAATAACTGACGGATAATGGCTGGCTGGAGAGGTGGACGGATAGCTGACCAGCTGACTGGCTTGCTGAGAGGAGAGCTGGGTGTCTGATGGGAGGACCCCCATGTGCAGTTATGGACGCGGATATGTTTGATGGGCTGAAAGCGGAAAGAGCCTTTTGTAGCATTTGTGTAACGTTAGCGGTTAGCGTTGTGAAGTTGGAGAAGCTGCTTATTCCTAAGGCGTTTAGATGTATGGTATATCCATCTGTTTAAATCATTTAAACTTTGTTTTTGAGAAATTGTGTTTTTTCAGTCAGTATGATATGGCAGAAGGCTCTAAATACTACGATACCCATAAGGCCCTACCGCAGTTGCTCTGGAGATGAAGCCTTCTAGAGGAGACAATCCTAGCTGTAGTACATTCAGAACTATTTGCTGCTGCAGTTGGGAACAAAACAACCTCCCATAGTTTACAGATCAATTGGAAACAGAACAAAAATCTGAACATGAACCAATTTTAGATCCTTCAATGAATAGCTTGGAAGGGGAGACCCACACTTATGGAATTTCTCACAGAGTTAGATGAGAAGATCAATACCACGCTCATATCTGTCTGTTCAGTATAAGGCTACCGCCAATAGTCGGTTAGCTTAGCTTAGCATGAAGACTGGAAACGGGGAAAAATCTAGCCTAGCTCCGTCCAAAACAAAAAACAGCCATCCCTAAAGCTCACTATATAAAACAATTTAAATGGCTATCAAACAATGATAGATAATTGTTTTTGGTTAGGGGCTTAAAAAAAGCATAAGCCCATGAAAGACTTGCACAAAATGTTATTAAAACTCAAACAGTTTGAGAAGAGCAGGTGTGCAAAGCTGCATTAAGAAGTAGTGACCGTCCATTTGACCTTAATATTGAGATATTCAGATATTGCAGTGGGAATGAAAGAGTTTGTATCAGTTCTCTTTTTAGCCAGTGGTGCTCTGAAGCCACTTCCTGATGAGAGTAGATGTCTGGTAATTAATGAATGATTTTCTAAATCTGTGTTTCCCAGTTCTTCGTATTCCTGAAAATGTCAATCTAATCTTTGTGGTAATTATGTACATAGGCTTATGTCTTTGACTTTTTCTATTCAAAGAACCAGATATTTTCGAATTTAGCAGCTCATCTTTTATGCCAACGATTTAACGAGGAGTGTTTCATGTCACTGCTAGCCTTTGAAGTGCTCCAACTGCCAATGAACTAACATTGTTGATCCAGAAAATGATCGGGATTTGCACTTCCAAAACAAAATATCTCCCCAGTAATACAGTACCGTGGTAGAATCACGTCAACAGAAAAACATCTCGGGTAAACGTCTTCTACTTTCTAAATAAAAAGCTAAAGGAGTCAAGTCAAATAAGAAACTGTGGAGGCATTTCCTTCAGAATGTGCTTCTCACCGTGGGGGCACAAAAAAACGACAGTGCTCGAGGCAAAAGGAGAGGAGAGGCAGTCTTTGACAGGGGTTAAAGGGGTCCGACCTCGTGGTTGCTGAACACTGACCTGGTCACAAGAGGCCAACACTTGAGTCAAATTTTAAGATCCAAAATGTAAGTATATATATATACAAGAGGGGTGAAATAAAGGCCTCATACCTACATAAACTCTACGTACATGTAATAGGTAATAAAGGGTTGTGAGTACCATACATATATGGGTGGTGACCCAGTGGTTAGTAGCCCAGCTAGAGTTACACTCATCAGGCAAAAATACCCTATGGAAGAATGTTGGGGTCATGGCAGGGGTGAACTTCCCAACGCGTTCAGTGACATAGGGCAGCATTTGCCAACCTGAAGTCTTTGGCCATTAGGATTGGGATTGACGTGGGTAGCAGGCCTGTATTTTCTGGATCATAGGGTGCCTTACCAAGAAGCTTATGAGCTGTTGTGTTGAAAAGCACAGCCCTGCAGGCTGTCACCGTTGGGCTGTAGGTTTAGCAGGGTGATGTTCACCGAAAATAACCCGTGGTAGTTTAAACATTCATTATTTTTGCAGGATTATTAAAAACAAATACACGTCATCAGGAAAGTTACTGAAATGGAATTGACTGTGAAACGTCCATGGATGTCATATCTAATGTGATGTTTGCAGCTAATATGCAGTTCAGTACATTGCATCGAGCATAGGAAGCCAGCAGGGGCCCACACACGAACACACGAACACACACCACACAGACACACGCACACACTCTGCCCATCTGGGGGCAGGTGTTGCAGTTTATGGAGCGGAAGTGCAAAGTGGCAGTGTTTACTCACTGCACCGAGGCTCAGCAAGCAAGGGAAAAGACACATGTGAAAAAGAAAGACAGGAATAGATGTAGAGAGAGCATGTGTGTTTGCGTTTGTGTGTGTGTGTGTGTGTGTGTGCATGTGTGTGCGCGCCCCTTGTCCATCTCCCTGTGGTGGCTCTAACCTTCGGTCTCCCTCTGACTTCACTAAGTTGAGCTTCCGGGCTCACAGCGATGTGTTGGTTATCTGGAGACACTATGACACCATTAGAAACACCTTTACAGCAGAATGCAAGTACAGCATGTTGTGATCAAGTCCCCTTTTCAGCCATATTATTCAAACCAATTACTTTAAGTGGAAATAAAAACGAAGATACCGAAAATGTAAATCGCTCAAAGTTGTTGATCAAAGGTCAAAGGTGAAGAATCAGGTGTGTGGGATGTATTTACGTTTCAAACATTCATCTTCCTTTCCTTTTCCAAAAAATTATAAATGGGGTTAAATTGAGATTATATTTTTAGTCTCCCTTTAGTTTACAATATAGTTTGCTGAGCTCAGTTTTAGCAAGAGCATAGTAGCATGAAATAGTAGGTTTGTGTCCTTAGTTGCATTTAAGATATGTTTCGCTAAATAGACAATGTTAGATGTTACAAAGTGATTGACAAGCCATCGGTGCAGCTCTACTTCTTGGTCCGCTCATGTTGGACTGAGGGCGGTTCCCTATCGCTACTGGAGAAAACATGTGGTATTACAAAGATAGGAAGGGACGGGGCTAGCTGGTTAACATGCTCATTTCAGTAGATATCTCTGCAATACAATACATGGACGTCTTTGACCTCATCACATTCCGTTGATAATGTTTAATCTAAAATTCTGGCTAAATCATACATATTGCACCTTTAAAGACTGTTCATGTTAGTTGTAAAATGAAGACTAAATGTACCACGCGTGATGTACAGAGCAGAACCTAAATTAGACTTTTAAAGAAGGGGGTAGTTTAAGTAAAACTCTGAAACGAGGTGAGGAGGAAAGGCTGAACAAGGCTTTTTTCTTCAGCTTTGTCATGGATTTGTAGGAAGCAAGAACCATGGGGAGAAGAGAGCTGATGATGAGGCTTGTTGAGGCAGCATGTTCACTGTGTTAGCAGGGGGGAAAAGGAGGTTGGGGGGGGGGGCTCCATGTGTGCGTTTGCGTGTTTGCACACTCTAGTTGGAGCAGCACACTCGCAATACAAAGATGATGTGCCTCAAGTGAAGAGGGCTGGAACAATGAAGAAAACAAGGACAAATAAGTGAAACAGAGAAAGATGGGTCGGTAAAAGCAGTGATTAAATGTCAATTCAAATGTCAGTTTGGTTCAATTCTGTATTGCATTGTTTCATTAGATTAACTCTAAAATGTTCCCACATCAAAGCTATAAAATCAACTAGGACTGAAACTAACGGCTATTTTCATTATCAATCAATCTGCCTCTGATTTTTTGACTGCTCAAATAATTGTAAAATCGTGAAATACAGAGTCCTGGAGGTGTCTCTACTCCTGCAAGAGGGTTGGAAGCAAAATATATAACACGATATTAAATGGAGAACACAAATAGTTTCTTTTTTTTACGCCCATAGTCCGTATAGAAAAATACAACTTCCTAAATATAGCCAATGTGACAATTTCACTTTACTTGTTTTGTCCAAACCAACAATCCAAGTAGTATATATGTATATGTGTATATAATATATATTGATAAAAGACTTGAACGATGTCACATTTTATTGGATCATCAAATTAACCGCTGGCTCATTTGTTTGTATAGATTAATCCAATAATCGACCGATCATTTTAACTCCACAATCAACAAAACAAGCCAGAAAACAATTTCAATTTCTGCTCCACAGCTGATATCGTGGAAAGGTTGCAACAGTTCCGCAGGCCAGTCTCGCGCATCACTTGACAGCCATACCCGATGAAGGCCTACGCACAAATGAACTTGTTAAGCAAATGAGTGAACAAGCGAAGGGGGGGGGGGACGAAGAGCGCATGGCTGCAGTGGCTCCAGCTAGACCCGCCTGCCTGTCTGTCTGCACTCGCCAGCCGTCACTGCCTCTCTCGTCCCTCTGTCTCTAACCCCCCCCCCTCTCCCTCTCTGTCACGCTGTCTTTCTCTCACATTGCTCTCAGTATGCTATTTCAGTCCGTCTCTTCCCATCTCTCTCCCGTTCACTTGCGCTCATGTAATCCCATTGTCTTTGTGAGATGAACAACCTATTTCTGAATCGGATCGAGAGATAGTCTTGGCCATGCTTCGTCCGCGGTGCTGTCGTCCTGCGCTCGCAGACAATGTGACAGCGGAAGGGACTGTCAGAGCAGATCGGCCCTCCGTGTAGAAATGAAGTGGTTGTCAAAATGATCATAGATCCATTTTTTTTACATGTGACTTGCATGTAGACGGGACCGAAAATCCAGTGACAATTGGGAAATCTGTGATTGTCTTTCCCGAAATAATATGCACATATACTTACACACATACATGTAAGTAGGATCATCTATCACACACAAATTAAGACATAAACATGTCAACATTCCGTGAAGGAAAGTCTCAATCCCCTGTTGATTTCCGACATAAAATACATTGCCTTGCCTCTCGCCTTTGCCCCAGCCACACCTGGCCTTCCTTTTCCCCCCGTGCACAGGGTTAGGGTTAACCCTAACCACACTACTTTTTATCTCACAAAGATATCCACACAACTTAGCCCACGTCCTCCTCCCTCCCCCGGGGAAGGTATTTGAGGATTCCAGCCCAGTAGGGGTCGTGCTATTTAAGTATCACGGAGATAGAGGAGTTGGTCAGTCACCATTCTATTGGGACTATTTGCTGTGGTTGCATCAAGTTCCTCACCATGGAAAATGATGACAAGGTAAGGAGCTGGATGGTTTCCACAGGTGGAGGTAGTGCGGTGATTGCGATGTCCCATGCATACCAGTTGTTTTAACCATAGACCAAATAACACCCCGATAAGGCTTCGCTTAGCTCTGATGCATCAACTTCCTATTGTAGAGAATGGAGATAGATCTTTAAAGCTTTTTTTCTTGTAAATTCTTCAGGTGAAAAAAGGGTAATATAGAGATTCTTTGCAAAAATGGTATCCAATATGTTCATTTATTTCACCGGCTAGATTTTATTTTGCATTTGTGCTTCTGAATTACAAACTCCATCTGAACGATGGATTCTTTTTTTTACAACTGCTGCAAAACATAGAGAAATGTATTTGCATACTGAATAAAACTACCAAGAAAAACTCAATGTGAGACAAAAGAAGTTGGAAACAAGAGTTGGCAAACATGATAATGCAGAGAAAGAGAGTAGATGCAAAATTGCTTTGAATATAGCCTGCGTTTCTGCATCTCTGATCTCATAACGTTGCGTGGGTAATTAAATCTCAATGCGTTATGAGGGAAACCTGGGGGGTGCATTTGCATCTGTTGGTAGAGCTGTCCACTTGTGATCAGCAAGAATGCATTCTAAAGGCAACTTCAAAACATTGTCCCAGATGTTTGAAACAAGCTAAAGGCTCAGCTGTAGTTTGTACGAAGTGTCGACACCTAAAGGCAAAAGTATGGTAACATTTCCGTAAATGCCCGTGTCTATAATGCGTTATCACACCGATTTTTTTTAAAGCAGAAAAATCTTTTTTTAATCAATAAAACCATTGCTAATTCTATATTTTGTGTCAAACTTAACACATTATAAAATGCTTCATAATATGTTGTTGTTATAAAGCATTGTGAATATGTATGCATACTTATGCCCATACTGATACAGGGATATAAGTAGATAATATAAGTGTTTATAAAGCATTATAGACAAAGAAAGTGTTACCAAAATGATTTATACTTGTTCTGAATGGCCGCACTCAATGGATACACACCAACTGTGATGGAACACGGTCTGGTCTGCACACACACAAGCTCAGAGTTTAAAAGTGTTTCCAGTGTGAACTGGAGACGCCAGAGTCGCTGAGCGACATTCTCAATGTATGGAGTGATGTAACTTGTGAGTGACCCCGAGCTTCTGGGCGGCCTTCTATCCCACCCTTCAGCTGACTGGGCTTGACTTTCTCTCCTCCTCCTCCTCCTCCTCGCTCCTCTCTCCTCCTCCTGACACCCCATCCATTGGTTTCAATTAATCAGCCGTGGAGGGTGATTCATTCAGTTGCTGCCCAATGGGATCCTTTGGAATGTGGCCCCAATGGTAGCAGGTTGAGAAGCCACTGTCTACACTGTCTTTAGGCCCATTACTCTCACCTCACAGCCCACTCATAAAGACAGCTTTGAGCCGCCTGTTTTTGGGGGGGGATCCGGTGGGCTTTTTGTCCCACAATAGCCGAGTGGATTCAGTCACTGCAGACAGACATGTTTACTAAACTCTGCGTAGGTGGAGCGAGGGAGATTACGTGTGCCACTTTGAATAACCGAGGCCTGGTTATTGGCTGGGGAAGCAGTGTTGCGAGCGGCCTCATGTGAAAGGCTGATTTAAAGAGTTTTTCTGATTGCATTTATCTGCATGATTGTGATTTGAATATAAAAGAAGACTGAGCCAAAGTGAGTGGAGGACATGGCACTGACATGAATCCCTGGGTGCTTACGCCTTGACGAGGTGCTTCTTGTGTGAAGGAGACAGTTGTGTGTCCAGCCCAATTCGCACTGTTGGATAAAGTTGTTTTTCACATCTTGATTTCAAAGCGGGACAGTAGAATTTGCCTAAACCGTTCCGTTATGTCTTGTTGTCGAGGGTTATTCTCTAAACCTCTGCTCTGTAAAATGCCCCTTGCACTCTCTTGAAAGGTATGTAAGAAATGTCACCCGAAGCTCAAAATACTGGACACATTTAACTTTCTGACTACATCTACTTTTTGTTTTCCTCCGTGCATTGACTTCCACCTGATACTGACATGCTTGAGACAGCTCTTCCTCGGCACACACTTTTGACTTTTTGTCAAGAGGCCATCTTGTCTGTTGCCAGAGGAGTACATATATCAAACTGTGGTCTTTGTTTTTTTAACCTCAGGGCAGAGCTCTACGTTGCACCTAAAATGCATTCTAAGTTAGTTGAGATCAGATTGCTGGAGCTGCATTTTTGAGCTGCTGGTGTGAATGCAAATGAGCCCCTGACTGCATTTGAAGTCAACTTTGTATTGTGTATAGCTGACAGACGTATATATTTCAGCGGAGATACCTAACACTGTCGCGTCTTAAAGATAAGATTGATTATGTCTCATCTAGACACAATGTGGAACAAGGCCACAGCCCCGTACGTACGCGCAATGATCCGACCCTTCTCTTTGAGTCGGCTCAGCCGTTGCCACCTCGAGGGCCGTTGAGAAGCAATCAAAATGCGCCCAATCTTCTATTCAGTATGTTTAAGCTCATCACATTTTAGTCATTTTATTTTATTCTTAATCTGTCATTGTCAGATGTGACTCATCAGCAGGTTCCCCTTTTGAATACAATTTAAAATAATGAAAATTAGATTTTAAGTGTCACAGTACTGTAGTTCTACATTTGAAGACAGAAACTTGGTCTTTAACTAAAAACAAAAAATAGCTGTATTTTTTTTAGAATGCCCAATATGAATTATTTTGATACTATGTATTTTATCAGGGTGTACAGTGTTGTGGAAGTACTTGAAAAGTACTACTGGACCCCTTTGAACCCCTCCCTGACAATCCTAGCTCAAACACTGATCGTCATTGCTAGAAGTCTCAGAAAAGTTCATCATTTTACTTTTTAGTGTTTGTGCATAAATCGAGATATGCAAGAGTAGACACCTTTCTTTGTGTGTGTGTGTGTGTGTGTGTGTGTGTGTGTGGTGCCTTCAGTGGTATTCCAACAGAGCGAAGAGTGAGATGTCATGGATGTGTTAAATGATAACAAGGTAATTAACTGTGGAAATCACCTATGTGGAAATTAATAAGGTATATAAATATCAAATTCGGTCCACAGTCTAAAATCCTATATATCACATTGTTTTTCTTGCTACAACAAAAACAAAAATGTGTTCTCACAACCTTTAATTTACTCTTTTTGACATACACCTGCACCTGGCAATTGGGTATCTCCCCACAAGTGCATGTGCAAGGATGTCATTTTGTTGGCTTAAAAAAGCAAGTCACGCTCACTTTGAGTAAGATTTGCCTATGTGCACAGAGGCAACTCCCCCTGAGAGAGAGAGCAGTGAGCTGTTAGTGAAATGCCATCGCTCCGTAGGAGATGTCGCTGAATACAATTCTTTCAGACTTGATAACTATGATCTAACTCAGCATGTGATAGGATCCACCCACAAAGCAAAGATCTCCTTGGAGAAATGCTACGCTGGTCAAAATAGAGAAACGAGAGTGTCGGAAAACTGAGCGCAGGTGGCGAAAAACTAATCTCCAGGTTCACTGTGACATCTATAAAGAGAGACTTCGCAATTATAATTTGGAACTTAGAAATGCAAGGTAGTCCTTCTTCTCTGACATAACCAAAAACAATAACAATACACGCGCCTTATTTGCTACCGTCGACAGGCTAACAAACCCTCCAGTGTCGGTAGCTGCTGAGCTCCAATCCACCTGGGCATGCAATCTCTGAATAACAACCATTCAAATATCATGACACAATTTCATTCAATCGACCGTAGAAGCCTAGAAGACATTATACAACATCTGAAGTCATCCTCCTGCTGCTTGGATATTCTACCAACACACTTTTTCAAAAATATTTCAAACTGCATGACCACTGATCTTTTACAAATTGTAAACACATCCCTTCTCTCAGGTGTCTTCCCACAAGCCCTAAAAACTGCAGTTATTAAACCACTCCTAAAGAATGAATGAATGAATGAATGAATTTAATTTATATAGCGCTTTTCACAGACAGTACTATCACAAAGTGCTTAACAGAGCAGACATTTAAAAGCATAAAAAACACAATGTGACCCTAGGGTCAATAAATTACATACACAGAGTGAATAAAAAATGTTAAAGAATAAAATTAAAATAAAATAAAAATGTAAAACAAATGTTAAGAGCAGGTCTAGGACATGGGTTTACTTTTACACAAACGCCAGCCTAAACAGGTGGGTTTTTAGCTGGCTTTTAAAAGTATCCACAGTATCGGCGAGGCGTAGAGTTGCAGGCAGAGCATTCCAGAGCCTCGGGGCCACTGCCTCAAAGGCTCGGTCACCACGGCTCTTAAATCGTGTGCGTGGGACTGACAGAAGACCTAGAGCATTTGACCTGAGAGTGCGGGCGGGTGAATAGGGGCGAAGTAGATCAGCTACATAAGTCGGAGCCTGACCGTGAAGTGCTCTGTAAGTGATGGTGAGAATTTTGAAGTGTATCCGAGATGCTACAGGAAGCCAGTGGAGAGATCGGAGTACGGGGGTGATGTGAGACCGTCGGTTTGTCCTGGTGAGCAATCTGGCGGCAGCATTTTGGATGACCTGCAGACGGTTAAGAGCAGATACACTGAGTGATGTGAAAAGTGAGTTGCAGTAGTCAATGCGAGAGGAGATAAATGTGTGTATGATCATTTCTAATTCAGGCGTTGATAATACAGATCTCAGTTTACTGATATTTCTTAGATGGAAGAAACATGACCTGGACAGCTGCTTAACATGAGGGTCAAATGACATGGAGCGATCAAAGAAAATCCCAAGATTGCGCAGGTTGCAATGGGAAGCAGAGGAGAGAGGACTAATAATCTGCCTGATCATGGGGACAAACTCCTCTGGAGCAATAACTAGGACCTCCGTCTTAGAGTCGTTGAGTTGCAGGCAGTTTTCTGCCGTCCAGTCTCTGATGGCATTGACACAGTCCAGGAGCCTAGTTAATGTGAATGCCTCGCTGGGTTTGAATGACAGATGAAGTTGGATGTCGTCTGCATATAAGTAATAGGACACATTATAGCTTGTTATGATCGGTCCCAAAGGTAACAGATAAAGGGAAAATAACAGAGGCCCCAGAACCGAGCCCTGCGGTACACCACAAGACAGTGGAGAGGTAACAGACACAAAGTCACCCACAGAGACATTGAAACTTCTGTCACTGAGGTAAGATGTAAACCAGTCTAACGCTATGCCAGTTATGCCCACCCAATCACGTAGCCTCTTAATCAGGATGTCATGGTCTACAGTGTCAAATGCAGAACTTAGGTCCAGAAGAACTAACACAGAGCAGTCACCTGCATCAGCACACATGAGAATGTCATTTGAAACCCTCAGGAGAGCGGTTTCAGTAGAGTGTTGCTTACGAAACCCAGACTGGAACTTGTCGTACATGTTGTGCCTCTCCAGTGCAGCAGTAAGTTGTTTGGCCACCACTTTCTCTAAAAGAAAGGCTAAAAATCCTGCTGTTGGTTTACAAAGTAAAGTTTTATGTGACGCACTTTGAATTACCTTGTTATTGAAATGTGCTATGCAAATAAACTTGCCTTGCCTTCAGACAGGAATTGACACGCACAGTCAGCAATTGCACAATATTAATAAGTCATATGATGTAGGCGAGATTATCAGGCCTTCGCAGAGCTTTGCACTCTGTGTGCCTTCTTGTTGTAATTGTATGAAAAGTTGCAACATAGCTTTTTCTTTTAAAGCTGAGAAGATGACTCAATGTAGTGTGTGAGAGATGCAAATAACACAGGGAACTTCCTAATATGTGCTTGAATATTATATTGCACTAATATGTCCTACTTTCAGCCTTCAAATGTATACTCCTTTCTTTTGATATACAGTCCAAACCACATTTTTTCACTAAAGTTCAAAGGGAAGTCACCAAAGTGTGTGTTTTGCCATTTGCTAAAAGTTTGTAGTTTAGGGTGCCTGCTAGCAGCAAGGCTGACTATAATCCAACAGGCTTAAAATCATTTTATTATTTTTTATAGCACAATTAGGACATGCACAAAAATTCCCCCATTCGAATGAATGTAAGAAATGAAACATATTCATGCATTTTGAACTCTTACTTACTCGTTCATACATTCACGTACAAACACCATTCAAACTCTTCCACGTCTTTCATGCATTCTGGTTAACAGAGAACTAAGGATGGAATTAGTTTTCCAAATACAAGCCCCAGAATCGACTGTATCTTGACATGCAACTCAGGATATATGTTTTTCAAAATAAAAGCACCATATATTAACACACTTCTAAGAGGAAGCAAATGATGGGGCATGTTTTTTTTTTTTTTTTTTTACAAAATAAAGCATATATGAATTATGTAAGAGCGGTCAGTATGTCAGAATGTATTTTGAAAATTTTCTAGTTCTCGCCACACTCCACTAGACTGTGTCTTTCACAGACATAACTTGACATTGTTTTGATTTGAAAGATTCATGCTGGTAAAACTGTCAAATTGCTAGTGCGTGTGTAAACATGTGAGTTTGAATGTGTGCGAGCTCTATGCAGTCTTCCCACAGAGCTGAAGTGCTCTCTTTGACTGTGAGAGGAGGGAGGATGAGTGGCAGCAGGGCCGAGAGGAAACACAGCAGGAGAAAAGGGCATCTGGGATAAATCTGAATTAATGTTGCTGTGAGAGGAAAATCCATATTTATATTGTACTCATCTGTTATTATATTTATCATTTAATTTGACAAAGTAATGAGGTTGTGATATGTGACACAGATGCCCATCTTGAAACAGTCAAACAGTGCTTTGAGTTCGCAATACTAGATGTTACAGTGTTACCGTCTATTGTGTTAGACGTTTGATACAATGTTAATAGTAATGTCCAGAAGTACATTTTTACCTTTCTCATCCTTTTTTGCTTGCGTTCAGCAATGCTCTGTTTCCCATTCAGACATTTTCACACATGACAGCCACAGCCAATGCTTGTCGAATTTAAGAGGGGTAACTCAAAGCTAACTCGACAGTATTTCGACAGGGAAATTCAATTTTCATTGCAGCCAGATACAATAAAACGACAACAGGTACTTTGAACACAGCTACAAATGTACCTAAAATAAATAAGCATGAATAACCAGAAAGACTGAATGGATAAGTTAGTTAGGTTGTAAATAAAAGTGCTAGTGTGGTAAGGTGATGCATGATTATGGAATAATAAGAGAATTGTAATGGAGCACTTTTGCTCTAGTGCACCGGATGTGCAGAGGAACTGTGTCTCACATCACCAGCATTCTGTCCTCCTCCTCCTCCTCCATGTGGCTCCAATGACACACCCAGTCTTCTTTAAAAATCTGTTGGCGTCCTTTGCTTTGATGCATGCGCCCCAGCACAGCACAAACAGACTGGTAGAACACGCGGAGCCATTTGTTTCATACGTTGAAGGACCCGAGCCTTCTCGATAAGTCAAATAGCAACAAAACGTTGAGTGATGCCACAAGTTGGCAGACACTGTGAGCTTATGGCGGTGCATTTGGTTGTCAAATTATAAGCTTACATGGCAGACACAAATTACCCCTTCGAATTGGAATGAAAATTCAGTTTTTCCCTGGCTCCAGGCCGATCCGCTTTAGCCATGCCAAGCCACGATGACATACTTTTCCACTGCAGCCTCACAGCAGGGGATTTACCCCCCCCCCCCGATAATCTTACTACCGGTATATAGATAACAGTACTTGTGCAGCCTCTACCTGAGCCTCTGTGGCTGTGAGTTTAGTGTCACTCCTGTATTCCTGTTTGTGCTTTCAGAAATCAACCTTACTTTACTGTCACAGCTGTTTAGTTGACAATTTATTATGAAGAACTTGTAGGAAATGCAATGGGATTGTTCCCAAGTTAGCTGGGCTTCATTAGCAGTTCTATTGAGGGTCTAATTATTTTTGATATGGACATATTCTGCATTGTGAAAATATTGCAGGGAGGAACAGGATCAGCAACCTGGAAAGGACCGCAGGCAAGAGGCTGTGACATATGTTGGACCACACCTTATCCACACAAGCTTTTATGAGAAGGTTAATATTTACTCTTCTTTCAATTATTTGATTGAATTAAACCTGGGTGTTTGTACTGCATTCACCAGTTCTGCGCTGGCAGGCATGCATCTGGGGGGGTGCAGCATGTGTGGTCTTATATAAAGCCCAGATGGTCCCAGAGAAGCATGTGACATAGAAATGGAGGGATATGGAGAGAGGGGTGTCTGTCTGTCTGTCTGACTGACTGACCCGGGGGCTCCCGGGAGCCAACACCACAGGCTACAGCACCTGGGCGGAGAGAGGCAGGCATCGAGGTCAGTCAAGGGAGGGAGGGATGTCATGACAAACACAACTTTTGCCATAACAGCAGACCACAACCTGTGGAGAGTGTGTGAACTTGTGGGTCATACTCTTACCTGTGGCTGGATGGATCAACAGTGATAACACAAGCAGATACAAGAGCTGCGCTGCATTCTAGTCCACCGAGGTCGCTGTTGGTGGAGAAATTGTTCTGCACAGCTTTTGTTTTGGAATTGTCTTGTCGTTGCTGTTAGATGCTGGGCTTTGAATTCACGCACATGGACATTTCATGGTGCCTTTATGTGCGAGTGCACCGGCAGTCATCAATTAACATGATGAAACATATGCATCAGAGTATAGACCACCTCAGCAGAGCTTTCCACCGATTTCTTACATAAATGCCAACGACAGCATGAAGTCTTCCACATTCAATGTGGCCAAAATAGCAGAAGTTATAATTCATGATTATTTATAATTTGTTCTGTTCAATTATGAGGCTGAATAGACGCACGTTTTGATACTAATTATTGCATCTGTATGAGGTACACTGCAACAACACGGGGCCTTGTTTTCAGAATATAAGAACAACCTCTACACATGCCCTCTACTTTTGAACTCACTGAATTCAAACTTGTCGATTTAAACTATGTGCCGGTCTTGAACGTGTCAGATTTAGAGAGTGTGCACCAAAGGTTCAGGGGTCATTGCTATCCCCTACGTTTTCTCTCCTTTTCTGTTTGTCAGCGGCGTAGAGCACAGCTGGCCTTCGATAGAGTCAGACGTACAAGATGTACGGCCGAGCGCCGGGCGCAACGAGAACACACACAGCTGCAGTCGGACCCTGCTTGTCCCCGGACGGAGACCCCGTAATGCGCCAGCCCCGTTGCGATGGATGGGGTTTCTGCTCGTACACTGCTGTGACCGTGGCCTCTCTCCGAGCAGCCGCCCCCGCCAACAACACTTTGTGTTTGCTGATCTTCTTGTCCGTCCCACCTGCAGCCCCCACTCCAGCACAAATAGAGAGGGTCAAGGATGCCGGAGAAATGCTCTGTTTTTCCCTCCTGACATGCAAACACAGCCGGACTCAAAGACAAACTACGGAGCTTTGTTTTTTCTACATTGTTGTTTTTGCTGGCCGATGTTCCTTCGCTCTCACTCATTAGTCACGCATGGCGTTGCATCAGAGAATTACAGCACCGGGGGGGGCAGAATATGGAGGTTGTTGTGTATTTTTTTTTTTCTGTTGACACTGTTTGCTGAGGAGCAAGGTCTGGCTCTGCGTCAGAAGCGGTGCGTTCCATCGGGGGAGGTGTTTGTGTCTGAGCAACAAGCTATGCTCCAGGAATTGGGCGTCCTGCAGCGGTTTTACAGAATTAGAACAAAACATGATTGTTAATTGTTTTTATACAAACTCCGCTGCAACATCTTGGTCACAAATAAAGCTGGGTTTGTTTGTTTGTTTGTTTCCAGCAAAATGACTCATTTGCTGCAAATATGGAGACCGTTTTCATGACCAGCATTCACAGTTTTGTCTGGCTATTCATTCATTGAGCCTCTGAAAATCAGGCTCTGCTCTACGCAGATAACATGGGCAGCATGAATGAGTGAATGAAGGTTTTATTAGTGTGCTATGCACACAGCTGTGCCGAGCCCGCACAGCCACCATCAGTGAATATAAGCCAGAACCAGAGTGCTGCGTCTACATTTTCAAACATAAAAAAGTCCAGAAATCTGATCTCCAGTCCTTCATTGTTTACAACTAAATTATTAAACCACTCACACATAAAATGTATTAAATGAATACTAGAAACATCTGAGTAAATACTAATTAAATAGTCGATCTTGCCTTCCTTGTAAAGCTTGCAAGCCAATTATTCAACCATCTGTACTGAATGTTTCAGGGATGTGTTGCACCATTTCATGGACAAGTGACTATTGAATCATCACAGTTTGTGCCGAATCACACAGGAGAATACCAGTTCTCAGCTCCAGATAAACAAGATGTAACGTGTGATTCACTGTGATACACTTTTGTTTTATATGCATATATGTCCTTCATTTTGGCTTTAACCGCGTATTTTTTAACCGTTTTTGCTGTTATGCAGCATAACCACCTCTTCAAAAATCGAGGATTGAGCCCTTTTACTCCACGTAAATATCTTTTCTTTTGTTTTCTCCTCTGCCATTTTTATTTGGCGACGCCACGGTCGGATCATTGGAAGCAAATATGTAAAATAACCAGCATCATTACATCATTTTAGTTTGGTAATGACTGATCCGAGAGCCGTCTTTACTCATCCCCACAAGTGAAAGAGTGTACCGAGATTAGCAGTGTCTATTTGTTTTTTATCCGCTAGAGCACGAGTGTCTTCACGTGCGCCCGCAAAAACCCACCGACCGACAGACAGACAGACCCAGCTGAGGTTAGGAAGGAGGTCAGGAGAGAGGGACCATCTGATGCCAGCAGATGGAGTGATGGAGGGAGGGAGGAGAGGAGAAGAGAAGCTCGGAATCAGGACGACAAGACCAAATGCTTATCGGCTGTTCTTAAGGCGCAGATTTCACTTTGCATCCCGTCTGCTCCAGCGCGCCCACCTTATGCCAGACTTTGGGGGTAGAGGAAATAGTATGTGACAGAAAGTATTTCATGAATGTGAGTGTGAGCGTGGCACACGAGTAATTCCACTCCGCGTGCGAACATGTTAATTATTCACCCTTGTTGCGTGATACAGATAAAAAACACAACTTTGAATCCAGCCATTTGGCCAAATAGGGCAAACAAGATGCTCTTCTCCGTCGCAGCATCCACTTCTGATTCGGTAAAATAGGTGTGTGTTTTATTGTGTGCAGTGCAGTCGCTGGACCCGCCGGCGAGGCGTTATCTCAGAAACGCATTCGCTTCCCCTGCCACCCGAAGTCACCCTCTGTCTCTCTCCTTGTCTTTGTTGTTGTAGAACGGAGCAGTTCCAGGAGAGCCAGCGAAGAAGGATGAAAACTCCCGGAGAGGGAACTGGGGCAACCAGATAGAGTTTGTCCTCACAAGCGTGGGCTATGCCGTGGGCCTGGGCAACGTCTGGAGGTTTCCCTACCTCTGCTACAGAAACGGAGGAGGTATGCACGTCAACGTAGAGCCCAGTTCATCTCTACCCAGTTATTAGCGGACTTTATTATCGCTGGCCATTATCGAGTGCCAGAGTGCAATTTAAATGTACATGCGGTACATAATACGTTCATAGAAAGAGTTTTTCAATTCATGACGACAGAATAATGTTTTGACTCCCAACAGCTCTAGAAATAGAAATGGAGCACAGCTATGGGTTGCACTGGCTATTTGTAAATCCATCACCAGGCTTGTGTGAAATATACTCGATTCATTACAACAACTAGCTGATTTCAAACAAGTGATTTGTTAAATCAGGTCACTTCCATTAAAGATCAAGGAATGTCTCAGCCGGTGAAGCATCTGTTGCGTAACTTTAAATGTAACAGTTTAAAGGGACCCAGCACTGGAGCAAAGCAAAATAAAGGCCCACTTCAAACAAATCCATATCAGTTAGCGTGTACACTGTGTGTAGAATATTGTCAGAGCTTTAGTTTGCCGTTAGACAACACTCTCTGACGTGGGAAATGAAGCCGTTCTATTCATGTACGCTCGCTTCAAAGCCACCAGACTCCTCCTCCTTGCTTGACAAAAACAACTAGAAAATGCATTTCCTGCTGAAAATGAGTTGGAATGCTGAAAGCTGAAATGAATCTCAAAAACATTGCTGAAAATAGATATCCAATTTTTAAAAAATTGCAAAAAGCTTAATAATTCAAAAAGTTGAAAGATTACAAATATGAAGTCATATCACCCCTCTCCTGAAAGAGATGAACATTTTGATATTCGAACGGTTTCTGTAGCTTAAAAGAATTCCAGCGGTAGTGATATTTGTTGTAGTAGTAGTAGAAGTTGTAGTCAAAGTATTCACAATTAGAAGAAGTAGTAGAAGTAGTAGTATCAGTAGTCGTAGTAATAGCTGTAGTAGTGGTCGTAGTATTTTATATAACAGTGGTAGTAGTATCATAAGTAGTTGTAGTAGTAGTAATGGTAAAGTCAGTTTTTGAAGTAGTAGTAGTACTAGTAGCAGTCGTACTAATAGCTGTAGTAGTATTAGTACTGGTTAGTAGTACTGGTAGTAGCAGGAATAGCAGTATTAGCAGTTGTGGTATAAGTAATAATAGTAGTGGTAGTAATAGCAGTAGTGGTAGTAATAATATTTATGGTAGCAGTAATAGCAGTAGCAGTAGTAGTAATAGTAGCAACAGCAAAAGTTGAAGTAGTAGTTGTAATACTAGAAATATTAGCAGTAGTAGTAGTTGTCGCAGTATTAGTAAGAGCATTCATTATTTCAACAAAAAAGCTTAATTTTGAGCTAAACGTTTAAATACAGTTAATCCATGAGGCTTTTATTTTGAAAGGGTGGGACTGGGTGGGGGAGGGAGGGGGAGAGGAGACATAATCATCATGTTTGACACATAAACAGAGGTTATTAAATGACAGGCTTCATCACAAGCGGTTGTGTCTGTGAGTCTGTGTGTTTATCAACATCACTAATTGGCTCAATCGCGAACACCTGTGTGCCTGAAGCCATTTGAAAATATTCTCCATAGAGATCCCATTGAAAATAAAAAGCTTAATAATTCAAAAAGTTTAAAGGTTAGAAATATGAAAAGTCATAGCACCCCTCTGGTGAAAGAGCTGAACATTTTAATGGTTGAACGGTTTCTGTAGCTTAAAATATGAAGGAGAAGAAGAGGTGCGACGGAAGAAATAGAAGAAGTTGAATAAAGATTCGAAGAACAACAGTTGGAATGCTTAACAGCATTCCAACAATAAAGAAACAGGATAACAATAGTTGGAATGCTTAACAGCATTCCAACAATAATTTGACCCTGCAGAACACAGAAGCTGCTGGTCCACCGCTACTGTTTCTGGTTACATTGTTTGAGTCATGTTGTGACTTTGGTGAATCCGAACTACCCCTTTAAGAATGAAAACAATACATTCAAACTTTTGTTTTTTTGCACACAGAAGAAATGTGTGTGTTTCACTGTTTGAATATTTATATTCATACAGCTTTAGAATAAGAGGGAAATCTTATTACAAAACCTAACTGACTTTATTTGGTCCTTTTAGTCTGATCATCATCATTTGTAACTGAAGGTATATTGTGTATTTTTGTAAAGTATCATATAATCTTCCCAATTTGCATCACTAAACAGATCGGATGTATCGACCATATTCCGTATTGGCACACTTGCTTCAATCCAATGCATCCTTACAAGCATCAAACCTAGTTTTGTGTGACTACACGATTGTTAATTGGGGTGTGAACGAAATGCGTCTGAGTGCACAGAACGGATCCAGCTGCTTCTCGCTGCCTCCGCTGACGTGCTGCTTTACGCTCTGCAGCCTCGGCTTTCAACACGTAAGAACACGATGAGAACAAACTACATCGAGGTCGTTCTGCCCTCAACGCATCCTAAACACTCTGCATTAAATGGACTAAAGTGTGTTCTAGATAGTGCTAGAAAATGTACCACAAAAGTGACAACGTATGGCAAAAGTCAGAGTTTGGTCAGGGTCCCGTAACTCAGTGACTCAGACCTTTCCCACTTCAGTTCATATAATTATGCCGCAAATATTTGGATTAGTGTTATGCATGTGGAAGACCTATCACTCCCGTACAAGGATGCGGGATCGTATAGCCTGTCGAAAAAAGTCATCGTATAGCATGTCGAAAAAAGTCATAAAAAAGTCATCGTATAGCATGTCGGAAAAAGTCATTGTATAGCATGTTGAAAAAAGTCATAAAAAATTCATCGTATAGCATGTCGAAAAAAGTCATAGCATGTCGAAAAAAGTCATAAAAAAGTCATAGCATGTTGAAAAAAGTCATGAAAAAGTCATCGTATAGCATGTCGAAAAAAGTCATAAAAAAGTCATAGCATGTCGAAAAAAGTCATAAAAAAGTCATAGCATGTCGAAAAAAGTCATCGTATAGCATGTTGAAAAAAGTCATAAAACATTCATCGTATAGCATGTCGAAAAAAGTCATAGCATGTCGAAAAAGTCATAAAAAAGTCATCGTATAGCATGTCGAAAAAAGTCATAAAAAATTCATCGTATAGCATGTCGAAAAAAGTCATAGCATGTCGAAAAAGTCATAAAAAAGTCATCGTATAGCATGTCGAAAAAAGTCATAAAAAATTCATCGTATAGCATGTCGAAAACAGTCATAAAAAAGTCATAGCATGTCGAAAAAGTCATAAAAAAGTCATCGTATAGCATGTCGAAAAAAGTCATAAAAAAGTCATAGCATGTCGAAAAAAGTCATAAAAAAGTCATCGTGTAGCATGTCGAAAAAAGTCATCGTATAGCATGTCGAAAAAAGTCATCGTATAGCATGTCGAAAAAAGTCATAAAAAAGTCATCATATAGCATGTCGAAAAAAAGTCATCGTATAGCATGTCGAAAAAAGTCAGAAAAAAGTTATCGTATAGCATGTCGAAAAAAGTCATCGTATAGCATGTCGAAAAAAGTCAGAAAAAAGTCATCGTATAGCATGTCGAAAAAAGTCAGAAAAAAGTCATAGCATGTCGAAAAAAGTCATAAAAAAGTCATCGTGTAGCATGTCGAAAAAAGTCATCGTATAGCATGTCGAAAAAAGTCATCGTATAGCATGTCGAAAAAAGTCATAAAAAAGTCATCATATAGCATGTCGAAAAAAAGTCATCGTATAGCATGTCGAAAAAAGTCAGAAAAAAGTCATCGTATAGCATGTCGAAAAAAGTCATCGTATAGCATGTCGAAAAAAGTCAGAAAAAAGTCATCGTATAGCATGTCGAAAAAAGTCAGAAAAAAGTCATAGCATGTTGTTGAGGATGTAACTCGAGTGAACAGACTGAGATCGAGGCGTTTAGCTCAATTCAAGCAATAACATTTATTTGTAACAGAAGTATTATGTCCAGCAGTTAAACGTGCACGGACCTAGAAAAGTGAAAGCTAAAAGGCGCTTAAGCAGAGTGCGCATGCGTGTTATAGGTTCTTTTGATGGAAGCCTATTGGTTACAGCAAAGTTGCAGGCGGGGCTGTGTTTAGCAGAACAGCAGCCTGGTTGGAGCACTGGGCATCTCCACCCACACTGGCTCACGTCCGGATCCCGCCTTCTCTGGCTCATCAGTGTGTATGCATGTTGTTAAGGGTGCAGTTCTAAGCTATTTCGAACTCTCTGTGTGAATAGATAAAGAGAACTCTTCTCCTACTCTAAGATGGCAGTTTCCGCCCTAATCTGGTGGTTTAAGCAAGTGTTTCTTTCAGGGCCACTGTATCTGTTTCTATCGCGCGAACAGGCGCAGGAATGCCCTGCTCGGAGTATTTGACCTACCTACAGTGACCTCACAACTCCGCAATATAAGCTTACAAGTACAGCGCATATTATTGAACATTGAATGAATATATTTTATTTACAATGTCGAAAAAAGTCATAAAAAAGTCATAGCATGTCGAAAAAAGTCATAATAGTGGTGTATTGCGCACTTTTATTTTAAAAGTACTGCTATACGAACAAAAGGGAAATAACATTTGGTTCACGAGATGCAGGTACCATGTTTTATACTTAATGTGAATATAATTCATACTTTGTTGGCATCTTATTCTTAAAACCGGATGTTCGTCTGAAGAAACCGGATGTTGTCTCAAGTTAATGTTTCCGCTAACTTACAAAGTCCTTCGCTCGCTCCCGATCTGTGCCGTTTAAATGCGTTTACCGTGACTTTCAGCATATCGGTGCACTAACATTACTGACTGTGGGATGTTTGCTTGGCCACACAGCAGTGGCGCTTTTCACATGAAAACATCATCAAAGTAAGCTATGAAGTGGCCGTGGAAATTGCTAAACATGACAAACCTTTTACGGAAGGTGAGTTTATCAAAGACTGTGTTATGAAAATATCAGAAAACATAATTGCCCCGAGAAGAAGACAGAGTTTGCTCATGTTTGCCTGGCTCGTAACACTGAAGAGCTATCATCAGATACTAAGAGACAACTTGATTTTTTTCGTTAGCCTGTTTGTGTTCAACTTAAATGTTAGACAACTTTTCATTACCCTCACTAAGTCACATTTAAGATTGTCTTGAGGTGAGAATATTGATCGGTTTCTATATAATTAGCTTTTAGATGGCTTGTTCTTTGTGTTATCTGACATTCAAGATGTAAAAGAGAGGCAGAATAGCTGTTGAGATTTGGTCATACATGAATGCTTACATTTGGTTACATTGCTATTTGCTGTCATTGAAAATAAAATGATGAAATAACAATGTATGTGTAGGCTACTTGTATTGTTTCAAATAATGTCAGCATTTTCACATTATCAAATCTGGCCCTCTTTGAAAAAAGTTTGGACACCCCTGGTATAGCATGTCGAAAAAAGTCATAGTATAGCATGTGACAGCGAAAAGCAGACATCTCACTGCTCTTGAGGTCACCTTCGGGTTCGTAGGCGATCCAGCGCAGGATGGCCTCGAACGCCGCGCTCTCTTCGTTCACATTGAGGTCATCTCTACCGAGGATGTCGGCGAGTAGCTGCACGGAGAGCTGCGGGAACTCTTCGGACAAAACCACCTCCTCAAAGTGGTCAAGGAGGAAGTGGTAGGACTTGAGCCGCAGCTCGGGGGACAAGCAGGTGTCAGTGACCTGAAAGATGCCGATGCAGTTCTCTGGGCAGAGCTGCAAAAAAAGTTTAAAAAAAAGATTTTTTCTTTATTTAAATTTTTTTTTAAAGTTTGACGAATAATAATAAAAATATCCCCATAGTCGAAATTATGAGATAGAAAGTCGAAGTTATTAGATAGAAAGTCATAACTATGATAGAAAGTCATAATTCTGAGATAGAAAGTCAAAATTATGAGATTGACAGTCAAATTTATGAGATTGACAGTCAAAATTATGAAATAGATAGTCAAAATTATGAGATAGTTAAACACAGTCATAGAAGCAGCTCTTTGGCTTACTGTACATTTAACATGGAAATGTATTGTGAGCACATTGAAGACTACTTTAAACTGTGAATGCAGAGTTATTTAACAATATATTACGAGTAGTGACATTTACAACCGGCCCTTTGCGGGCGACCATGATGCTGATGTGGCCCGGAGTGAAAATGAGTTTGAGACCCCTGCTTTAGATTCTTGACATTGTTTAGATATATAATGTCTGATTTATTTCGGCTGTCACTGCCCATGGATCAGGTTCCTCCACATTCTGTACTGCTATCTCGATCTTCTTACTGTACAACTGTACATAGCACAGCATGTAACTGACGTTGTATTTGCCTGCTTGGCTTCTGTGCTTTTGTCTGGGGAAAAGAAAAACTGTCCTCAACTCAACAGTAATAAACACAATAACACAAATTAGTAATCTTAGAATGTCATTTTCTGTCCTCTTGCATGGCTCACTGTGTGTCTTAATGCTGCTCATATGCAACTGCCGGTCGTCCCAGAGCAGGAAACATGACTGTCCTACTGCCCCCCCCCCCCCCCCCCCCAATCCAGGTGCCTTCATGTTGCCGTACATCATCATGCTGGTGTTCTGCGGCATTCCTCTCTTCTTCCTGGAGCTGACCTTTGGTCAGTTCGCCAGCCTGGGGTGTCTTGGAGTATGGAAGATCAGCCCTGTGTTCAAAGGTTGGTGCCAATGTGTTTGTGGACTTGCATAAATCCCATAAATACATACATTTGTGGGGATAAAATGTATATATTTGTGTTGACAAACTCACAAATTATTGTGAAATGTAACACATATATCGGCCAAAAGGCTCTGAGTTGAACTTAGCTTAGCTTAGCTTAGCACTTCTATCCTGAGGATGCAGCATTACCCATCATGTAGAAGCCGTCATTTGCCTCACATCCAAGTTCTGCTGTTCTCCCATCCTGTCCCCTTCTCCCTCCAGGCGTGGGCTATGGCATGATGGTGGTGTCCACCTACATCGGGATCTACTACAACGTAGTCATCTGCATCGCCTTCTACTACTTCTTCATGTCCATGACTAACCTGCTGCCGTGGACCTACTGCAACAACCCCTGGAACACGCCGGACTGCAGCGGGGTGGTGGGCCCCGGCGGCAATCGGCTCAACGTTAGCTTCGCTAACGCTACCACGAGCCTGGTGGCTGGGGTGGCTGAGGTGGTCAACCGCACCAAGAGGACCAGCCCCAGTGAGGAGTACTGGAAGTAAGTCTCTGAAGTACACCGACAATATGTCATTCATTAATAATTGCTCACCGAACCCAAGATGCAGGACCTGACAGCAGCGGGGAGAAAGGACTTGCGGTACCTCTCCCTCAGACACCGGGGGTGAATCAGCCGGTGACTGAAGGAGCAGTGCAGAGCTGCCAGAGTGTCCTGCATGGGGTGGGAGGCGTGGCTCATCAGGGATGAGAGCTTCGCCATCATCCTCCTGTCTCCCACCACCTCCACAGTATCCAGTGGACACCCCAGCACGCTGCTGGCCTTCCTCACCAGTTTGTCCAGTCTCCTCCTGTCAGCTGCCGCGATGCTGCTGCTCCAGAAGACCACTCCATAGAAGATGGCTGATGCCACCACGGAGTCGAAGAAGGTCTTCAGGAGTGCTCCCTGCACCCCAAAAGACCTCAGTCTCCTCAGCAGAAAGAGTCTGCTCTGTCCTTTTTTATAAAGAGCGTGAGCGTGGTCAGTCCAGTCCAGTTTATTGTTCAAGTGAACACCCAGGTACTTATACGACTTCACGACCTCAATGTCCAGTCCCTGGATGCTCACCGGTGTCGGAGGAGGGCGTTTACCCCGGCGGAAGTCCACCACCAGCTCCTTGGTCTTGCTGGAGTTGATGTGGAGGCGGTTCCGCTGGCACCATCCTAAAAAGTCCTGGTTTAGTTCCCTGTATTCTCTGTCATCATCGGCGGAGATGAGGCCGACGATTGCAGAGTCGTCAGAGTTATGTTTGAAGTCCGAGGTGTAAATGGAGAAGAGGAATGGAGCCAGAACGGTTGCCTGTGGGGCCCCTGTGCTGCAGGACACCCGATCTGACTCACACTCCCGTATCCGCACATACTGTGGACGGTTGGTGAGGTAGTCCAGGATCCATGCAGTGAGGTGGTGGTCCACCCCGGTCTGCTCCAGCTTGTCCCTCAGAAGCAAAGGCTGGATGGTGTTGAAGGCACTGGAGAAGTCGTAGAACATGATTCTCACAGTGCTTCCAGCCTTTTCCAGGTGAGAGAGGCATCTCTGCAGCAGGAAGATGACGGCGTCATCCACCCCGATGCCGGACTGGTAGGCGAACTGAAGTGGGTCCAGGGATGAACTCACCAGAGGGCGGAGATGGGCAAGGACCAGCCTCTCCAGGGTCTTCATCAGGTGGGATGTCAACGCCACCGGCCTGTAGCTGTTGAGGTCCTTGGGCCGCAGGTTCTTTGGTACCGGTACCACGCAGGATGTCTTCCATAGCTGTGGTACTTTCCCCAGCCTCAAGCTCAAGTTGAATACGTGCTCCGCTATCCCACACAGCTGGTCTGCGCAGGATTTGAGGAGCCTTGAGCTGATGCCGTCTGGACCCGTGGCCTTCCTCGCCTTGATCCTCCTCAGTTCCTTCCTCACTTGGTTGAGGGACACGCTGGGGGGTGGGGTGCTGTGTGTTGGAGTGGGAGGGGAGCCGAGTGCTGGGGGGAGGTGGAGGGGGAGGGGCGGTAATAATCCACAGGGGATGCAGATGATGGGGGTTGCAGCAGTAGGGAGGTCTGGGTGGGGGGAGGGGTGGATGGCTGGTCAGATCTGTTAAAAAATAAGTTCGGCTCATTCACCCACTTTTGGTCCCCCTCAGGCTGTTGGTTGGGCCCCTTGAACCCAGAAATCGCCTTGAGGCCCTTCCAGACCCCGACGGTGTTATTCTGCTGCAGCTGGTCCTCCATCTTCATCCTGTCGACATCTTTCCCCTCCCTGATCTTCATCCTCAGCTCCCTCTACACAGTCCTCAGCTCCTCTTTGTTGCCAGATATAAAAACCCTCTTCTTCTCCTTGAGGAGGGCCTTTATCTCCAGAGAGATCCAGGGTTTGCCTTTTGAGAAACACCGTACAGTCCTGGTGGGTACGGTGTTCTCAACACAGAAGTTAATATAGTCCGTGATGCAGTCGGTGAGACCGTCGATGTCTTCCCCATGGGCATCACTGAATACCTCCCACACGGTTGTCTCAAAACAGTCCTTCAGAGCCTCCTCGGCTCCATCGGTCCATCATCTAACTGTGCGGGTCACAGCTGGCTGCTTCTGTGCAAGAGTTGTGTACACAGGCAGGAGGTGCACCAGGTTGTGGTCAGATCTGCCCAGGGGAGGGAGAGGTGATGATATGTATGCCTCCTTGGTGTTGGCGTATTAATACTGTCATTTAGTATCACTTCCATTTAATAACGCCCTTAAGTGGTATTTCAGAGTAAACTATGTTTGGGGGAAGCTAGAGCCTCATTTTTGTTCATGTCCCTCTCTGGATCCCACGTATTCATTGCTTTTTGCCTTTAATTCCTAGGTAGTAATGGAGCAACACGGGTCACCAAAAAGCCAGTGAATGATAATATTTCAAAAAAGAACGTAGCCCCGTGAATGTCTTTGGTCATGGCTTTAAGTATCACATGCATTGACTTGAGCGAAGACAAATATGGCTGCACGCAGCAGCGATCGAGGTCTTTGTTGATTGAGAATGAGCTCTTGAACTTGTCTCTCCTAACTTAAAAGTCTTCGGAAACCGGTAAAGTAGCACAGGTATTTGAGAAAAAACTGAGAAAGAATTGCAAAATGTGACATTTTGAAAGATTATGTAAGATTATGTAAAACCAAAGATTATGTAAGACCATTGGAGCAAAGGTGCAGTTGAACAGAGAGACTAAAATGCCACAAGAATTGTGACACTATGCCAAGCCGTTCTCGAGATAATGGTACAAACTTAAACGTGATTGTTACAGCACCACCTTGAGGTCAATGAGTGTCACTTTATGTGCCTGAGCAGTAAGTGGAATTTGACAACCCAGCTGCCAATTTCAGCTTACATTTCTGGCTTCACCAACTCTTTTAGAGGAGGAAAAATAAGAAAGAAAAGCAGCTTCCGCTGTGCTTGGACCCCTAATTAATGTCTTCTGCATGCTGATGAAATTCATGTTTGCTTAGCTGAGTCATTAAGGGCTTATGTTGATTTTAATGTTTGCAATGGAAATTTGTCATGAAAAAGTAAAGCAACAACTGACGTCCTGAGTTCAAAGACCTTTTAAATGTCAAATAATTGACCATGTGACTCTCTCTCTTTCTCAGACACTATGTGTTGAACATCTCCGATGATATCGGGAACTTTGGAGAGGTCCGTCTCCCTATCCTAGGCTGCCTGGCTGTTTCCTGGTTTGTCGTCTTCCTCTGTCTCATCAAGGGAGTTAAATCCTCTGGAAAGGTCAGTCTCACACACACACACACACACACTAATACTCATACATAGACATCAAGGCTTGACCACATGCGAAAACAGACATAATATTGCTGCAGTAAGTCTGTTTTCATTGCATTGCATTACGCATTTCTTACGGGCATTCTTGACTTTCTTGTCACAATGGTCGGTTTTGCGAAGGAAGAGAACTACTTCCAACTGATTTCACCACATGGTGTCATCATCTGTGTGTGTGTGTGTGTGCGCAGGTGGTGTACTTCACAGCCACATTCCCCTATGTCGTTCTGACCATCCTGTTCATCCGCGGCATCACCCTGGACGGAGCCATCAACGGCATCAAGTACTACCTGACTCCACAGTGGCAGAAGGTCCTCGATGCAAAGGTATTCGCTCAAGCACATAAAACGGGGCAGATGGAAAGATGAATTCTTTGCTCTACTTCTGACTGTATGTGGTTTTCTGTTTTGTAGGTGTGGGGAGATGCGGCGTCACAGATCTTCTACTCCCTGGGCTGCGCATGGGGTGGTCTCATTACCATGGCCTCCTACAACAAGTTCCACAACAACTGTTACAGGTTGGAGAAACAAGAAAGACCGTTGCTGCTTTGAGACTGCTTTGGCATTTTTTTTACAATATTTTAGGAGATACGCTTGTTTGCCTTCTTGCTGAGAATTAGATGAGAAGATCAATATACCACTCTTGCACGTGTGCGGCTGGAGCCAGAATACGGTTAGCTTAGCTTAGCATAAAGGCAGCTGGCCTGGGTCTGTCCTAAAGTGACAAAATATGCGCCTCTATAGCTCACTAATTAAAATCTTATATTATTTTAAGACCTACAAATACAAAAGTGTGAGAACAATAAGTTGTGTTTTTTTGGGGCGTTATGTGCTGGAATATTTCTTGGACCCTTGTTGTCACTGGGAGTTTGCCTGGCAACCAGAGGAGGCTCCTGGAAGTCAAGAAATAGTCCAGATCATAACCCCAGGGATGTACCCCGTAGATCAAAGCTTCATTCATAACATTCAAAACCGGAATCAACATTCGAACGCTGTCCAGCTTTCTTTTTCTTCTTTTCTTTTTTGCATTCATTCCGTTTGAACCTGTTATTTGAATCTTAGATAGAAGATAATTCCACTAAAATTTCACACGATCATTATTATCCTCGGCTCACATGTTTCTCAGAGAGTGGGCGTTCGCCTCTCCACACACACGGAGCGGATCAGAGGAGAGACAGGTGAAGTCGGTAGTGAATAACACTATCAGTAACATTTTTACATTCCAGTGGTGGCTTCATCGAATTTAAAAAAGATTGATGTAATCATTTCCGAAATGGACATGTTTTTCTCCAACTAAATATTCAGCTTCAATTCCTTTTTCTTTGCATTTCAAAGAACACATTTTCACTGCAGTCAAAAACCTGCAAAGGGAGAGCAGACACTGACGCGTTATGTTCATTTCAGAAACGTTGACTTCATAAATAAGACGTAAGTCATTTAATCAGATGAATTACTTAATTCAGATTGGGGATTTTATTTGAGGATTATGTTTTTTAGGGTGATAAAACATTTCAACAGAAGCTTTATTCGAAAACCACAACAGACGTTTTGAATGTAAGGAAATGAAATAGAGTACAGCCCAACACAACCTCCCCCAAAAAACCCACATTTAACTCTCAAAATGAAGGGAAAAATCAATGCTCGCCTGCGCGTGAAATTGAATCCCAGATTTCCCTCTCCGCTCCGCTTGGCATTTCACCTCCTCATATCTGCATTTTTTTTTCCCCAGCGCTGTGTCCGCCATTTTTGTAGCTTCCTCTCGGATGCGTGCTTAAGATTTGGCACCTGGTCGCTACGTTTGTATAGCGGTTGATGCCCAGAGAGCAGGGTTTCTGCAGATAGAGACTCCGCCACACACTTCTAGTGGGTCGCAATTGGTTGTGAGAGGGATTTGCTTTTTACGTTGCTTTTGAGTAAAATCCTACATATTTTACATTGTTGGCGTTCCAAAAACAAAGACAGCTTGATGATCATGCATGTTTGAATATGTTGGGGTCTGACCATATGGCTTCAACATGTGCTGTGAACAAAGAGAGTCAGGCCTTCCCTTTTGCAAGCAAAGGTTTCATCCTGATTGTGGTTTGATGAGCGCAAACCTCCTCTGAAGGAATTTCACATTAGGGTGTGAATTCCCCCCCCCAAAACTATGGTTCCTGAAGTCACCTGAATGCACCGCTGCAATCTCATTGGCCGAGAGCCAAGACAGCACCAGGACCCCTGTGGTTCAGCCACTGTCCTACAAAACTGCCTGCAGCTCCCATCTCAATGCTTTTCCCCTTCGACCTCCGTCGAGCTAGGGAGCACACAAACGCTCTCTTCGCTCGGACCCCCGTCCAGGCCACAGAAGATTCAGCTTTCCCCTCCAGCGTCACGCCAGCGACGCTGGCCACGAGGAAGCAACGGCCTTCTCCCCTCCTCAAACCCTGACAGGTCACGAGCCATTTGGCTGGACGAAACAGACAGTGCTCCACTTTGAGTAAGGCCCCCTTACCCCGCTGAGACGGATCCCTCCAACAAGACCTGTCTCCGCTTTTGCCTTTTTCTTTTTGTGCACACATACCGGCAGGAGGAAAGACGACTAAGCCTCAATCCTCCACCGATGATTCCCGGTAAGACGCACGGACCACGTCGTCTAAAACCGAAGTAAAATCATCCTCCCTGCAGCGAGGACAGATCACGTCTGCGTGTCGCTCCAGCGCGAGCTCACGCCACGACGGCCCGACGCCAGCTGCAAAGCCAGCTGCAAAGCCAGCTGCAAAGCCGCGCCGACCAGCAAGCTCCCCCTGAACACCCTTCCTGACGAGGAAAAAGGACAACTTCCCCACGAACACTTTTCCCTTGCTCCGAAGCATCTAAAAGTAAGGGTCATGGTATCTGGGCATAGCTTAGCTTAAATTAACTTAAGTTTAATTCAGGTCATTTCATTTATGTGTTGATATTCCCGTATTTTGTTGTGAGAAGTTACTGTCGCGCGATATTAAGGTATTGCGTAATCCAGCGCGGACGCCGAAGCCCCGCTGTATTGTCTTGAACTGCTGTAACTGTCTGCATTAGACCCGTCGCTGCTGGGAGATTGAGAGTTGTGTATTGTCACTTGAGAGATATGATCAGAGAACACTACGCTCATCTCACCGCAGCGATAAAGATCTGTTTATTTGGGGATTATTTGATTTCATTTTGTTTCTTGCTATATTTCCTTGAATCGATTCTGTGAGTGAAGTGCGGAAACGCGACTATCGTGCACAAGTGTCGTCAGTTCGCGAAGCGACAACGGCAGCTTGTGCAAGATACGGTCTGCGACCCTCACACTCACTACGACGCACGCCGCACACAGAAACTCTGATTCCTCTCTCTGCCCTTTTATTTCTCTTGGTTTTCCGTAACTTGCATACACATAGTCTGCCCCTGGGTAACCCCGTTGCCTATTGTCCCAACTCACGCGATGCATCGGCACACGTGATTACATACAGCAATCTCACCGCCATTTTGTCAGAGTCCCTCGACTGCGCCATCTGGTGGTAGTTTCGCTGTAGTTCTTTAAGGCACCTCCCCTCACACACACGTGACTACACGCACAGCCTCCCCCTCCCTTTTGTCTGCGTCACTCGACGCCGCCATCTTTGTAGTTTTCGACTGTAGTTTTAAGACCCCCCTTTTCTTTTCACACACAGACCCACACACACATTACATATGTATTATGTACATATACATATGTACATACATATGTATGTATTACATACATCCTCACCCATTTTATTCATTCTTTAGGCATTAGGCATTTTGCATCAGGATACAGTGCTGCTGCACTGTTTGAGCAACACAGACCAGCATCCTAATACTTGCACTGATCAGAGAAGCTTGAGGCGTCGGAGAAGAGGAGAGAAGAGGAGCTAAACCACTGGCTTCTGGAGGTTTCAGTACAGAGGGAAGAGACAACCAGCGACAGAGAGAGACCGTGAGTCAGGGCTATAGGTCTACAAAGAGAAGGCGAGATAAGGTAAAACAGGAGGACGGACAGAGATAATGTTTTTCCGACAATGTGTTAAGGGGCTGGTTGCACTGTGCTTAAACGCCAAGGGAGCAAGTGAGGAGCAGAGGAGACGGTTCAGATGGTGGGGAAAGGAGACATGGAAGGCGATAAGGAGAGGAGAAGATGTCATTTATTCTCCCGAGCTTGTCCACACATGCTGACCGAGTAAGGGGCATTGGAGGGGCTGCAGATATGATTTGTTCCTTCGCCAGCAGCTGGAGGTTGTGCTATCTGTGCACACAGCTGCGCGGCGGCCTAATCAGCTTGTGTCCTGCAGCCCCGTCCCTGTGGAGTCACTCTACTGCAGAGAGTTTTGCGAAGGAGCCGAGAAAGGGCACCGGGCATCAAAGGCATCCTCTGTGATTACTCCTGACGGGAAATGTGAGGAAACACAGCAACGGTGCAACGGCATAATTCCCTTGTTGAATCTGAACAAAGTCTGAGTCAGAGAGATTGAAGATAGAAAAAGGTGTTCCTCCAGCAGCATGCAGCTCAGACTGGTGCTTCTCAGAGCAAAGCCGATTTGCAACCTTTAGTATGAATGTTTCTACTCTGCTACGTCTTCATCCCAGTCGTAATCATCTTGACCCAGAGAGGGTAAAGTCAGCCCAGCACTGATCTGTTAAGGGCGAGAGATCTCAAACTGAATCTGAGCTTTCTCTGCTATGAATTCCATCATGAATTCAGGTGCTCTTCTTCTTCTTCTTCTTCTTCTTCTTCTTCAGCTCATCCTTCTGGGACTTCAAATAGTGGTTTACAAAGAGGTGGAACTGCAGCACTTGTTCTCTCAAGCTTCCCTTCATTGCAGCACATCTTGTAGGTGTTGGTGGATTATTAGCTAATGCCTTGATGCCAGCAGTAGTCATCATGTGTGGTTATGTTTTAAAATGGGGTGGTAAACTTGGAAAGATAAACAATCATCTTTAACATGAGTCACCGCATGTCTGTTTCACCAGTTTCCATCCAAGCGCACCTCATCCCCACAGAGCCCAGTAATAAGATTGTAAAATCATATTTTAGTGTAACTGATTGTGTTCAATGTGATGTTGCCTCATATCGTCCCTGAATTGAAGCAAATCAAAATTGTATCGTGGCAGACTTTGTGATATCAGCAAATAGCTGTAAACCGATATGCTATCGTATCGTGATGGAATTTGTGATTTACACCCCTGCTGATTACGGGGACTGAATTGTCATGCATTCATTTTTTTAACAGTTTTTTTTATTTTTGAAAGAGTTGGCTGGTAAAACTATAACTCTGCCCCGCTTATTGAACGATGGGGATGCATTTGCTCCACTCGCCGGGGGCCTTTGATAGAGATACTACATCTCAGTTTGGTCACGCTCGCTCTCTTCTCTGCTGCTGCCATCGCCTCGTTACCTCATAGATTTCACACGTCGGCACTATTCTCGTTGCGTTAAGAAGTGCTTTTCTTTCACCCTGCGTGTTATTGAGTAATTAACAGATAGTAGTAAAGAGCTCTCTTAATGTATCAGTTGACGATGATGAGAAATGTACTCGGAAGTAGCCTTTGAATGATGCGTTCACAGTCGCTCATGGTTAATCAGGACATGGGGCACCACCCTACATGACCAGACATCAGGTTTTTCTTAGGGAATCAGTTTGGGTATTTGTATTTGGTACGTTTTCTCTTATCCTGTGCCTTCTGTGAACAGGCACAGTGTGAATGACAACAATGCTCGATACAGTGGTTTCAACTTGTAATTGTCTCCCTGCAGTTAAATGAATTCTTCTTCTTCTTCTCTTTTCTTCATACAGAGACAGCATCATCATCAGCGTAACCAACTGTGCGACCAGCGTGTATGCCGGCTTCGTCATTTTCTCCATCCTGGGCTTCATGGCACACAACCTGAAAGTCCCCGTGTCGGAGGTGGCCGACCACGGCCCGGGCCTGGCCTTCGTGGCCTACCCAGAAGCCCTCACTCTGCTGCCCATCTCACCACTCTGGTCACTGCTCTTCTTCTTCATGCTCATCCTCCTGGGACTGGGGACTCAGGTGAGGCTGAGAAACTGTACACTGTACATGTCCGACCATACCGACGCATCCATCGACACGTAGTTTACTTGATGCGGAGGTCAACCGCTTACATGGATCTTGGTGTTCCTCAGTCAGCCTTGTGTTCTCGCCACAAACAACGAGAATTGTAGAGTTGACAGACAGCCTGAGGAAAGGTGATACATATGGCTCAGGGGATGGAAATGTGTGTTTGACGCTTCACCTCTTTGGCCCAGACGGAGTTATCTCAGCAACCTTCCGATGGATATTCATGGCATTTAACATTAATTGTCCTCAGATGATGATCTTAAATGTGTTGGTGATCGACTAGATGGATTGACAAAACATTTCATACAGATATTCATCGTCCTAAAGGATGAACCATACTGACTTTAGTGATCCAACACGCAACAACTATTGAGACAATATTCCACCTCATTTTGACAAATTATCACTTTTCAAGTAGATCCATTATCAGGTCCAAATTCTAATTTCCAATACTTATATGATTCAATTGAATTCAATGTATTTGTTTCGCCCAAAATCACAAATTTGCCCCAGAGGGCTTTACAATCTGCACAGCATACGACATCCTCCGTCCCAAAGAATGCAAGTTTAATGCCCCTCCGCATTGTCTTCACTTTTTAGGAAGGTCACTCGGAGGTCGCCGCCTGCAAGATACCTGCAAAACGAAATAGTCTCCGATCAGCCTCAGCTGTGCTGTGTGTATAGTGCTTATGAGCCAATGTTTACATTGTCATTTTGAAGTTGGTAGCATTCTAGCATTAGCATTTAGCTTAAAGCACCAACACAAATACAGCCTCAAAGGACTTCTAGTTGGGCTGTAGGCACCTGTTGTAATGCATTACCCTGTAAATATAAAAGCCCTTTTATTCTTGACCACCGAATTAAGTGCCTTAAATTAGGATTGTTATGCCACACCCTCCCCACAGAGTAATGCATATTTTTGGTGGAATGCATACGCATTACACTACAAAAGTGATGAAACTGTGTGTTGGATAAATATGTAGCTGCTCACAGAAAATACCGTAGCAAAGCACAATATAGTGCATGTAGAAATTTAAGATCTACTGGACATTTATTGCGGAACTTTTTCCTCTTCAAATTTCAGACTTTCTACTTTGAATGACGTTAGAAGTCCTTCTAGTCCAAACTCGTCTCTCGTTTAATTTAATTCAGAAACCCTTCATCCCTGTTCTGGTAGTTCTGTCTGCTGGAGACGCTGGTGACGGCCATTGTCGATGAGATCGGTACGGACTGGATCATCCGGAACAAGACCGTTGTCACACTGTCAGTGGCCGTAATTGGATTCTTACTGGGAGTTCCACTAACGACACGGGTGAGTCCCAAACACATGCAGATCGTGTCTTTGCACGCAGCTCGTTCTCTCTCGTGGAGGTGACTCTTTGCTTTCTGTGCGCAGGCGGGAATCTATTGGCTGCTACTGATGGACAACTATGCTGCTAGTATCTCTTTGGTCGTCATCTCCTGCATTATGTGCATCTGCCTCATGTATGTTTATGGTAAGGATGGAAAATAGGCTATGTTGCTTTTTTTTGCTCTCATGTGAATTCAGGACAAAGGACCTCACATTATTAAAAGAAGAGAATATGCCGTGACACATAAACTATGACACTATGAAATTCCATAAAGAAATAGTTTCAGGGCAGCTATAATAGAGTCTGAAAGCATCGGGGGTTTGATTGAAATAAAAGATGGGGACAGGTGCAGAGGAGAGGAAAGTTCATTAAGAGTCGCTACTTCTATTATTTATTATTAAGTTAAATAACCAATAATCATGAATTCATTAATTATTGTTGAAATTCACACTTTACTCTGCTTTCATGCCATGATTCACGACTCCGCCTTGTTGTGTAATGTTTGGACTTTCCCTGGATAACTCTTTGTTTTTGATGGCAGGTCACACCAAATACTTTAAAGACGTTGAGATGATGCTGGGCTTCCCTCCTCCTCTCTTCTTCAAAGTCTGCTGGAGATTCATCTCCCCCCTCATTATCTCCGTAAGTGAACACACACGCATACAAACCACTGTCGTAGGGATCGAACCTCTGATCACAACCCAACAATCGCTGCACACATCTTTTCGGCCTTTTCCGCAAAACGGTGTGGACATCTGATCGTTGTGGGAAACCGGCAGTGTTGATGCAGTGATCTAAACATTTTACGTGTTGCCGGCGCATTGTGTGGGACGTGACCTACATTTGAGCCGCCATCATCAACACCAATCTGTATTCGGCTACTGTTTGGCTTTGTTTCCAGTATGAACTTCTAAAAGCAAATCTTTCGGACAGGGAAATGGACACATGCAGCCGATATGAATGTGCTATTTCCCAAGCAGGCGCATTAGCCACTAAGCTGCTGGGCCAACCAAGAAATTCATTGTTGTGGATTACTGCTCAGATTTCAGGCGTTTGGTTTGTTCTCTCTTTCATTTCACTACTCAGATGAATGCCTCGCTCTGCAGGGCCTCTGCTAGAACTGTCATGATTTATAATCCTAATTATCTGCATCTTTGAAGTTAAACAACGGACTGCTATGCTGCTGTCTCCAGTGACTCCACCTGTACTGATTTAATGCTGGTTTCTTTTGATAAACCGTACAGGAAGTCATGATTTTTTTACTTTGACCATAGCAACAGGATGGGGAATGCTTCATGATTGATGACTAATTCTCGTGGTATATCCTACGGGCGTTTTTACAGAATATTGTCAAATTGATCAAATAGTGTGACATGATGATCCTCTTTCTATGGTATGTTGGATGTCAGTTACAGATATTGTAGGAAAAACATTTAAATATAGTTTATATAAAACTTTAGTTGTTTTTGTTTTCTCCGTCCTCTGTGTTTTTAAAAAAAGTTTCATTTCCATCAGCTTCTTCAGACCCCTGCTCTAAATGATGACGCCCTCACTCATTCACCGTCTCTCTCTTCTGTCCCTGTAGTTCATCTTGATCTTCACCGTGATCCAGTACAAGCCCATCACCTACAATGACTATGAGTATCCCGGCTGGTCTCTGGGTGTCGGCTTCTGCATGGCTATGTCCTCAGTGATCTGCATACCTGTCTATGCCCTCTACAAGATCTCCAGGTCCCCAGGGGCCACCTTCAGAGAGGTACAGACACCAAGGAGATAATGAGATTGGGTGTGGGTGTGCGTGCGTGTGCATCTCTGTGTCTGTCATTCTGCTGCACTAAGCTGCATTATGTTTTGGGTGCTTGAATTTTTATACATAAGTGTGCATACATTTGATGAAAAAATGGTCTATTTAATATTACCGTGAAAACATCTCCTACTGTCGGTTGAAGTGCAACAACTGAAAGCAGTTGAAGTAGTAAAGTTGAGGTGTCAGTCGTGTGCAGTGGAACAGTGAAAGAGGAGTCAGCTGGCGTTTCGAGGCTGAAAGCAGTTGAATTGTCAATGCAGCTTTAACTTTTGACATTTTTCATCAAGTGTTTTTGGAGCTGGTATAGTTTCCCCTCGTATTGAAGCAGCTCTGACTGATGTCTGACTCTTTCTCGCTCAGCGCTTCAAGTTCGCTTGCCAGCCAGATCCATCGTGGGGCCCTGCCCTGCTGGAGCACCGGATAGGCCGCTACGCCCCCATAGCCTCCGAAGACACGATGGAGTCTCGTCCCCTCAGGGAGAAGGCGGAGCTGAAGGAGGAGCTGAAGGAAGAGCGAAAGGAGGTGCTGAAGGAGGAGGAGGAGGAGAAGGAGAGGAGGGATGAGATCAGCCTCACCATCCAGGGAAGCAACGGCTCCACCAACACACAAAACAGCCCCAACCCCAGCGCATAGACGGCACCGTGCTCTGTCAGCGCTACCGGGGACACCCCTGCTGTGCCCCACCATCTCTTCCCTCTCTTCTTCCCTTCTCCTCCCTTCTCCTCCATCCTCAACCCACTTTCCCACAGTCCTCTGTGGGGGAAATCCCATTTGCTGGAGACCTTTACATATTGTAAGGGCTTATTATATCTATCCTAACCTCTTCTATCTATCTATCTATCTGCGTGTTGTCTCCAGATAAATGAAGAAAAAAAAAAACGAAAGGAAGAAAAAAAAATTGGGTTGTCATCCAAACGATGTGAGTGTATGTTAGCGTGTGCGTGGGTGTGGGTTGTTAATTTGTTACACGTAATTTAATAATGCAGATTGTTTTTCCTTTCTTTTCTTTTTTTTTTTGTAAAACTTGTACATGTCATCGTCATATAAGCAGTTAGAGGTGCGGTAGATTGTGAGGCTGCATGTGTTTGTTTTGTGCGTGCAGCACCGTGTTCTCCTTTATTCTGTTAGCTGGGTCTGTGTGGGGTCGGGGGACTTTCTAGCAGCAGTGATTTGACAGCTGGAGACTTGCGATGCGATAAATACAGCGGTGCCGCGATAAAGAGAGGCCGGGTGAGCTGTGAACGAACCGGCCATTTGCAGTTCGATGGCGCCCCAAGATGGAAGTCGGCTCAATTCAATGGCCAGGGAAAGAGGCGGTCGCACTCATTCACACACTCACACTATTGTACATTTTACAGCACACACTGACCTCAAGCGTCGTTGATACTAAGCCTGTTGTTATTTTTATGCTTCTTCTTTTTTCGATAGAGCACACACATTTAACGAACGCCCGAGATGGCGACTGACAAGGCGGATTTTCCGTGGAAATGTCCTCCATTCGTAACTTTTTCCAATTAAAGCTGCTGAAAGTTTTGAAAACTCAGCAGAGAAATGTCAGTTGAAACGGTGCTGTAGTCTCTGCCTCCGCATTCACACACACACACACATACACACACACACACACACACACACACACACACACATACAAGCATTTGTTTCCAGTTTTTCGACTGCCCATTTCTCAGGGTTAAACTCTGTGGTTACGTTTTGTTCCTTGCCTATGGAAACCTTGCTAAGGTGGCCTTTCAAGATTATAGGGATCTGAAACCACCTCACTTTCCCCGCTGTCGAAAAAAGCACCCACACGTACACACAAAACAGGTGGATGCAATGCTGTATGTAGAAGTGCCATCTTCCAGGCATTCTGTTTGAGTGAAATGCATCTGGGGATGTAGCCTACGGAGGAGGGTCCGGCTAGAGGACGTAGCCAGTGACAGGATCGTGAGTGTGTCGTGGTCTTTGTCTCCCGTGGGTCGTAGCAATCTGCCCCATTAAGGCATGTTACCAAAAGCACCTGAGTTACCTGAGTCCTGCACATGTTTTTGGTAACATATATATATACTCGGGGTGGGGGAAAAAATCGATACAGCATAGTATCGCGATATTTTGCGTGGCGATATTGTATCGATACATGGACGCCAAGTATCGGTCATTTATTATATAAACTATAAAAAAATTCTTTCTTTTTCTTTTTTTTTTTTTTTTTAGAAAAATCAAATCAATTACTTTTTCAGTCCACTAGATGGTGCCGAGTTGTTTTCTGGTGAGGTCAGCAAAGGTCCCGGGTCAGCGTGATTGGTAGGAAGTTGGTCAAAACAAAGATAGAGACATCTGGCCTCACAACGGGGTTAAATCTGCCAACAGCAGCCGGCTCATGGGGACAGTGCAGCGCATAACTGTCTCTCTGCCCTCGACGTCCACGCATCACAAGTTATACTGAGTTATATAACTCTAATATCCTACTTATATAAGTTATAGTTCACATACTGAGTCCACACGTTTGCATTTAGTTCAGTTGGACTCTGTAGTAACACAAACAGTTCAGTTTGTCAGGTTCATGCAACATTTATGACATTGTTGGTCTGTCAGCTTGACAATCCTATTGTGCTGCAATAAAAATGATTGAAGTGAGATGAACAGACTGAAAACTTTATATTATTGGATAAAACATGTTGACACAGTTTTCCTTTGGGGACATCATTTGAAGTTGAAAAAAGTAATAAATCGCAATATAGGCCTATGTTATCGCAGTATCGTGACAATATTGTATCGTGACCCAAGTATCGTGATTCCCACCCCTAATATATACTGTTTTCCAAGACGGTACGGTGTCCGTCTCTTACAGTCAGTGGAACCTTCAATGTATTTACAGGCATTTTACTTCAGAGCTCTGAGCCAAGCTGTGCTGAGGCTGGTGAGGAGACAGAGAGCAGAGAGCAGAGAGAGGCAGCTTGTTTCCAGAAGGAGACAGAAAGAGAGTCTTAAATGAGTTGTGTAGATTTAAATGTAGCTGTATAGTATTGTTCTCTCAGTAGAATTCTCCTTTTACCTCTCATTATTGTAAAGTAACTTAGTAAATACTTATAAAGACAGCATATGTTTATTTTGTACAAAAATAACAATGAAAAAAAAACGACAGAATCACAATTAACCATGTTTACCATTCCTCATCTGTGGCTTGATTTGTTGTTGTCGTTTTGTCGGAGGGTGTGACAGGACAGCGAGGGGCCTGTTTCTCCAGCATGCAGGGTTGGGTTTTCCTGAAGAAGTGTCCGACTGGAACGCAACCAGGACAACTTTGTAGTATTATGGTCGCCGAGGCGTATGGCGCTGAAGAAATGCATGAAAAGATGTGTGGACGTGGTCCGCTGTCTTTCCATCCTGAGATGCTTTGTTGGACGCTTGCTCAGGTGGTAGTGAGATGCTTTTAGCTTCACAGTCGGGGGGTTCTGGGATTGCATCAGGTCTGGCTGTAATGTCTCTTCACACAGTAGTTTTTCTTTGTTTGCGAGCTGTGACATCGTCGATAGTATTGAATGGGTTTGGGGAGCTAGAGGGCTGTGATACCAGTGTGAGCGTGGAACATATTCTCTAAATATACTAGATTGTATATTGTATACAGCGTATCTGCATGTGGAGAGAGACTTAAAGGCATCGTTTGAGATTTTGGGAAATACTCTTGTTGTTGAGAGCTAGCTGGCAAGATGGGCAGCAATCACATGTGTGTACGGTAGAGATGGAGCTGGAAACGGCACCTGGTTAGCTTAGCTTAGCATAAAGACTGGAGACGGGGGAAACAGCTAGGCCGACTCCGTCTGAAGGTAACGGAATCTTCCTCCAGCACCTCTGATGCTTACTAATTAACACCTTTTTATCTTCTTTGTTTCATACACACAAAAACATCTGCTGGTTGCCTGGCAACTGGTCCCGGCCAAGAGTTATTTGGCAAATTGTCGTCTTGACGCTTTTGGATGGATCAAACAAACGAGTTATCATGTGTTGATCAGTGCGCTTCAGAGGACCGAGGAGGACGGAGCCATGCTCGCTGCTTCCCCTGTTTACATCTTTATGCTAAGCTAAGCTAACCAGCTGCTGGCTCCAGCTTCATAGTTGGCATACAAACATGAGAGTAAATCAACTCTCTGGAAGAAAGCAAATAAGCGTATATATCCCAAAATGGTGAACTGTCCTTTTAAGGATTTTATGTGTGTTCATGCTTGTCAGGTTTTTCAACAATTTTTGCAAATATGGAAGCACAGCTCCGAACTAAATCTGACTGTTCTCCCACAATTCCTCAGAAGAGGAGAGTGGTTTCAACATAAAGCTGCAGTTGCTCCACGCATCCACAAGATGGGGTGATGCTGACACTCAGGGTAGTAAAGGCACAACAGAGGTGGAGCAGTGAACTCCATACAAAGAGCCCAACGGACGCCAGGCGTCCTCTTGAAAATGTCAAGGAAGCAACAATAACAGTGATAAGCACAGAAGCTGCAATATAGTGAGAGTAAAATAAGCACAGTGAGCATTGTGAAACAAGCACACATTTCTACCCAGAGAAACATACACCGGCTCTTCACACAAGTGGAGAATTGTGGCTTTGGTTTCCATCCGTTTGGACTTAATGGTTTTTGTTTACTCGTGAAATATTCCCACCACACATTGTAATTTGTAATCGTGTTTATTTTTTTTTCATCAAATTACTGCAAAAACCAGGTGCTCTTTGAAACCATACATTATCAGCTTGCTTCTTCTGAGTAGAGATTGTGATCTGAGGAGCGTCACACTTTCTAAGTGAGGTTTTACTCCCAGTGCATTGTGGGACAGCTTGCAGCTCAGACCATTTCCTGTGTGCGGTTGCCTGTCTCCTGTATTCATGCTGTAGTAAGTGAAGCTTAGCCTCCGCGTTGCCACGCTTTCACTCTCTCCATCCCGACCCTTGCCATCCTTCCTGGCCCCACAACTTATCCTCCCTTTGTACAGTAATGTAAAAAAATATATATAATCGGACTGTGTGTATGTGCGTGTTTATCTTTGCTTTTATCTCGAGGGCGGGGTTAAGTGTGTTTTTGCGGGGGGGGGGGCAGTTGATTTTGTCATTTTTCTCGTAGTGTAATGTAGACGACGTCGGGTGTATTGTGTACTGTGTGTAGTGGATGAGCTCTTACTGCTGAGTGTGCATGAAGAGCAGGTGTAGTGTATTGATGTCAGTGTACCTCTAACCTATCAGAACTAGCAATCCTATTCTGCTAATGATATAGTCTATCTTTCTATCTATCTAAGAAAAAAAACATGTACTAAAAGAAGAGAAAGAAAACTACATTTTACCTTCAGATTTTAATCATTGTTTATCCAATGTTAAATGACACTACTTTTCTTTGTTTGCTTTTGAAGTTGTATTCATTGAACGATTAAGATAAAGCCAGCTCATATGAAACAAAGCATTTACAAACAAAAAGCTTTGGATCGAAACTTCAACTGCAAAAAACATGATTGGTTTTTAATGGCGAGCGCTGGCGTAGATGGCGGCTGCAGCTACGTGACGATGCTTTTATTTAACAGTATCACACGGACTTAAAGGGCCACTGTGTAGCATTTAGGGGGGGAGGGGTCTCCTTTTTAGTGTTTTATCACCTGAAAATAAGAACAAGTTTTATCTTTACCTTAGAATGAGCCCTTCATGGAGCGGGACCGCCGTGCTGCACCATTTCTACAGTAGCCCAGAATGGACAAATCAAACACTGGCTCTGGATAGGACCGTTTCAGTTGGTTGCATTCTGCAACCTTTACTCTAGATGCCACCAAATACACACTGGCCCTTTAAAGCGATACTGTATGTAAGTGTATATCTTACACAGTGCAGTGCCAACAGTCGTATATCGCTGTTTACCTTTAATATTCTGTGGCCCTTAACCCACACATTTTTTTTTCTATTAGTGTAGTTAAAAATGTTAAAAAATCAGCAAAATCAAAACGCCAAAATCACTCTGCCACCAAGACCGAAATAGCATCAGGACCCATTAACTCATCATTCTTGTGCAGCTCTAATGCATAATCACAACATCACATTGTTTCATGGACATTTTAGGCAATTCTGACATTATATGTATCCGATAAGGGCCCAGTTGCTTTTATATTTTGATTTCTCTTGTTGGTAAAGTAAACCTTCATGTATCTGGCTGCCAAAAGACTAAAACCATGTTAGTCCGCCAGGAAACCGAAAGAAAAAATACAACTGAGAGAAGTTGATTATTCAGCCATGTCTTCAGATGCTGATATGCTGCTGTCTACCCTGGTCTTATACTGAAGTGGCTGTGCAGAAAGTGACTGATGTTGAAGAACGTGACACTTCCGTCCATTTTTATACACAAATTCACAACACAAACTGCTCTACTGAACTGAAAGACAAAACTGTGATTTGTACCTTGTGTCTGTAGTTCTCTGTAAATTACAGACCATTACCTCTTGAATTTCTTACGACTGCTCATATAAGCATATTCTTATGTTTCAGCACTTTAGGGAAATCATTTGTTTCTTTTGTATCAGCAACAGGGGGAGGGGGGAAAAAACGACGTATATTCAGAATAATAATTCACACTTCCATTCTGACAACAGAAAGCAAGTGCAGGAAAATAATGTCTCATTTTCAGTGGACTGGCTGAAAGAAACTGTCCGAGAGTCAGTGGACAAATGCGGTGTTGTTGCTATGCCAATGTAAATTGTTTCATGGAGGGAGAGGAGAGGAAAAGCACAAGTGAGAAAAAGAACACAGTTCTTCTGGTGTCCTCTATCATATCTATCTGTCTATCTATCTAACCATGTCTGTTCTTCTTGTTCTTCAACCTTTAGGGTCAAAATCCATTGAAATGTCTTAGTCCTGTCGGCTGTATATCGTAAACTGTTGAATTACAAAATGGTAAATAAAATCTATTTTAAAGATCAATGCGCTGGAAGTGTTCTTGTGTCGTTTCATGATGGCTCTTTCAATATGCCTCGATTCCATTCGAGATGAATGAACATCTTTTACATTATATTTGCTCAATATTGGGCACTTCACATTTACTTCAAATGCATGCTTTCCTTTGTGATTCAGTTATGCTTCGTGTCATGGGTGTTGCTACTTGAAAAACATTTAGTGAGACAGAGTGAGGACTGAAGCTGTGTTTGAATTATTCACACTGCACATTATGGAAATGTTGGTGTTTGTATATACTTGATGGATGGTAGTATGGAAAAAGACTATGAAAAGAAAAAGGATCTCGTACAACATTTACAAATATACACTATGGAATCTACACAAGCAAAAATTGTCCCATAATTCTCTATTTATCAGCCAGTGATTCCAGCAGACCTTTTGGGTTCGTGCCACCGTAAAGTAATATTTCAAGGAGAAAAAAACAAACCCAGTAAAAGTTAAATTCATAAAGAAATAGCTCATTTCAACCCACTCAGCTTTTGCTGCTACAACCCATACTTAGTCTGGTATGACCAGTTGCTTATTGTGGCTAAGCTTAGCTAAAGTTGGCAAATATTACATTGAAACTATTGCTGTGAGTCCATTTGCTGACAACTCTTTACAATTTGTGTACAATTGTCATGGCTTTAAGGTGAATCACTGTCTGTAAATGATAATATTCCTGCCACTTTAAGTCCTAACTGAGTACCTTGAAAAGCCTTTTATATTACATGGCTGACACCCACGCGCTTCAGCCAAAGGCCTTCATAGAGAACTACACACATACAGTCACTTCAATGGCACAAGGTATGACACAAATAACTTACAAGTCTAGCGGTGTAACAAAGTACTGTCATGCACTTACGAGTCGGCGACGCAAGTAAAGTCCTCGCATTCCGTGATTGTCTGTCCACTAATGCATAACTCCAAACTGTACAGGACTGCTACACCACCCAACCACTACAAAGAGCAGCGGAAACATTCCACATGAACACACCCACCCAATGCAGGTGGAAAATGCAGTATACCTTTATTTTTTATCTTTAACTAGGAAGATCAAGGTGGACTACCGTCACTTCCAGAGAGACCAGGTCGCATTCTTGCCCTCTCTGAAACCTGGAGTCTCACTACTAACTATTTCCCATCCCAGACGGAACAAACAAAGTCTCTGAAACAGCCTCTGCCTTCGCGCCTGGGGGGCTGTGTCCAAGGGACCAGGGGGCGAGGACTTAACCACTGGCAAGGGAACAGGGGAAGAGGAGGGGGGCGACTCAGTCTGGCGGGCAGCTTGTACCCTAGGGGGTCCGGGGGACCAGGACATGGGCATTTCACCAGGGCCTCCACGACTGTCTCTGCCTCCTGGTCTGGGAGAGTGTACGCCTCTGGGCATTTTGTGAAATAGTTTATGGCGGTGAGAACGTAGCGGTTTCCCCTGTATGAGCGAGGTAGCGGACCCACCACATCCACTGCCACCCGTACCCTCGGGGCCCCCACTGGAAACTGTTGCAGTGGAGTGTGGGAACGACTTGGGGGACCCGTACAGGGGTCAGAGTGGCGGCAAAAGTCCTCAACGTCTCTCCTGCACTGTCCCCAGTAAAATCCCTGGTGGAGACAGCAGAGTGTTTTAGAAACACCAAAATATCTTTTCCAGCACAGCCTCCTGCAGGTCCTTGGGGACCACCACCTGACACCTTTCCTTCCATTGCAATACAGGCTGTAGGTCCTTGTCCTGCACCTGGTGTTGTCTCCACTCTGCCAAGTCCACTGTCTGCAGATCCCGGCATAGGAACTGCCACAGCCCCCGCCCGGTGCAGAAAGCCGTTTTGGGATGGTCCTCTGGGGTGAGAGGTACCTGGTAATACCCACTGCGGAGGTCCAAGGAGGAGAACAAGGAGGACCCCGAGACCAGGTCCAGAGACTCGTCAATGCGAGGCAGTGAGTATTAATATCTGCCCTCAGCATGCTCGACACAACTTCATCACAAGCCTGCTGACGAGCAGCGGGAGGCGGCGTGGGCGGCACTTGACAGGCCGTGCTTCCCCTATGATGTCAATCCCATGCTGTACTAGATGAGTTTGCCCCGCCTCCTACTCACTCCTGGCTAAACTGCCTTGGAACTCTAGCAGAAGCTGCCACACCTTCTCCTGCTGCTGGGGATATAGGCCGCCACAGTTCTTCCTCCACACCTCCCTTACTGCGAAAGCGGGAAGGTTGCAGGAAGCAGTCTCTACCGTACTCGCTGCTGGTGTGAGAGGTCTGAAAGGAGGCACAGCAGGGGTGTGGATGGGGGTCACAGTGACAGCAGGCCCCCCCCCGCCCCCCCATTGGAAACTCACCATGCCTCCTTAAAGGTCCAGCTGGCAGCCCGTGGCCCTCAAAAAGGCCCCAACCAAGAATACATACACTGAAGCTGTCCATGCCAGGTGACGTACAGACCTGCCCTCCACAGACACAGTCAACTTGACCCTGTGTCCACTAGTGCGGAGCAGGGCACTCAACTTCCACAACTTGAAGGTGCACGCTGCTTTAGCTAAGCTAGGCTAACTGCTGAAATGCTGAAATGTAATCCCTCCGCAGTAACTTCTACCTTCAGTGAGGTCTTTCTGCTGTTTGCAGCGCGACATGTTTGAAGATGTCGAGGAGTGCAGTGAGGCCTTTGAGTGGGACAGAGAAACTGGGACTGGTTGTATTGGGACAGAGAAACTTGAATGAACAATTTGCCATTTTTTTTGTGCAGGATTATGGCAGGCCTATCCTCCAGGATTAGACTAATATGAACAGGCTATCAACATCCATAAACTGCTGCCTCTGACAATCAGTCATGTGTGCCAATGATCGATATCTGCATGGTTTTCATGCCACATAAATCTTTAGTGTTTTTGTGTGTTACTGAAACAGTATTTAGACCACACGATCAACAGTTCAATGCCCGGGTAACCCACGCAGAACAAAGAGGTGTTTTATGTGAAGAATTTCCAACAAACAACAATACAATGAAAACAAAATATCCAAAAAAGGAACTCATCCGTGGCACTGGACAGCATATAACTGATCAATTCAACAAGGCATAGAGCAGGCCACAGTCATTTGTATGATTTAGTGTGATGTATTTGTTTTGTACAACAACCTTATTTGACTTTTCAGAAAGCAGCAAAACAAATGTCCTGTTTTTTCCCCCACACCCCAGCAGCACATATATCTACCACCAAATAATGACACGGTTTTGTTTTCAGAATGTTTTAAATTCTCACCAAACGGTCAAAGATTCAATACAAGATAATGCGAAACTGTAATCTTACTAAGTCAAGCAATTCAAAAAAAAACAAGCAGTGCTGACTCTGGCTGTATGATCCTGGCAACTGATGAAATCAGTGTAAGCACCAATGGAAGGACCACATTACGATGTGAAGTCAGAAGAGGGCAGCATGGCTGCAAATCTGAAAGCCTCGTCTTCATGAAGGCACTGCTGCAGCATGGCACAGTAACAAGGCAATACTGGCATGAAGAGTGTCTTCAGCCTCAAACATGGCAAAGCAACCAAATGTTGAGCTCGATTTAAGTGTTTTATCACTTTTGTTTTTGATATTTATCTCATTGTAATTGTTTTCTAATTGCCTGTAAGAGTAAGAGACTTTTAAAAAAATACACCAGACCACATTCAACAAAGCAAAGACACGATGGTTTAGTTATAATAGCCTTCTGGAGCCAATGAATCATTCTTTACAATCAGTAAAATAACACTCTACAGGTGTCACTTAGTGGCTTGAGTCGGTTTTTAAGGTACCATTGACCAAAGTGAAGGTCCAGGAGGAACATAAACCTGAGGGCGGTGATAGACGAGTCTTACAGAGCGATTGTTTATCTGCTGTATTTAAACCTGATTGACATACATGTTTTGGTTTATTGATTACATGTTGGTATTATAACCTGTTTACATACTGTGTATGCTGCTATTTATAGTTTTGTTGGAATAATTCTGCAAATCATTTTATTAATTGATCAATTTGAAGAATTCCTTGCTCTTAGAATGACAGGTACTTGTTCTCGCTGCGTGATGGAGGGTCACACACACACACACAACTTCAACGCACACCCCAACCTTTTATTGTTTTCTGGTATTTTCTTGATTTTCTGATTTGTCACTTCCTTTTTTTTAAAGTTAAAGAGCGATAACGAGATTCATCAAAGATCCGTAGGTCGGAATTCGAACCCTCGGCAGTTGCTGTAAGGACTCAGCCTTGATGCCTGGGCGCCCGCTCTACCAGGCGAGCTACTAAATCACCCCTTTCTCTTTTTAATCTCATTTTACTTGACACTTTGGCAATATTGTTGTTACAATAAAGCATTTTGAATTGAATGTGACTATATACTATATATATATACAGTATATCCACACACACACACACACACACACACACAGCCAAGCCATTTTATCACTGAGCCATAACATCCATCATGGGTGCCGGCAGGTTACAGGATTAAGCTACACAATAAACACAACTATATGTCAATGGCTTGTTAAGTGTCAACACAACACTTGTTATTGTCATTGCTGGCTTGCTGTTGTTCCAGATACATAAGTCTGCTCTGTTACATAATCACATAAGCTGTTTGAGAAATATGGGGAACAAGACTCCACTTTCGAATAGAAGAGCAGAGTGGAATTGTGAGTACTGATCCAAACAGCAGCAGACAGAGGGCAGTCATTGAAGCCGTAACTGTTGATTATAATCCTCGTGTGCCGTCCACGATGTCCTCACAGCAACACTGCGGTGGAGTGTTACGGCCTGTGTGTCAGGGGTGGTTGAAGGACATTTCCTGGACTCGGTCAGCTTTTTTTCTCTGACAGAAAGCAATTTTCCTGCTTGGGGGACCATTGTTGCATTTTGTTTGAAGGGTGACTCCAGTTGTGAACCCATTCCTCCTGACCAGAACCGAAATACAGCCACCACTCAGGGCAGGCTGTTGCTTCTGTCGGCTGTGATATACGACATATCGGCGGTGTGACGCCACATCATTATGCTTTCATGAAGAACGTCGGAGAGAGCGGCTTTAATTGTTATTCAGGTCGTCTGACATCAGCCAGAGATTGATGGGTTGAGTACACAATTTGTTCCATGAGGTCTTGCAAAATGCAAAGTAATAATGAGTGATTTAGACACAGTATTTTATGGCAGAGCTTGAAGGTTTTGTCAGATCACGGGGAGTTATTGTAAGGATGAATACTCCGACAATGTAGTATTCCACTTCCATTAAGTTGATGATTAGTTGATTGACAGATAATTCAATGATTAATTAAATGATTCAAAGTTATTTCTCAAACAAAAGGGTCCATCACTCTCTAGTTTCAGCTTCTTCTATGTCAGGATTTGCTACTTTTCCCTGTTTTACACCATAATTCTTCCAGCTGGAAGTATCGCAAAAAGACTTGGATGGATTTCAGTGAAATGTTGCCCAAACCTTCACTGTGTCTCGATGATGAATTCTTATGACTCAACCACGTTTGACACCACGTTATATACAGAAAATGGTGAATGAGCAATCACACAGAGTAGTTGTCTGTATCAGCGGCCAGAGGGGAGGAGGGTGAGGCATGGATAGGGGGGGGGGTGGTCGTGTCAATGAGTGCTGGCTGGCTGGGAGTAGGGAAGCCAATTATTTTATTTCATTATTTCCACAGAGTACTTTAAATTAGGGTCCATTGACATGTGCAGTCTAGTTGGTTTCACTGTTGAACATGTAATATTGTGGCACAATTTATAATACTCGTGCAATATTCCAGTTTTACTGGTTTCATCTGTCGTAATGGTTTCACTGTTTTTTTAAATGTATTTTGATACATGAATGCTGTATGTCTGGAGAGTCAGTGATGCTGAGCCAAAGAAAGGTTTCCCCAAGGGGACAATATAGTATATCTTATCTTACGCTGTCTTCTCTTGTCTTATCTGACCTGCTAAGCATCGTTTTCATCGTGATCCTTCTAGCATGTAGCTCAAACCAAGTACATCCTCTCAGAGCCAGCTAGCGTGACTGTAACTCTTAGTCGGGGTGTGATTTTTCACATATAATCGGCTAAATCATTCATCTGTCATTAAAACAACAGTTAACCACATTGCAGGCCCTAAAAGGGACAAACCCCTGGATGCCACATTTCCCCTAATTCCAGTAGACAGTGTCTTTGGCCAGATCGTCCCCAGTGTCTCAGACTCCATGTCCCCAGTTTGTGATGGAGACTTTCTCTCACAAATGAGTAGTCACCAAATCCAAACCGAGATTACCAAGGATATGAATCATTTTCTCAGACACCGGCTAATCGATTGGCTTTGAGATTGAAAATTCACGCAACTTTAATGACACATGAGATCGTCATTTACCTTTTTTTAAAGTATTATTTTGTGTGTTTAAGCGCCGTCCTGTTGCAGCCGGCCCCACGTGAAAACAGCTGAAGTTGTGGGCATTCATTGATGCAGTGTGGCTCTTTTTAGCAGTCAATACCATTACTCCTCCACACTAACACCGGAAAAATGTGAACTTTGTTTCAACATTATGCAGAATTTGCTTTGTTGTCTTCGCTAAATGTTCGGCTGCGAGCCTGTCAGTCACCCAGTAATTGCTTTGCCTCGCTGCATTTCTCTTCAGATTACCAAAGGATAGTAGAAGATGTCAGCTGATAAACTGAAGGGAAATTGTTTCTGGAGCAACCTAACAACTCTGCCTTTATTCAATTAAGATGGTGCTGCCTTTGCCAAGGTTTTTGCCACATGTCTATCTAGTAAACTACTTCCTGTTTCCTGAAGGCTGGCTCTGCATTTGTTTCATAAATCAAAGCTCAGCGTGTGTTTTTGTCGGCTGGTAAACAATGACGCTAATGTTAACTGAGAATTCTGTGGGGGACGGATATTCTCGTCATTCTTCTTGTCATGACGCCTTGATGCCAGAACGGGGCAACAATTTCTTTTAAACCAAACTAATGTTCATTTTGCCAGATTTATCAATTCAAACAAGACAAGATCAGAGAGTTGACATATAAAATGTAACCCTCGCTCTACATTTGAGAAATGAATGTCTCTGTGTTAGTTGAATGCTGTTCAGGTAAATGACAGCATGCATTACACAGGGGATGTCCTCCAGTGAGGATGGAGGAGTTAGCCCAGACTTCCTCACTCAGCAACTCTCTTTTACCCTTCACATTGCCTTTGCCTGGGTGTAGTGCTGTCATGCCCACACTGACTGATTTGGATCAGTGGGTCCCGAGAATTTGTCTTGACTGCAGAGGGTTTGGGAAACGGACCATTCATCACCTTAATGGAAGAGTATTGATTGTGGTGCAGAAGCACGATGCCCGCCTGCAATAGCAATGGAGTTCCCAAGAAATCACAGATGAAAAGGCATCCGGGGATATCCAGTGGGAGGGAGACACCTCAGCCCTGATTGTTGGCACCTTGTTATCTGTTTGGATGTGCCTGTGCCTGCACTATTTTTTTTTTATGTTTATGTGTCCAGATATAGAAATCAAAGCACAAGCACCTTTTTAATGAATCACTTCTCCACCTCAACAATAAATATCTTCTGGTTTTTAGAAATATTAAAACCCGGGGTTTCTGCTCTCAACCCAATGCAAATTAAATGAATGGAAATTAGTTTGAAACACAACACTGGATATATTATTACCTTGTCAAGTTGATATTTAGCGAACATGTTATCAAAGAATCACCAGTTTACACATCCACAAAGCAACATTCATTTGGAGCCAGGTGCTGCTAAATGCTGTACTTACAGCTGTAGAGACGCAAAGAAGACTTGACAACTCACAAGCCCAGTATCCTTACAATGATGTCCATATTGAACAATTCATGATTCATGTCCAATGCCTACGTTTCGAGCCAATTCAGGAAGTAGTGTGCCCTGTAAGAAGCCAGATAAGGGGTGTGGAGGTCAGGGTGGTGGATAAGAAGTGGATGAAGTCACCTTGACGTCACCAATCGGTTGGTGGACTACAGTTTTGAAGTCTTGAGTTTGGGATTTAGACCGTCGCCATCTTGTTTTATTTGGAACCAGAAGTGACACAGGGTGCTGCTAAGTATGCTGAATAAGACATTGTAAGGCGACCATAATCTTACAATGAAATGAAAACACACCGTGAAAGGGTTAAAGTTGTAAGACGGAAACACAGACAAATCCCAGACCGGACAACTCTGTGGCAGCAACCTGTCAATCACAAGGCAGTCCCGCCCTAAAGCATCCCCTGCTTTATGGTCTATTTGATTCTAAATGGACCATAATGTACTAAATGAGCATCATGCTGTGTTGAAGAAGACTTGAAACTAGAGATTGAGACCACAAACTCATGTTTACAATGTTTACTGAGGTAATAAATCAAGAGAGAAGGAGAGTCATCCTCTCATAGACTTCTACCATCAAACTTCAATTGATCCCTGATGGATATAAAGAAGAATGCAGCTTTAAGGCACTTCCTCATTGGCTTCCCTTTCAAGACCACAAGGTTGCCACTTTGTAGCAACATGTAGAAGAAACTTTCACGCAGAAGACTGAAGATCGTGTCCATTAATGGGCAACTTACTCAGAGAAGGTAATAAGTTACTTGTTACTGCTTTAACAAGTAATATGATGACTTTACTTGGTATCAAAATAACTAGTTACGTTACTTGTTAAATAACCGTAATACTAACGAGTATTGTGGGGTAACTATGACAAATTATGTTTTAGTCGCCCAATTGAATCCATACTCTCCCCTTGAAGAGCTGTTTGTAGTCACTTAGCCCCAACTATACCATAAATGCTATAAGCAAGGGTTTTTAGTAGCTTAACCATGAATATACCTGAACCTAGCTCGTTTGGTATCACCGTGATCTTTGGTTAAGCATGACGGGCCTTCAAACCAAAGAACGCTGGCAGTGATTGGCTGCGAGCGAAACCATACAATTAGTAATTTGTTTCTAGGTCTGGGCTCAAAATGGATCAGCTGTTGTTTGACCTGAGAAGTTTCGGTACTGCTGGTACTTGGTTATTTTGTTTGATACCTGAAAGGTATCCAGTACCGACACCCAGCTGTAGTAATTATGATACACGCCTTAGAATGGATGATATTGTTTTATGCTGGTGGTGTAAATAAGCAACTCTTTGCTAACCACATGTTGCTATTAAACCCTAATTTATCTGCATAGTTACACACCACGATATTGAATCAGAAAGTGTACATTTGTCATCTGAAAAAACCTAATCTGCGAGTGTTGTTGTGTAACCCACCGTTGTTTACTTGATGTGAACACCCTCGGAAATATGTGCCTAATATGTGAAATATGGAGCGTGCCTTCTCTCCACAGATCAGTGTACGGTAATCCCTTTATTCTGTGATCTGGCATGTCAAAATCACTGACAGCTGTCAACGTGTGAGGGCCAAGGCAGAGGATGATGGACATCAGACTCATCCACAGTGTGTGTGTCTGTTGTGAAGTCACAGTAGCAGGGCCTAATAACATAAGACTCTCTTAGCCTCCATTTGGCTCTATTTGATAATCCCCTCAATGATTAGTGGAATAAATGTGTGCCTGTCGCATTACAGCTGTTGTTTTGTAAAGCTTTCATGTCCTGCATGCTTTTCATTGGGTGATCATCTTTTTTCACGCTGTGTGTACAGTACGTGTGTGTGTGTATGTGTAGGTCCACTTTAAATCACTGTTATCTCCGCAGCATCTGTCTGTGCATGTCATTGATTCTTACCCGTGTCGACCACATCGCAAACCAAAAAAGACGATTTCCTCACCGTGTTTTTTTCCGTCCACATTTGTATGGAAATTGTGTGCATATTGCTCCATAAAGTATGTAAATTGGAATTATAGTGCCCGGTTGGTACTTCGATTTAGTCTATATCGCTCCATCTCCGTCTGTCTGGGAAGCAAGTCATCAAAGTGTATCTTCGCCTGTCAGTTTGAAACAAGCTCAAACCAGTGAATTTTGGAGAGATGGATGATTCAGTCACAATTATATTCCTTACAATGACAAGGAGCCTGTGCCACTTTGTGTCTTGATTCCAGTTTCTTCCACATGCTGTTATTCAAGAAAAAAATGTATTCTTGTTTTCTACCTGATCTACCTGGTAAATAAAGGAACCGCATGGAAACCAAGATCTATCGGATAACACTTTACAATCAGTCACAGGTCATTATAAGCTCGTTAACAATGAACAGATCCTCAACAAAACATTTTTACGTGTTGGTACAAATGGGCCATATGTAATGACTAAGGAAGATCATTTTACAAGAGATTTATGCTGTTCAATGGCATAGCTTAAAACATTTACAAAGATGCACACATTATCACCATTACTTGATCATTTCTATTGATGTGTACCAACACATTTGAGGTTTTTGCAGCCGCTAATCTGAAGTGTAAACTCTTCAACACAAACAAAAACGTTTCTGCATCCCCCTTATTTGAAGTGTACACGATTCATCACATGTAAATGTGCGAACATTTCATTTGTAGATTAAATGTATCATCGTCGAGTGCAAATCTTTTGGTAGACCCTTAAGTTACCAGACAAAATGTAAACAGTTTTGAAACCTGGCTAACTTCACAGTAATTAATGAAAGACAACACATAAGAGCATAAACTCACTTCTTCACTTCAACAATCCCGCTATATATCTGCCATCAGACAACTTGATATTTTTAAACCTCTTCTAAAAGGTCTCCCCTCGTCATTGAATGTGGGCCATTTGTAGTGTGAACTAAAGGCTTATAAATGACTGATTGGAGTATTTCATCATGTTAATGTTAGAGGTGGGCAAATCCTCCATAGCAGGGCTGCAGCCAATGTGTTCCCTCTTTGATATAGAGGTGTTTTCATTTACAAGGCAAGTCGAGACAGAGAACATTCCTAATTACAGCCAATCCCCATGGGAGAAGTTGCAAATTTTGTTTTTTTACTCAAACACACACACACGCACACACACAGACACACACACCTGGATACAGCCCAGAGAGCCCCAGTCTTCTAAGGTTGGCCACAGAGCAGCGCTAATGGAACTGTGACTTGTTCAAGTACACGTAGACAGTTGGACAGTGTGGTGCGGATTTCCCTGCAGATCTGGGGATTCAAACTGGCAACCGTGATAAACTAAGCCCAAGTGTCTAACTCTAGGGCTGTTTAATGAGGTGTTTTTGTTTCTAATGGCTGGAAAACACAACTTGTTAGTTAAGTTTATGGACCAATTTATGTGCAAATGAACTGGATGGGACTTCATGCATACAAATAGCCCGCAGGTTGTATTTCAACATTGGGTGCTATTCCTGTGAGCCACAAAGGGAGAATTAAGAACAGCAGGATTGAGACGAAAGATGGTGAAAGGAGCCCTCTGCTCTTACAGGCATTTGAGTGTGATGTTAATTATCCTGATGTGGGTCGAAATAGGCTCATGCTGGCCCAGAGGGGGTAGGAGGAGATCATTAAAATCCACACACACACACACACACCACACTGCGGCGCGCTCAGCATCACAAAGACACGCAATTAGACACAAACTAATGTACCTGCTCAGGCATGGGAAGCCTCACACACACCGCTGCGCATCGGCACACACACACAGGCGTTAATCAAGTGATGCTAAATGTGGGTCAGCGTGGTTTTAAGCACTGAGTGAGATTAGTCTGTGATCAAGTCATCATCAGAGGGGCCGTGCACGAACAGAGGCGTGTGCGCATAACTTCTTTGATTCCCGACCAGGATTTGGCTACAAGTTGAAGGCTAACTGCGGGGGTACTTTATATCGCCAGGGGAAGGCTGTGTGAGATTGTAATATAGTAGCTTAACTTATTTGGGGGGAGAAAACAAAAGAAAACTTTTTAATTCGAAAAAAGTTTACATGCTGAGTCATCTGTAACACCTGAACTAAATTAGTGTGGAGGTCTAACAGTTAGCTAAAACTAATGCACAGATAGCTAGATAGCTGTTAGGTATACAACGGCCGTCTCTTCCCTTATAAACAGTTCCAACAGTTAACCAAAATAATGGACAAACACTTCAAATAGATCATTCATCTAAAAGTAGCCTAATGGATACATAGTTGAACTAGCTAGCTAACGTAGTGGACAAATGGCTAAAGTGATGGATAAATGGTTGTGGTAGAAAGCTAAAAGGCTAAAATGGCTAAATAAAAAAAACGATACCGTTAACGGGTAAACAGTAAGGTTAGCCTACTGCTTAGAGTTAGCAGTTAGCTAAAATACAGGTAGTCCTCCACAGTTGAAAGCGGTCTTTTAGCTAACGCTTTCAACTATTTATCCCTCAGTTTAGCCTACTTTTGTTTTTTACAGCGAATCAGAATCAGAACTGTTTATTGCCGGGTACGTGCACATACAAGGAATTTGACAAGGTGAATGGTGCATGACAATAAATACAATGCAATAGTATGAGACATAATTAAAAAATATAACAATTTACAATAAAATATGGTAAACAAATAACAGAAAACTTTAAAACAAATATATTATTAAAGTGTATATTAATAGAGAAAAGATGTGCAAGAGTGTGTAACAGTAAGATGTAAGTGTCTGAGTCAGTGGGGGTCTTAGTCTTAATTGATGAACCCAACTGCAGAAGGGAAGAAACTGTTTTTGTGGCGTGAGGTCTTGGTCCTGATGGACCGGAGCCTCCTGCCTGAGGGAAGGGACTTGAACAGTTGATGTCCAGGGTGAGAGGGGTCGGCTACAATCTTTCTTGCCCGCTTCAGGGTCCTGGAGGCGAACAAGAGAGGCACGGCAGATTGCAGCCAATCACCCTCACAGCGAGTGATACGAGAACTTCTTCAGCTGCCTCAGGAAGTACATCGTCTGCTGAGCCTTCTTGGTGATGGGGCTGATGTTCAGCTCCCACTTGCTGTCCTGGGTTATGGTGGAGCCTAGGAAGCGGAAAGACTCCACCGTGTTCACAACGGAGTCACACAGGGTGATAGGGGCAGGTGGGGCTACGTTCTTGTGGAAATCTACAACCATCTCCAGTCTTTAGAGCATTGAGCTCTAAGTTGTTCAGACTGTTGTTCCGGGAGGCTGAGACATGTTTTCCCAGCTGCACGTGCTGCATCCTGTCAGACAGGAAGTCTGTGATCCACTTGCAAGGTGGAGTTAGCCACGTGCAGCTTGGAGAGCTAGTCCTGCCGCTGAGAAGGGAATAATAATAATATATAATAAGCTAAAATTAGAGGATACATAGTTGAATTAGCTTTAGCTAAAGTAGTGGATAAATGGTTGGAGTAGATAGCTAAAAGGCCTAATGGATAAATAGTTGAAATCAATACCATTAATGGGTAAACGGTAAGGTCATCCTACTGCTTAGAGAGGTAGCTAAAATACAGGAAGGACTACACAGTAGAAACCTGTCTTATAACTCTTCCAACTCATCAGATTTTGCCTGCTTTTTACAGCTAATTGTCGCTAATATATATATATATATATATACATATAACAGATATAGCTACATATAACAGATATAGCTACATTTCTAGACAACATATAGGGATGGGGTTCCTAAAAGTCTGTTTCAAGGTAGCTTTTCGATTTTACATATGCTGCAGCTGAACAATCAGCAACAGGGTCCCTGAAATCGCTGTAAAATAGAAGATATTCTGCTCATATATTCATCCTCTCCCCCACGGCCAGTAATGAACTGCCGCTGCCTGCTATGACTGAGCAATATGGTTTTTGCAGGATATTGAAGGGCCGCGCGGTTCGGCTTGAAATCACTTGCCCTTGGCGCGACACAAATGGCACTTTTTCAACTCGGTCCTGCACGCTTGTGTGTTCTGCCTTTGCCACTGCAGGGAATATTACGACAGGCGTCACTCTGTCAGCGGCAGCGCGTGCGGGGAACACATTTTCACGCCCGTAACCTTTCGTAATAAAAGACGGGGCCGCTGTCCGTGGTGCTGAAACCCCTCTGCTTATCTGCATAGCAGAGAGTCGCTGTTTTATCATGGTTCCTACAGCGGCGGGAATTACACTTAAAGTTGAATGCAACAATCGGTGCCAGGCAGCCACCCAATTTCTGTTTTGAAAGTGAATGCCAGAGAATACCCCCCCCCTCCCAACCCCCACCCTCTCTCTCTCTCTCTCTCTCTCTCTCTCTCTCTTACTCTCTCACTCGTGCGCCGAGAGAAAGAGAGAGGGGGAGGGAGTCAAGTCAAGCAGGGATAATTAGAGGAGTGGGTCACTGTTGGAAACAAACGCGTTGGGGGAGAGCGCAGGAAAGACAAAAAAGGGGGGGAAAGGTATCAAAGCCGCACAACAATATCAGAGGAGGGAGATAAAGAGTCTAAATCGACCACCATCAGCGCTGACGTCCAGCGTTGGCAGACATGCGAGCGGTTTCCTCCAGCTCTCAGCATCCAATGACAATGGACGGGCTCAGGCTGTGTGGACTCTAAACCGCTGCCCAGTCCGGAGCGAGCGGAGGGAGGCAAACAATGCGCTGGCTGCTTTGTCTGCAGTGATTTGAAGTGGGATTCATCTTTTCTTGTTGTTGTTGTTTTCTTTTTGTTTGTTTTTTCTTCTTTTTTTTTGTCAAAGTAGGTAGACTGCTCCCAAGATCAAGTCCACGCACGCAGGGGAAACGGTAGGTCGCAGTTGTCTGTTTGGGAAATGGGGACGGTGTGGCTTGGGATAGTAACACAGAAGGTTTTCTAAAATGATGGGTTTTTTTCAGTTACGTGGACATCATTTAGGATCACAGGCTCGCGTTTGATACAGTTTAATCTCATGAAGGGATATAGTTTTTGGTTTCTGTCTATTGAATGATAGAACTGTCAACAATGCACTTTGGGAGATTATAGCATGAGAGTGGAGCAAAAGATCTGAATTCTTATGTGTTTCTTATAGGATTATATCATGTTGATAGAAGTGTGATGAAACGTCATTATTTAACCCTGAAGGCACCCAAACTCCAAATTGCCCCAGTAGCAGATTCCCTTATTATGTCATGTTAATATGTGTTAAAGTAAAGTATATCGTAAATAGACTGCATAGATATTCGATATCGGTCCAAAATTCAGTCTACCCTTGTGATGAATGGGGTGGACAAAATATTAGAAACACCTCTCAGTATAATACAAAACAACAGAACAACAGCTGCAACTACAGACCCTAATTAAGGCAGCAGTGATTGCAGACTATCCTCAGTAAACTCCCTTCATGTTGTTTTTCCTTTCTTTTAGCTAATAGTCTCGTACAATCTCATGCAGTCCAATACAACAGCCCTGCAATAACCTCTATCATTATGAAGCTCATAATGTTCACTTTTGGGAGAGATAATTGGAAATGTGTAAATCCAATCATCGTTTGTTAATTATTGAGGTTGTAGTAAAAGATGGTGTACTGGACTATATTGAGAGGTGTTTTGTAATTATGTATAATTGACATAAAAGGGGGGGGGAAGAATATTTAAAACACCTCTTCTGATATTATATTATACATTATATTCAGACTAGTCCAGTAAAACACCAACAAACTTCAATGCTAAACATGTAATTGGATTACCACCTTCATGACAGCGTCAACATAAACTGAGCATTGAAGACATCCGAAAAGTAGACTTCATGGCAGAACAGTACTCGATTGCATCAGACTGCACAGGTGTACCGAATAAAGTGGGCACTTGAGTGTATTTTTTGTACGTATGTAACAGTATACAATTCAACAATCAAGCATCAGCATCAAGCTGAATCAAAACCTTGAAACAAAAAGAAAAACGAACATTACAACCATCTTGATTGTCCGATTCATTGCAGGGCTGTTGTTTTCGGCTGCATCCGTTTTGGCGAGGTGTACCTAATGAACTGGTACTACTGTATATCCCATAATGCAAACTTACTACGCATGCTGATGTGTTTTTGTTAATTGGTCTTGCTGTTTCTCTTCCAAATACACAATTCAAAAGGTAAAACATCCTATCAAACTATCATCCTATCAAAAAGAGCAGCAGAGTGATCTGCTAGTTAAGATTTGCTATTGTTTCTCCCATCATGCCGCAGTACTACAGCAATAAAACAGCTGTCTTGATCTTAGAATGCAATTTAGAGACAAAGTATGAGCAATTTCGCTGCAGAGCCACTGTGTATTCACATCACATGGGAATATGAAAGTGATACTGTTGTGATGGGACAAAATGAAGGATAATCAGATCAGTGCTGAGCACAGCACACACCCTCTAGGAATCTGGCAGGAATATTACAGGGGCACCTAGTGTTAGGTCACGACCAGATTCCTGGTACAGATCTGTCCGTACTGTAAGACCGTCATGTTTTCTGATTTTGTCTTCCAAGCGGTTTCTTCCCTAATGTCAGAGTGTTAATGCACGTCACTCTGGCTAATTGCTATTCTGCACACGAAGCGGCGTGGAGCCAAAGAGCGGACCCCTAGATAGGACCTCGTTTGTGTAACTCCGAGGGTGGGCTGTCTGTCTCACGTGGAAAGATCTGTACAGACAAGTTGACTTCTTACGCCTGCAGAGAGCTTTCATTTTTCATCGGCTGCTGTCTGCCAGACAATGATAACTGAAATCTCTCTTGGCTGTAATTGCATTGCACCTCCAGTTCTGGCGTGAGTTGAGAACGATACGGGCAGATGGCAAAGATCAGCTGAAATACGAAATGCATGAGCAAAAAAAACTGATTACTTTTACAGTTTCATTATTTCCCCTCCATATGCCAGACGTCACAGATAAACAGAATATAGGCTTCATGCCAGAGTGTTATTTGACATACGTCGGACGTCCATCACTCGCAGTCAGCGGATGCCGTCACTTTCACTGCAACAAGGAAACACAATTCATCAGGATTCAATCACTCCCTCTGCAAACACTACTGCACAGGCAATATTACTGAAATTCAATAAAGCGGGATGATAAGCACTTGTTATCGAAGCGTTGCAAAGCATTCATTAAATTTTGGACAAACCTACTGTGCGACCGGTTTTATTGCTGCTTGAGTAATACCTGCGACTCAACTGGCATAAAAATGAGTAATATTTATAATCAGATTCACCCATCTGGAACATTGAAGGGGGAAAAACAATAATGCAACGGCTTAAAAGAAAGCCAAAAAAAAAAATCATGAATGCAAACACTTCTATGAAAATGGGGTGTACGATTGAAATGGAAGGGATTGTTCTGCTTCTCAGTAGAGGACGATGTGACTCCCCTTCATCCATCTTCCAACCTGTCTGATCTCATCCATCCATCACAATGTGAAACCACTGAGCAACAGTCCAATGTGATTGGTGAGTGTTTGTGTCCACTTTCCCTTCCTCTCATTACTGCACACTCACATAGAAGAGTGGGCGAACAGAAGTGGGCGCAAAAACAGGTTGATGAGAATGGAGCTTAAGAAACGGTAGAAATCAAACCGTTTATTCTGCTCTGGCATAATCCGCTGACTTGTAAATTAAAGTGTGACAGATGAAGCTACTGAGAGTGAAATTGCTCTGTTCGATTGCATCAACCGACCTGGACAATTAGAATGCACAGTGTGCACGTGCAAGAGAGCGAGAGAGAGAGAGAGAGAGAGAGAGAGAGAGAGAGCGAGAGAGAGAGAGAGAGAGAGAGAGAGAGAGAGATAGAGAGAGCGAGAGAGAGAGAGAGAGAGAGAGAGAGAGAGAGATAGAGAGAGCGAGAGAGAGAGAGAGAGAGAGAGAGAGAGAGAGACTGCAGAAAATTGGCATTTGAAAAGGGGAGACGCAAGAAATCGTGAGAAAACACGGGAGCAAGTGTCAGACAGGTGATGTTGACACTGAGATATATTTGAAATGTGAACGGCAGGAAACGTTGACAGCTAGAGTATTTTTCAAAAGGTGACAGGAAATTCCTTACTAAATGCCTGATACAACAAGGTACAATGACGCACAAACACAGATGACTCATTCACTTTTATTGGTTTTCAAAAAAAGTGTATAAATCACAAGTATCACTTTGAAGGGATAGTTTGACATTTTGGGAAATGTGCTTATTTTGGTTTCTTGCCAACGATCCTGCTTTCATATCTGTACCGTAAATGTGAAGCTAGAGACAGCAGCCAGTTAGCTTAGCGTAGCATAAAGACTGGAAGCGGGGGCAAACAGGTAGCCTTGCTCTGTCCAAAGGTCATTAAATCCACCTAAAAGTGGACTCTCTGGAGTCTCCACTGGTTGCCTGGCAACCTCACAGAGACAACGAGGCTCAAGGAAGTCACTGTGGCAAGTGTGGAATAAACCCTCACAACTTGACGTTTTTACACTTTTTTAATTTTACAGATAAATGTGTTAATTCGGAGTCAGGCCAGCTGTCTCCATATACTAATCTAACAGGCTCCTGATTGTTGCTGACATAAGAGCAGAAATAAAGATGTGTACAGCCTGTTACAAAAAAAAGGTGTCGGTCTATAGCTAATATCTATGGTAATGAACACTGTACGAGAGTATTTTATACAACTCACCCGTTTAAATGATATAATGGCTTAAACTGACTCATAACAAAAGGTGTGGCCACTCTGAATGACAGGTGGGTGCCATCACAGCATTTAGCTGTCTGCTAGGTGTCCCCTCAGCTAATTCAAGTCTCTGAACTTAACCTTGTGGAACATTCATGATAAATACCAACATGCATTTTTGTGATGAATACATCCTGGAAGCTATTTTGTAGAGTTGCCTGTTAGCGAAACTCTGAGTGGATTTAGGTTCCCCCTGGTAAGCAGTGCTGAAGCGTCTACTGTGTGTCTAAGGCTTTTGTGAAAGGAAAAGATGGAAGGAGTAAAGCGGTATATGCGCCGCCGTTGTTGAATATGAAGGAAATCGGCTTTTTTTCCCAAATCAATAAATGCAAAGTACTTTGTGGCTGTTTGTGTTGCGATGCACTGCTTTGCTCACATTAAATATATTGTTTTCGTATATTGTGTCTCTTTTTGTGTCTACATTTTTCCTGCAACGCAATGCATGATGGTAGTTTGGTTCGTGACCATTGTTTTCCATTGTTTTTCATGATGCATTGTGGGATACTTAACTTACTAGGTAATGTAAAGTGTATCGTGTAGTGAGTGCCTTTGGACAGAGTCGTTGCTCTAAGTCAGTGGTTCTCAAACGGGGGTACGTGAGGTTTTTAAAATATATATTTAAAATTTGCATCCATTCAAAAATACTTGAAAAATAGTTATGTATGTAACCTATGTACTTATTTGAACCCAAACCATGATCTTCTCTTAAACAAGAAGTTTTTAATTCAACCACATGTTTTAGGCTGTAACCACTTCGCAACGCTAAATAGGATGGTCGTGCTTAAAACTGCCACGCAGGACCGTTTCACAATGTTTAATATAACAGAGGGCGTTGCAAAAGCTGTTTTAAGAAATGTATGACAGAACAACGGAAGTATTATGCACAGAAAAATATCTTGATTTGACTTTCTCACACCTAAACGAGAGACTAGTTTGCCAATGATTCTCAACATGTTGAGTCTGTGTTCAGTCATGCAGAGAAAGAACTGGATTTTAGAGGAATGAAAGCCCAGAATAACAAAAAAAGGAAAATCACAAGGTTAAAAGAGGTTTACAGTCTCTCGTCAAGCTCTGATCAATGATGACGTGACTTTACGATAACCCCCCCGGACAGTGAGTGCATCGAAGTTCATCTTCTGTGGAAAATGGATATTGATTATGCGGTCATAAAGTTGCTGTTGTGCTTTTACTTCCCGATTATCAGTCGCAAATCAAATTGGACTGCAGGAGTTCCACTTGTGGTCGGAGTAACAGCGCTGCTATTCACGGTGCATGGAGTAACAAGTGTGACTGTTACCATAGTTAATGCCTGTAAAGCATCATATCGGCCCTGACTAAATCTGTTGTTCTAACCTTTGAGCTTTTCTTCCTGCTGGCCAGCTTACGTCACCAACAACAGTCTCTACATTGCAGACTGACCTCTCACAGCAGTTTATCACGTGAACTCTTAAAAAGACATGGAGTGAGGGTTTTCAGGCTCCGCTGGGAGAAGTGGCTGCTGCTGCTGCTGCTGCTGCTCAGAGATTCTGCTTGAGGTAGCCTGACAGTGAGACACACACACCCACACATGCACACACACACATACACCCCCCCCCCCCCAATCAAGCAATACACATGCACTCATTTACTTTATGTTTCTCTTCAACACAGACAGACACAAATGCAATCCCCCCCACCCCGCCAACATCTGCTTTCGTGGTAAAAAAAATCAATGGCTGCGGAGCCCAGCTGGACAGAGCAGTCGTGGCAAAATAAAGAAATCAATGCAGGCTTATTAACTGAGCAGAGATTCCTTTACCGCTGACGCAAATAACATGAGCCAGTGTTTGTGAGAGTGCGTATATGGCTGCCAGTTTGTATCAGCCTGGGTCTGTGTCTGTGAATGATGATGGCTGCTGCCGGTCGAGTGCATGAGCATGTGTGTGTCCCTGAATATAGGTGGCTAGTGTACAATGCTACTTCGTAGATGTGCTTTGCATGTTTATGAGCGCGTGTTTTCGCGTGCGCGGTGGAGACTATCGCTCAAAGTCAGTGTGCTACTCTTGGTTTAGTGCCACAGTGTTCTCGACGTGCCTTGGCCTCGGTCTATTTGTGGACAAAAGGATGCTGTGAGACAAATGATTTAGCACCTGTCAGTCAGCGCAGAAGGACAAGAGATGAGAAAAGGAAAGAGGTCAGAGGCGGCGGAGTGGGGAAAAATGGTGGAGGCTTTTTCAGAGACACCATGAGGGGAAAGGAGAGAGGGGAAAGGAGAGGAAAACGTGGTAGAAAAAAGGAATTTACAATTTAGCTCCGGGTCATCTCATAGCTCAAGTTCCTGCGAGCAAATCACCCCGGGAGATGACAGCTTCTATTTTTTGTGGAGTTGTTTGCCTAACACCAGCTCACAGGAACTGGGCCCCCGCGAGCAAACCTTTGCTCATCACAAGAGTTACCATAACAACGGGATGCGGCCGACCTGCATCGGTGGCAGCGCGCCGGGGAGGTGAACTTTGCTTCTGCCCTCCAGCACTCTGACTGGCTGCTGCACCTCCGACACATCAACACCCATGCCTCCTTGGGAGAAAGAATTAAAAGAGAAAATCAGAGCGCCAGCTATGCGGCGAATCTTGTTGTGCTGCCAATGTTCGGCTCAGCCAGACCCATGATTGTTCCGAAGAGGAATGATTTGTTTGGCGGCTGTGTCAAGAAGAAAGAGACAATTGTAATTTCAGAAATGCCCGAGACAAACAAACAAGTTGCTTCGGAGTCTCGAGCAAAATAGAGTTTGCAGAGCCACAGTGGGTGCATGTTTGGAGGTAAACGCTGATACCAGAATGACGAGCAGGGTTTGTGTGACGTGCATTTTATTAGATGTATTTTTTATTTTTTTGGCATTTGTTGACTGGCATCTGCCCTGGCAGGTCCTGCAAGCCAGTCAGATCTATGCATACAACATTACGCTCCAATCATCCTATTTGCACATTCAATTATATTATTATATATATATATATACATATATATATATTATATATATAGATATCTATAGAATTATTATTATTATTATAATAATATATATATATATTATTATTATTATTGTTATTATTACAATAATATATATATATAATATATATATTATATATAATATTATTATTCATATAATTATTATATATTAACACAGTCAATAGAGATATTTCGCTGACCTCATTTTTTTAACGGCGAACAAAGCAGCCCCCCCCCCCCCCTCTATGAAAACGTCGACAGTGCTGAGAGCGGCTTAGCTAACGAGCATCTGATTGTGCAGATTACGCGTGTTCCGCAGAGGATTACCGAGACCGAAATGAACAAATTGACCTCCTCCCACTGAAATCCTACATCAGCATGACAAAGGATGAGAGTTCGAGACTGAATATGAAACAGTCGAGCATACACTGGGAGACAAGTTGCAGTCAGCAGCATTATTCAAAGAATCCCTCTTCCCCGGATGTTTTATTTCCGTCCTCGCCTCCTTCCTGTTTGCAGACCCTGATGACTCCATTGATTCTTGTCTCTATACGTCTCATCAGCCTTGTCCTGTCACTGGATGGGTGGCCCGATTGCCGCTCAGGCTTTTCAAAGACAGAGCAACACTGAAATGAGCGGATACGTGCACAAGCTGCTTTCTCCACCTGGCAGGGCTTCATTTGCATTGATCTCGGGCTCATATTCCAACAGCACATATCAGACTGCTCATCCTGTTCCGTGTGTATTCTTAGCCGAGGGCAGGGTGTCTTCCTCTTTGCTTCCCTTCTGACACTTTTCAAGTTCGTCAAAGCTATTTAGAAGTCATCCCACTGTGACAAGTAACAAAAGCTCAATGACAGATCAAGGCCTGATTCAAAATTCAATTTCTTTGGGCTTTCTCCTCCCTACAATAGAAGTACATCATTTCTCTCCACGCGTGTTTGGAGAGCTCCGGAGAGGAAATTGCATGCTTTTGTTGTAAGTGTCTCTGTTTGTTTTGTTTTGCTGAGAGAAGAAGATTGAACAGTTTATGTAGGTCACATTGTATTAAACTGGCTGGCTATCCCTCGTAAATGCGCTCAAACATGCAATATTAAAATCCAGTTCTTTGCTCGTTTGCTTAATAATGCAGTGTGGCGGCACCAAGGATGACTTGCCAGCCACTGAAGTAGTGAGGTTCTTTTGCACTTAGGCAGTCAATTACTGGTTCGGGATTAGAACGCCGCAAATGAGACACATTTGATATCAATCTGACGCAGCAGTTCAAACAGCCTACAAGCTGCATATTTATCAGTCACAGTGTATTTCATCACTCATCTGTAATGAGATCTGTGTGCATTATAATAATTAATAAACTAGATTCCGAGCAAGATGTAAATGCTATCAATTATCTGTCTGGGTGACTCTGCAATCTGAATTAGTCAGACGGGTTTATGGAAACACTACCGGGGTGCACATGAATGTTTTATAACAGCGTGAGACTTTAGATTGGATTAATGAGTCGTCTGCTTCTCGGATGAAGATTCTCCAGAACGAGGCGGGCGACTGAGCGAATAAATCTACCTGCCGTCACCGGAGCAGAATGACGGGGCTCAGTGTGACATTTCAACATGTATTTTTATCTCCATCCGACCCGGCAGTATCTTGATGCAATCTGCTGCCGATGAACTATTGCCAACGCTGCTGGGCTGCATGATATTGGATGTCCGCCGTGAACTGTGAAGCGAAACAATAAAAATCCCTTCCAGGCCTATAGAAATCGTAAAAAATTAATTTAAAAAAGACAAAAAAGAAGTGTGCGGTGTTGCTCAGGGATGGGTTCCATATCAAAGGAAGATGTTGCCGTAAGGTGCAGCAAACAGCCAACGCTGGTGTTTTTTGATCAGATGATTCGAGCTGGTTGTCACTTGGTTTGCTTTTGAGAAAGTAAATGTGCTGTCTGAGATTGGGGGGGGGGGGGGGGGGGGGGGGGTCAAAACGGAGCCTCCGTCTCTTTACTGCACATTGTCTTTGTAAGACAAAGAAAGCGACAGAAATAGAAGGGGGGGGGGTTGCACATGCATTAACAAGACAACAGAGAGGTCCTTGAGGCAACCTGCGCATCTTTTTTATCACATCTTTAATTAATTGAAGCTCATAATAGAAGCTGCTGCAATTCCACTGAATAGACAGTTGAATGAAAAGCAGGCCGCGGTAATACTCTTGTGTTCCAGTCTTTTACTATTTGAATCGATCTTCCCTTGCCATTTCATATCCATCTGCATATACAACGTATCTGCAGCGGATGAAGAGGATGAAATACATTGCCGTGAAAAAAGAAAAGAAAAAGGTTTTGTTGTCGTAACTTCAGCAGAGCGATCGGTGCTTATACGTTCGCCTCTCCCCTCTCTCGCTTTCTCTTCCCAGGTTTTGGGGTCTGAAGGTCCACTGTTAAAGAACCGCCATGGTCCTCTTGCGGCTCTCCAGGCTCGTGCTCGTCTTCGCGGCCCTCATCCCTCGACCGTCTGTGGGATGCCCCTCCGACTGCCGCTGCTACAGCCTCACAGTGGAGTGCGGATCTCTTGGGGTCAAAGAAATCCCGCAGGGCGTCCCCTCTGTTACCGAGGTCAGTCGGCACAATGGGCAACAAGTCCGGGGGCGCTAGCTGTGCATTGCTATCGACCCTCGCCCCCTCCCAGCATCCTCTCGCTCATCCATTCTTATTACCCTGCAATGATTGTGGTTAATCAATTCGCTGTGACCCTCTTTGATGTAAGCCCGAGGGAGGAGTCGCGCTGTTGGCTGTGTAATTATTCATTCTTGCTCAGAAAGTGACTCACGCACACCCTCTGATCATCTGTTGAGAAGATGTTTAACATTACAACGTCTTTTCCTCTTGGGTTCATGCCCCCCCCCCCCCCCCCCAAACATTACTGAAGCTCATGAATATTCATGAAAGGCATGTTCTGCTTTAATTGTGCCATTAACCTCAATCAGCGTGTCCGTCTTGTCCATCATACTTCTCATGGCCCGTGCTCGAAAGCACCACCAATGCAAGCGCATTTAGCAGTCAAGCCGACAGCCATGCATGGGGAGGTCAAGCGCCCCCCCCCCCCCGTGTTTCGTTAGCAGCACGACCCTCATCGTCAGAGTTCTTATTATCACCATCCTGAACTGACTCATTCCACATTGTTTGCATCGCCTACATTAACATATCTCCAAAGCTCTGCAGAGCCCGGTGAGTGCGGATAGCTCTGACGGTGGCCCCGTTGTTAATGCAATCTCTCCTCATGGTTAATACATGTTTCTACTCAGTGAGCACAGCACGGCAACACGCCACGCTCTCTTCCTTGTGCAAAACAAAGACGGCAATTTAAACATCACATCCCCTCCTCTGTGTCTCTAATGTAATCAATTTGCGATCACTTTGCTAATTTGATTTGTCTCTCCACTACAGACCATCTTCCTCCAGGACAACGCTGTAGTGCAGATCCGTCACCTGGACTTGACTCGCCTTGGCAGCCTCCATTACCTCTACCTTCAGAATAACAGCATCTCAGCGCTGGAGCCCGGGGCGTTTCTCAGCCAGGGGCAGCTGCTGGAGCTCGCCCTCAACGGCAACCTCATCCACCTGGTCACCGCCGACATGTTTCGGGGTCTGGAGCACCTGCGGATCCTGTACCTCGCCGGGAACCAGATCACTCGAGTGCAGGACCACACCTTCAGGGGACTGCAGGTTGGAGAGCTGAGTTAAAGGAATGAATGGATGCAGGTCACATTCGATTTTTTTGCTCACCAGCCACGGTGGCCAGTGGTTTTCAATTTTGTTGTTGAGAAATTATGTTTTGTTTGATCAAAGTTAACGAGGGTGTGCTACAATTTACTTGATGAACTAGATTTCCAACTTATTTTAAATGCAAACAACCACTGTCAAACACCCAAATCAAGAATACACACACATACACACATACACATACACACACACACACACACGCTAGTAAGAGTGATTGTACACAGCACTGCCAAATTCTGCCCACATTTGTCAAGCGGTGAATAGATGGATAAAATGATGGCTTACCAGCAATATTTAATGCTCATTTTGTCTTTCCAAAAAACCTTAACCCCAATCCTTTTTAGTGAAGTGAAAAAAAACGTAGCTTTTGCCAGCGAAGCTAAAGCATTTCCAATATGGGATGTATTTTTATGGATTATATAGAACGACGTGTGCGGCTGTAAATCCAATTCACAACAACATGTGGGACTAATCCCTTCCAAACAGGAACACTGTACAGCCTGAGTCAGGAGGAATTTGACTCATCCTGTCTTTGACATTTCTTTTCCTCCTCCTTTAACATTACCCTTCCTCTGCTTTACGTCTTTTTGCTATCTGCAGCGTCTGCAGGAACTCCACCTGCAGGAGAACAGCATAGAGCTGCTGGCAGAGCAAGCTCTGTCGGGCTTGTCATCTCTGGCCCTGCTGGACCTCAGCAAGAATCACCTCCGCACCCTGGCAGCCTCGTCCCTCAAACCGCTCGTGAGCCTGCAGGTGCTCCGTGTCACCGGTAGGCAGAGCGAGGTCTCGCTGTCAGATGACATAATCCTCCACAATTGAATTTAATGTGCCTTGAAAAATGCACTGTGAATGCACTGCCACAGCCACAACCTGCATGCTCACGTCAATGGAAATGAAGTGTCTTTACACATGTTTTACCCATCAAAGTGTTTCAACTAATAAGAGAAAAATTCCCTCAAAGACACCATTTTAAAGAATATATTGAAGGAACACTGTCTGCAAAAGAGATCTCCCATCCGAGGCAATTCGTCCCGCAACGAGCACCAAGTTTAAATTATCGTCAGCAAAATAAATTTAGTTTACCAAACAATATCGCCTGAAGGACCATTTAGCAGCAGTTCTGGAGCTTTCAATCCGATCACATGGTCTTCATCAGCAGATGGAGTTTGCTCAGTTTTCATAAAATTTCATTGCAGTTTTAGGGATTCTCTGCCACTTTCGCTTTAAAGCCAAAGGTTCATTCTTGTGATTGAAAACAGCAGTTGACAAAACCATATAATTGGTTTCCCTTGTCTTCTTCCGTTCCTCACCTCCAGAGAACCCATGGCGCTGTGATTGTGCCCTGGGCTGGCTGAGAACTTGGATCAGTGAGGACGGACAGCGTCTGTTGAGCTCTGCCGAACAGCGGCGGCTGATGTGTTCCGAACCGCCTCGCCTCTCCCACCTCAGCCTGGTGGAGGTGGCTCCCAACAGCCTGGTCTGCATCCCCCCCGTGGTGCAACTCGAGCCCAGCCACCTGACTGTGCGACTAGGGGAGAGCCTCCGAGTCTCCTGCCAGGCGTCAGGATACCCTCAGCCTCAGGTGACCTGGAAGAAAGCCTCCCATGGCAAGGCCCAGCTGTCGCCTCGAGGCCTGGTTCAAGAGCTGGGACCCAATGGTGAGCTCTTCAGGCCCGGAGCCGGAGGAGTGGTGACGGCCCTGCCAAGCAGTGGAGGGATCAAGGTTGGGGGCGTTGGAGGAATCCAGGGGCTTGTGCGTGGGGCCGAAGAAGGCGGCGAGAGGGACAGCTTTGATCCGGACATGGGCAGCGGCATGCTGTTCCTCAGCAACGTGACTGTAGCGCATGCTGGCCGCTACGAGTGCGAAGCCTGGAACCCTGGCGGCGTGGCCAGAGTTACCTTTCACCTGGCCGTCAACATGTCTTCTTCTTCATACTCATCCCAGTTCTGGCCTCGTTTGAACATGCACTCCTTTGCTCCCTCTTCGTCCAACTCCTTCTATCAGCCAGAGGTTCTGGATGTAAGCCAGGAGCTGCTCTACGAACAGGACAGCATGGACTTCTACGCTCTCGGCCCCGCGACGCAGACCGCCATTGCTGTTGGCATCTCCCTGCTGGCGCTGACTGCTGTCCTCCTCTTGATTATGATCTACACTCGTCACCAGCAGTACCGCAAGGAAGAAGGCGGCTCCTACTGCACCAGCAAGGAAGAGAGCATCCTCTATGTGAACGACTACTCTGACGGACCCACCACCTTTGCGCAGCTGGAGGAGTACCGCGACGACCACGGCCACGAGATGTACGTACTCAACAGAACCAAGCCCGTCCTGTGCTCCGCTTCCTCCAGGTGTCCCATGATGAGCGGGTTTGTCCAGCAGAAGGGTATGAAGGAGGCCCTCCTGGACCACGAAATGGTGCAGACACTGACCAGATCAGGGGGACTGGGGCTTCGCAGAAACCCGGCAGACGGAGTTGAGGGACCCCGAACAACAGATCCAGAGGAGCTCTTCCTCAGTCAGAGTCTCCTCTTCGGATCGCAGGTTGCCTACGAGATCCACTGTTAAAGGGTTTTAATTGAAAATAATGTGCTGGTGGACTTAATTAAAGACAGTAAAGGAAATCACCTTGGTGCAATGATTTGAAGCATCAGATTATTATGTTGTCTTCAGTAGAGGGGAGAGCGTCAGTTAGTGGTTGCTTGGGGAAACCTGGATCACAATCAGCCTCTCAGAGATCCTCATCTGATTGATTGTATGACATTAAGATGGGTCAGAGTGATAAACAGGGATAATTAGGGAATTAACAACCGAACCATACCTGTCTGTCTCCACATCTACCCTTTAAAGATAATCATGAGGGGCTAACTTGATCAGAAATAGTTTGTATGACAGTTCGTCTAAATCCTCACGACAGACGCTAAGACTGTGCAACACGTAGTGGCAACTAACAGTGTGGATGAAAACAATGAGTCATATTTTGTACTTTTCTTCTTTTGTGTGTGTTAGTCAGTGTTTTGTGTAAATATAATAAAGCTAATTTTCACTGTGAAGTACAGATGTTTTGTGGACCCCGTTGCAGATTGCAGATCCCATTAGAATTAGACCGAAACCAATCCTCTTACTGGAACTACATAGTCAATACCCATGTGTGTGAGTGGGCAGCGGTGGGTGGATTTGTTTAAAGAGGTTCATTTTGAATGCAGCAAATTTTTTTTTTTTTTACATTTCTACCACAGCATTGATTTCTACCTATTTGTTGCAACACTAGAACAAAGGAATCAACATTTCTATTGTTTGAAATGGAATCTTTGGTGGATCATTAACATCAGGCTGTAACTGCTATTCCAGTGTGAACACTGTACATTTTGTCTTCAGTTTCTACATATTAAAATGTATTTTAAAATAATTGGTGCTCTTGTTTCTTACAAGTCGGCCGGTCGCTCTAACACAGCTGTTCTGCTAATTCTACCGCCAAACTTTACTACAAAAGCTAATTGCTTTTCTCCTTCTCCTTATTTTCCCCTCAACCCATGACATGAAGCCGATGAGTGAAAGATGTGTTTTTATAGAGACCTTGGCTTTCAGTCACTGTGTAGAGGTCCATGGTTCATAAACTTTTACTGCAATTCTTTTCCTCTGCTGCCAAGCACCGTGGCATCAGTTGTGCCCTCAGAGCTCCTCGTGGACTAGAATAGGATAATGCTTTTGGAAATGTGTTTTGATATGTCAGATTTGTGCTTTATGCCAAGATCTAGAGCCATATTGATTTTCATTCAAAAACACGTCAGTATTCTTTTAAAATGAATCGTATTTTTTTGTATCGTTGTAGCTTTACAGCTGTAAGAAAGGCAATGGTTATTTCAATATGAAGCGCAACTGAAGGACATATTCCGCATTAAAATAAAATTGTATTTCATTTATAATACTGCCTGTCACAGGCACTGTACAGCATCACCGCAATGCCGGAATGTTAAGTGGAGTAAAACGCTTACTTTAGCGATGCATCTGTAACCTGTTTCAATGGGACAAATGTTCCATTTGCAATTGCTGTCAATTTGACAGACCTATTTTATAAATACAATCAATAAATCAATACAGCGGTAATGTATTGCAATAATTTGTTGTAGCATCCTGGTGAGCATAGAGGAATGTAATTGAAAGGAATAGTTCAACCTGCACATTAAGCAGGCTGACTGGTTTATCCAGCTCCTCTTGGGAAGCAGGTTTTACACAGAGAGAGAGAAAAACGCTAAATAAATGTTGTATAAGTAGTTGTAAAAAAAAACACAGTTGACAAAAATAAGCTTATTCCCTTTATTTCAGAGAGTTAAATTAGAAGATCGATTAGCCTAGCTTAGCATTAAGACTTGAACCTTGGGAAACAGCGAGCCTTCAGAGGTCAGAAATATGTTCACAAACAGCTGACTGACTTGGTAACATATGGTATCTCCTTTGTTTCATCTGTACACGCACATGAATGTAAATACTAGAAATTGTGGGCTTTAGCGGAGTTGTGTAAAATAGCTACATAGGTGAACAACCAACCACCTGCAGTGACTTTACGGACTCTTGACATCACAGTAGAGTTGCCAGCCTGTACCTGGAGGCGCTCTGCGGTGCAGTGCTGGACGAACAGATGAATTACACTGCATATTGATATTTACATAGCTAATGGCCATGTTTAGCATTCGGAAAACTAGCTCGCTATAGTTAGCTAGATCTGGCAACGTTCGCACAAAGTTCATGTTCTTTCTCTGGATATGTGGCTCGTGACAAATGGGTCCAATATCGACCAATGAGCGAAATAACTGAATGTAAGAAAAAAACATCACGGGTTGGCTTAAAATAAGTACGATTGTACCATAACGCAAGCTACGGATGTAACGTCCAATGGCGTATGAGTAAATCACTCAACTGTCGGTTTCATGTGGAGTAAAGGTCCTGTGTTTCTTTGAAAGACATGAACGCAACATAGCTTTTCTCGTCACTCGGAAAGGCGGAGAATAAACTAATTTCCTACAATGTTGAGCCAATGCTTTGAATATGGTAAGATATCAATTATAGTGGCACACCAGAATAGAATACAATTAAATACTTGTCAACCAAGGTGGAAAATCTGTCTTTGTCCGTCTGCCATTTCATTCAAACCTTAAAACATACATACACACACAAACCATGACAAACCTGGCAGTACAAATACTCCAAGGTCTTTCCTGGGGAATGAATGACTTCTGACTTGTGTTCTCTGTAGCCAGAGGCGTCCTGTAGCGCCCGCCAGAGTTTAGCTTGACGGACAGACCACAAGAAAAGGTGTCTTTCACTGACATTTCTATGAAAGAAAACAAAGGATTTCAGATGGCATTGTGTGTACAGCTACAGCCACAGCGGCCTCACAGCAGGCGGCTAATACCAGGGACAAAAGTAGAACATTTCCCAAACGTTGAGAGAAAAAACCAGACCTGACCCGAGCTTCATCGCAACAAAGCTGAAGATGTATTCTGCGGCTTGTGAAATGCTCTTATTGCATTTGTCCTGTAAAGAAAATGGATTTTCTTTTATGCCTGCTGTGATACAATTCACAGGCTGTGTCATAACACGTCCAACAAAGCCCCCGCTTACGATGGTTGTCATGGACACAATGGCTAAAAGCCTCAAAATGTCCAATGTGACGGTCTGTTATTTCTCCACAACTCCTCTTCAGCTGAACACACGCCGTGTGTGCTAAACTGTTGTTTCGTTTGCATATACGGCTGCGCTCCTCCTCTTGATTACAGGCCTCCATAATTGATTTAACAGCCAGAAAATGATGCAGCAATAATACTAATGATGGCAGTGGTGTGCGGAAGATCAAGGTTTTAACGCACTGCTGCCGCCAAGAGCAACCCACTAAGAAGCCTTACCTTTTTCCAAAATGCATGAGCACTTTGTAATGCAACATAGGTCATTGCGTGTGGGACATGCAAGTGGATTATCCATCCACTTGTGATGCAGAAAGATTTAATATTCAAGATTCTGGAGAGCGTGCTGTAGAGCTGCTTTACAGTTCTGGGGTTTAACTTCATTCAGAGACAGTCAAGGACAGCTACTGTCAATGGCTCAAATTCTTTTTTCATAAAAAATATTCAGTAACACGTGTAACAGACAGTCACACACCAGAGAGCGAATGAATGCGTGCCAATCGGTTTCCCTTTTCATAGCGAAGGTTGCCTGTGATCCCATCAATCAACGCGCGGGGTGAAGACGCAAGCCAGGGAAGGCCGATACCTCATGCTTCTCATGCTGATGCTGTACTTTTGTCTTTACCCATCCACCTCCGTTCATGTCTCTGTTCTTATCTCTCCCCAACTCGGTTCAGCATCAGGGAATGAGTTTTTTCCGTACCAGGGTCAAATATGAGATATGTGGGACTGAATTATTGATGCAATTCTACTCGGCCTCTAGAAGGGCTTTTTATTTTGTATATATTTCTGTCTAATGTAAGATGTCGTCGTCGCATTTTTGTGTTTTTGTTTTGGATTAATGCAGCCTCGATGCTGTGTTGAATGTGAGGCAGTCAAATGTATTCATATTGAACAGTTTCATTAACATAACATATATATCAGAGCGGGCATCTGAAGGATTCAGCACCCGCAGAGAAAGTGTGGCAAAATGAGTCAGAGCAGAAGCAGCAATCAACCCTCCCGTGTGTTAATTCCAGTCCAACGGTAATAAGAGGCGCTGTGTGATTACAAATCACTGTGGAAAGTATATTTCAGCTTGAGGGGCATGGCTGCACAGCGTGTGATTTCTCTCTGAGGATTATATGATTGAAAGAAATATTTTTTAAACAAACAATTGCCCTGGCAAACAGACAACAGATGTGAAAATCTAAGACCCCCCCACCCCCACCCAACACACACAAGTAAATGGTTCACGCTGCACTTGTGTTTTTCTCGATATCTACAAAGCAATTTCCTCTTCAGTGGTGCGTTCTCTCTCCGAATGGACCTGAGCAACACCAACATCGCGGTAATTGGTCACCTGTGGAAGAGTGTTTGGCAGTAAGTGCCAAAACACCTGTTAAAACCCTATGGGCCCGAGAGACCCCCAGGGGGAGCTGTTGACACTGTTTCATAAACCATCTAAAATAAATATGCATTACATAACGAATATAATGATGTCACATACCACGTAAAACTTCACAACCTGTGCTAAAATACTATAAAAGCCGTTTGAACATACTCCCAAAACAACTCATTCACCAACTACTAGCATTACTACAATACCACATTCATGTTTCACATTTTGTCTCGAGTCTACGGAGATTTTTAGTGTCTGTCAGCCAGTAGTGGAAGTACAACTGGAACAAAGTTGTTTTTTTTGTCTGTGTACTTGTACTTTTTGAGTTTATATAAAGCCACTATGAGGAACTTTCCTTTTTGTTGAATTTTAGTGGTCCCTGTGGACAAAAGCAGTCGTGTTTCCGAGCACCAGAGTCCTTTTCGAAAACCTCTAATTTGAACGCAGCACACTCTGACCGTCTGCCCCGCTCACGTCTTGGTTCTGGTTCTCCCGCGCCTCCCTATTTTCCAGCAATACGGCCTGGGCCCGTAGAAAGGTGGTGGTGGTGGCGGCGTTGGCACCCGACGGAGAATCGGGCGTAGAGCTCTCCACCTCCTACTGGAGCTCCAGCTGCAGGTTGAAGGATCGGTAGTGAAGCCGGATTGGTTGCTGCTGGAGTCTGAGCTGAAGAAGTTTTTGATGAAATTGCGTGCCGTACAGCGTTTAGCCGGATTTATCAGAGAATAAGATCCGATGACAGGCATCGTACTTATCCGTTATTATTGGTATTGCACTTATCCGTTATATAGTAAAAGCAAAAAAGTGACATGAAAAAGCCCTGATAAACCTTGAACAGACCAGAGAAATGGAGACCAATCAACAGAAGTACAAAAGCTGCCGGTGTGTCTGCGGCCGCAGGAGGGCGGTGCTCCTCAGAGGAGACGCCCTGTACTCCGGAAATGGTTCGTCGTAAATGTTAGCGCTCACACGCCGAGTTCACGCGGCCGCCTCAACATGTTTGTAATTCAGGAGCGCAGTGGGAGGCCGCATGGACCGGTTATACTGGGACAGAGGGGGTGAGCGGGCTGGTTATATTATGGTTGGAGAATGGAACCAGAAGAGAAGGCGAACCTGGAACCGTTTCGTTGCTGCAAGCGACTATGCTGGCTAGCGGAGTAGTCACGCGTGGGCGCTACGCGACGTGTAAAGAAAACCGTGCAATCCTTTGTCCACGTGTTCTGCTCTGGTAATGTTTTATTCCACTGTGTTCTGAATAAATTTGCTTCGTTGTTTCCTCTTTTCTTGTTTACAATCAGTACTATATTCATAATTGATAACCAGTTGCAGGACAGACTGCAAAGGGCACATCTGTTGGTTTGGACACGGGTTTGCGGCTGTTGTCACACTTGTATACAAGTATGTGTGTAAGTTGACATTTCCTGCAATATATTTTGTAGCGTACTCTTAAATTTAACGGTACTATCATCCAGCATTTTAAAGTGGCAATGTTGAATTTTATTTACTTTTTAAAAAAATGTCTGTTAAGCCACTATCTATCGGCAAATGAGGTTACACGATGGTGATTGAGTGTATAGCCCACGGATGAAAATATTACAATATTCATATATTTTCAGTAATACGAACTGGCTCATTTACGGGGAAAGATGCTGCCAAACTCTCGGCACAATTCCATTGTTTTCACTCAAATAGAAATTTCAAATTAAGCATGATTGAAATCTTAAGGATTGCCACTTTAATTAGTTTTGCACCAGAACTCTTACCTTTTACCTGAGTAAAGCAGTCTTGTACTTCTTCCACCCCTGCTTTCAGCTCATTGTTGTACGTTTATAACCTTTAACTTTACTGTCCCTTGTTTCCAGCAGCTGAACGCAAATAAGCTCTGAAGCCCCACTGTGCCATACCTGCCCAGCACTTGATGGTAGTACACATAGCACTTAGCTACGAAAGAGCCTGACATTTCCATGAGGAGTTGGTGGAGACCAAAACAAAGCTAAAAGGAGATGAGTGCATTGTGAACTGACCTTTTTTAGGTCCAGACAAATCCCAGATGAATTCTACTCTTGGTCCATGTCTGCTGGATGTTTAAATAGGTGCTAACACATTCAACATTTCAACTTTATGAAGTTATATTGTGTTTTAAGCTTACTCCACACTGGCCCAAAACAATCCATTAAGGCAGCTTTAGGATGCAGAGATTATATGTTCATGTGTCTTTTCAGCAGTCTGTGACATACTCACAGTGCTAGCATCCCTCAGGCAGAGGGAATGAGGTGGTGAATCTGCAATTATTTCAGTGTTGTAAGTCCATAGTTAATGCATATTTAAAGATCATATGCGGAGCAGTGTTTCATAATTCATTGTTATATAATCGTACAAAACGTTTCTACGTGTGCTACACTGTAGCTCTGCCATGAGATACTGAAACAAAGTGCAATGTCCCAGAAAGCATTGGGCCGCCTGCTGAGCTGGAGCTGTACTCATGATCAAGGCAAATTATGTCCTTAACATAACACTCAAGGGCTTCATCAGCCTCTAAATGACCAAATTCACCTAAATCTCAACGTATACACACAGAGCAGGTTAAATTGAGTTGTTGCGCCAATAAATTCTTCAGTGCCAATGATACCGCAGAAGCATGAAATAGATATTGATCCCATTGTGCGCCTCCTTTTTCTTCAGCAGCTTATCTCTAGCAAGGGTTGTGGATGTTACCCACCATGGGTAATTACCCCCACAAGACTCCACTCTTTGATTACAATTGCCCTTTTATGGTAAAAGTCGATTTTCACATGTTAGGTTAATTGGAAATAACTTATTGTTTATGATTGATGAGGTTATTTTGCAAAACATAAAAACATTGTTTCGTATCTTTTTGTTCCAAATAAAGAACTGATTTCATTATCATTTAATAATTGAAGCCACAGAATGTTTCAGGAGTTTGACAGCACTTTGTAGATGCAGCGTATCCCCTCTCTGGAGCAGAAAGGTTTTTATATGCAAATAACCTCAATCATGGACTGATTTATATTTGACAGGATTCTGAAATCCAACATTATCAGTTACAGCAAGCTTTTCAAAGTCAAAGGCTGACGGAAAAAACTGTAATAACTCAATATTTGTGAAGTTCAATAAATGTTTCACATCTAATATGTCATTCAAGGGCAATGCTCAGTCAAAGCAAATTGATATTAACTGCGCTTGAATTCAATATGGAAGACCGTTGTGTACCAGTGTTTGCATTTTAACTTGTGAAAGTAGTTGAGCAGTTGTCTTCCTCTGAGAGCATTGCAAGAGGTGCCAGCTCATTTGAAAAGTTGAATTTCATGCATTGTATGTCTGCTAAAGATGCGAAGTAGGCCCAACAATTTCAGAAACAATTTTTCTGATGTTCAGATATGCTGATGTGTAAGGAAACAAGTGCCAAAATGTGGTTATATGGTGAATAGTTCAGTCTTTATCTTAGCTGTTCGGGGAAAGGAGCGACAGTCAATGTCATATGCGCGACAGGCTTCTGCCCGGCTACACTCAGAGCCCTTTGTTATTGCTCTGCCTTTCCTGCAGAGGATGAGAACACAATGCTTCCTGACCCACTTGGACCGCTTTTGCAGCAGTGCTGCTTCACGCTGGCAATGACATTTAAAATCACAATCCTCATTGTTGATGGAGCTCAACCCTGACGTATAGCCCCATCAGCAAATGGTCGAAACAGTCTCATTTCCTCTGGCATTTTCCATGACTCTTTAAATAAGAAGCAGCTATGCTGCTGCCATCAAAGGAATCCGGCTTAGCCGCAACTAAATGTCAGAAAATTGATTGTCTATAACGCATTACAGTGCAATCAGGAAATGGGCTGCAAGAACGTGCTAAACATTTGGTAAGTAATGAGATGCTGTGACACTTGTAAAATGAAGAGGACTGAAGTCTTGTGTGTAGCATCCTTAAAGCTCTTCATATTTCTCAGTCATTGTTGGAATGCTGTTAAGCATTCCAACTATTGTTATCCTGTTTCTTTATTCCACTATTTCTTCCGTCCCCCCCATTTTTCGTTGCAACTCTTCTTGTTCTTCATTTTTTAAGCTACAGAAACCGTTCAACTATCAAAATGTTCAGCTCCTTCAGCTCATCTCTGCTACCTTTAAACATTTTGAATAATTAAGCTTTTAGCAACATTATTTTTGAATGGGATGTCTATGGAGAATATTTTCAAATCCTCTTAAACTTCTTCAAATTTCAAATCCTTCAACTTCCTCATACTTTCAGCTAAAGACACCATTTCAACTTTCAAATGTTGAGAAAACCCTGATCTATTGCCGCATAATTCAGCTTTCCGATATCTTTTAAACTATTTGAACTGCAGCAATTTAACTTTTATGATTTTTCAGCCCTTTTCTGACTTTATAATGGGTGTGTATTGCACAGCTTAGAGTGCGTGATGTCACCGCTAGAGTGAAGAGCAGCTTGAGATTCTTGTGAAAAAAACATTTGTGTTTTGCCACTGTGTCCACAATCTTCACTCTTCATGCATAATTTCTGGATGTAGAAGTAGCTAATATTGTCCTTGTCGTAGAAAAATTACTGTGGAATCCCACAGATTTCCACATTTGACACGGAAGCCGTTAATTGAGAGGAAAACCAACTTTCTGCTCCATAGAGACCAATGTTAAATTTTGCTTCAAAAACATCTTCCACAGAACACGGTACCCCATTTCTAGATCGCCAGTTAAGCCACATTTTTTACACTACAGACACAATTTTTACAGGATCTGTTTCCCAAGTCATCCTTCCTCTCAATTATTAATATCGGAGCAATAGGCGCTACGGTTATGAGAGTTTTGTTTGAGAGGTGTTTCCCTGTTTTATCTCCATGAAATGGCTTCAGGCACACAGGTGTTCGCGATTGAGCCAATTAGTAGCTCGCGCTCTCTCTCTCTCTCTCTCCCAACAACAAAGGAACAACAAAGACACAACAAAGGAACAACAAAGGAACAACAAAGACACAACAAAGGAACAACAAAGACACTCTTTCAGAGACAAGGAAAGATATGACAGAGCAGGATAATAGTCATGTAAGCTGTAGAAGATAAAACATCGTACAATCTCCAAATGAGAAAGTTTGCCAGAGATATCAGTCTCTCTCTCTCTAATTCTGTCTTCTCTCTCTCTCTGTCTCTCGCTCGCTCCCTCCCTCTCTCTCATAAAGTCATTCAGGTCTTAGAGACTTTTAGAGGAACCCCCCCCCCACACACACCCCATTTCAAAATAAAAGCCCCAAAGAGTGAATTCTAATTGAAATGCTACCATCAATATTATTACTACCACTACTGCTATTACTACCACTACTACTATTACTTATACAATTGCTACTACTACTGCTATTCATGCTACTAAAAGTAGTAATACTACTACAGCTATTAGTACAACTGCTACTAGTACTACTACTGCTACTTATTCTACTGCCATTGCTATTACTACTACTTCTACTACTGTTATATTAAATACTACGACCAATACTACAGCTATTACTATGACTACTTCTTCTAATTACTAATACTTCTACTACAACTACAAATATCACTACTGCTACTACTAGTACTTATTCTAATGCTACTAATACTTCTACTAATAATACTTCTACTCCAACTTCTACTACTACAAATATCACCACTGATGAAATTTTTTAAGCCACAGAAACCATTCAAATATCAAAATGTTCAGCTCTTTCAGGAGAGGTGATATGACTTTTCATAGTTGGAATCTTTAAACTTTTTGAATTATTAACCTTTTTGCAATTTAAAAAAAAATTGGATATCTATTTTCAGCAATGTTTTTGCAATTCATTTCAAATTTCAGCATTCCAACGCATTTTCAGCAGGAAATGCATTTTCGAGTTTCAAATGTTCTTTCAATCACTTGGTGCTTACATTTCCTCAGTGATGCCAGACATCAACCTTTAAATGTTTGCGATGTCCAGATATGTGTGTGTATTGCTGCTTGCTGGGGAGTGTGCCCGCTCACATTGCTATAGGGGTCGGTTGCTATTGCTGCTTGCAGTGTTGTAGACGGCCGCTCATTGCTTTTTGACTCCAGGGACGTGAAGGAGAGTTCAGTTGTAACTTTAGTGCATCCAGCAGATCCACGTCTGCCCACTTCAGACGACCTGCTCGACTCAGCCCTCAGAGCCCCCGGAGCCCTGGAGCCCCCCGGCCCCGCTGCTAAACGGAGCCAATCGCTTGTTTGCTTGTTTCTTTACGTGTCCCAATTGGACCAAATTCAATACTGCACGTCCTTGGGTCCTCCGCAGTACACCCGCCAACGGTGAAGCAGATCGGATGAACAGACGGACAGCTTTACAATTTGACAAACAAATGCCTCTTGTGGCACAAGGTGTTTTGGTAACTGGAATACTTGCTATTGTTTTACCTTCAACTGTAAAAGACACGTTTCAAAAAAACTAACTCAAGGACCTCTTGCTGTCTCACTCCAGAGCCTTCAACCTCATCTTCAGTGAGTTTGCTCAGTTGTCATGGAGATGTCAAGTCCTGATTCCTTGAGATTTGGATTGATACTCCTGCTGAGTCTCTTACAACAGGCTTTGGAGAAAGTGTTACCCTTTACCCAAACAATATATTTGTTTATTTTCTTTCTGGATGGCTTCCGTCTGCAGCATAGCACTGACATATCTCAAAGCAAGCGGGCATTTAAATGTTTGCGTTCGTAGATGCAGCGTTTATAATAAATCATCGGCAGAAGAAGATTACCCCTCATTCATTGCCTCTCTATTAGTATTATATTCTGCATTATGTTAGCATGTGGTAGCACATTGTGCTGATCTTTGATTAATCTCCCAACAAACCATCCATAAAACGAAATACAAATCACTCTAGAATCCACACTTACTTTAGAAAATGAATCAATCCAAGTAATCCTGTAGAAATAAAACTTCCAGCAACTCCAACCATCTACGGTATATGAGGTTGCACTCGACCATTTGTTGTCATAATAACTTCATTTATATAGCACCTTTCAAAACAAAGTTGCAAAGTGCTTCGCAATAAAATGAATGAATGAATGAATGAATGAATGAATTTTATTTATATAGCGCTTTTCACAGACAGTACTATCACAAAGTGCTTAACAGAGCAGACATTTAAAAGCATAAAAAACACAATGTGACCCTAGGGTCAATAAATTATCTACACAGAGTGAATAAAAAATGTTAAAGAATAAAATAAAAATTAAATAAAAATTAAATAAAAATGTATAAATGTATAAATTAAAATAAAAAAAACATGAAAGCAAATAAGAAATGCAGGTAAAACAAGATTAAAATAAAATAAATAAATAACACATTCTGTTGGATGTAACAATAAGCCACTTCAGAAGCAATTTAAAAGAGAACATTGACTTTGCCTTAGATTACCAGGAAGGGAGTTCCACAGCTTCGTTGCCCAGACAGCAAAGATCTGGTCACCTTTAGTGACCAGTCGGGAATTTAGAAATGTTAGTAATCTCAGGCTCATAAGGAATCAGCAGATCACAGATAGAGAATGTAGTCTATCATTCTTCTTTAGCATATTGAAGATGAACATTGTCTTTTTCAGCCTGGAAATATTTAGCTTCTACCGAATTTGACTCTATGTTGGCAGTGTACGTGTACTGTCCTTTATGAGACAGCTCAGTCTCGAGGTACTGTCTTAGCTGAAATAAATTGCATATTTTCTTTACAGAATGAAAGGCTTTACATCGGGTCCTGTTGAAGCTAGAACAAATGAAGTAAACACAACAATAATGCATGTTCATCCTCACTAGGCGCATCCACATAACTGGTTTGAAATGGAAATTTTCAAAATGAATTCATTTTCTTATATATTAATATATTTATATATTATACACATACATATACATATACATATATATATATATATAATCAATCAATCAATATTTGTGTTTTTGAACGATGGAATGTACCCAGTAATGTGTACTGCGCAAAATATGCTTTTCCTGCTCGTCCTCTGCCTGCGTGCACATCTCAGAACGCGCAGCTTGGTGCCAAAAGAGGCGGGTCTATGATGCACTTTAGCTAAATGCTGATTAAAGACATACATCAGTGACATACAATTTAGTCAATCAGCGTCCTCAAATAGATTCAGTTCGGGGCCAAAGTCGTTGGCCCACAGCTGCACGTTCTCTGAAAATTAACTAATGAAAATCTGGAGCTGATTTAGATTTTTAGGATAGAAACTGTGATCCATTCTTAAATGGGTTATCAAGTCCTGGCAGGCCGCATGTACAGCTTGACAAATGAAACACTTCAGCATTTTTAAACCACGTGTAAGACTTTTGCCCAGAACTCACGGACTCTTGGAGACTCATCTGTTGCTGTAACATCGATGTTGTAGAGTAGACTGTTGTCGGCACGAAAGTGAAGAGCTGGACCAGGGTTTCATCATAAGACAGGTTGAACACGTAGTGGGATTTAAGATGTCTGTTTTTGCTGTTTTATTGATGATCAGAATGTTAAATACAGCTCGTATAACAGTAACATATATATATTCAGGGTAGGACACTGGGGACCAGCCTGTGCCCTTCATTCCCATCCTTGTTATGCTCTCTCAGCCGGTGAGGGGCACTCTGGTTAGTCACGTTGGATCTCATCTTTGAGCAGGATTTGGCAAATTGGTACCTTTTGTTTTGTTTTTTAGCTTCCGTTACTATAGAAACACTGGGGGTAAATTATGCCTCTCTCTCTCCACGCAGCTTATGGTGGATCTGTGATAGAGTAGCTGAGTAGCTGATGCCTTATTTTCTGCAGCTGCCATGCACAAGGAGAGTACCAATGTATTTATTGTTGATGCCCTCAAATGGCAAGACTCAAGGGAACCGTCTCAGAAATGTAATTCCTAATGCATGAGCAGGAACTGGGATGTTTTCGTATTCAATCAAAAATGCATGAATGTTAAGATGTTTAAAGCCTGTATTTTTCTGTGTAGAACTCTGTAGTGACAAGCAACAGCCTCTGGCTTGTTGTCATTTTTGTCCTTCAGATTATCTGAGATGTTTGGTCAGGTAAAGGGAACATTTTTTTAGCATGAACAGACATGCACACACGTGCACACACGTGCACACACGCACGCGCGCGCGCACACACACACACAGCGATATATAACAGAACATATTTCATACAGGGTTGACCTCCATCTAGTGGCAGAACTGATTCCATTTAGATTAATGACTAAGTCCCTGTAACCCTGTAACATCAACACATTGGTGGCCCTCACTTAGACTACAGTGGACTACAGCGAGTAGACGGGATAAAGCACAGTAAATAAAACAGAATAGAGTAGAACATAATTCAACAGACCAAAATATATATATAAAGTAGTGTACGATAGAACAGAGCAGAATGGAATTGAATTAAACGGAACAGAATATAATAGAATAAGATAAAGAGGAACATAGAGGAATTGAATGAAATAGAACAGTATATAATGAAATTGAATTGAACAGGACAAAATAAAACGGAACATAAAAGAATGAAACCGAGCATAATACAAACGAGCAGAAAAAGGGCAAAACAGAATCAAATGTAACAGATTATAATATAATTGAATACAATATAAAAGAAAGAAATATAAATTAATTTAATGAAAAATAACCTAATAAAATATAATGGAAGAGAATAGAAATAAGTAGAGTAGAATACAATCACATAGAACATAATGTAATGGAACATAATAAAATAATATGGAATAAATACAACATTGTGGAACAAAGCAGCATATAATAAAATGGAACATGATAGATTAGAATGCAGCACAGTAGAATATAATGGAAAAGAATAGAAGTGTAGATAAAGCACCCACCAAATCATGAGGCAACACAAATTTCCCCAACACAAATAGTTATTTTCATTTTTAAAAAACAAAAAAAACAGAGGCCTACATATATCACTGCAAACATTTGATTTCATAAATAAATGACAAATCCCTCACAGGCGCCGTGACGTTTTAATTGCAATTATTTCCAAAAGAGAACAATAATTAATGGTTATTCCAGCCATGAAAATGATAAGAAATGTTGCATTATAATTGGTTGAAATCAAAGAAAATCCCTATTTATCTAGCATTAATAATGATGTGGTTTCTTAAATAATCATATTACCCTGTTCTTCGGATATAAGCTTTACTTGAATATTTATTCAACCAGGTAAGTCTTGTTGAGGTTGGAAACTTCTTTTTGCAAGGGAGCAATAAAGCATATTTAGAAAAAAATGTTTTCAGCCTATGTCACCTATTTATTTATTTTTACCCGTGAATTGCACAGTTCTCTGCAAAAATAGACAGTGCAAATGATCTGTTGAGGGCTGGCAGTTGGCGAGCCACAGCAGCAATGCTTTACTGTGTGAACACCACAATGCAACGAGCCGCAGCAGTTCAGCAGCTGCAGCCGCACTGCTCTCCCTGGCTGTGTGGCTGCTCTAACCTGTTAAGAGGTGTGGAAATGTGTGTGGGCATGAACAACTCTGCATCGATGCAGTGACAGAAAATTATTGCGAGTTTGGTTTAATTTCAGCTCAGTGAGTGTTAACTGTATTTTGCTGTCATTTACTGTCTGTCACACTTGTTTCTTTTCTCTCCTCTGTCTGGAGGGTGGAGCTTACACACACTCCTTGTGCGTGGAGCTGAGATGGCACTCTGCAGTCCACTAGCTTGTTGCTCTCGCTACAGATATTAGCTGCTCTGTTGTCAATAATCTTGGGCTGAAAGAACACCCATGCAGGCTGAAAGAACGTCCATGAAGGCTAAAATTCCATTGTGGTGGTGTTCTGTCGAGAGATGTTGTGTATTTCTTGACTGATCTTGCCAGGACTTCTGTCAGGACATAAGGTCTTCAACTCTCACCTCCAAGTGGTGGCTGAGGACATGGAATCCGAGTGGGCCATGTTCAAAGCCTCGATTGTGGAAGCCGCTGCTTGGAGTTGTGGCTGTTGTGGAGGCAACCTAAGAATCTGTTGTTGGGCACCAAGGAGGCGGTCAAGCTAAAGAAGGAGGCCTTTCAGACTTTGCTGGCCCCGGGGTCTCCGAAAACCACAGACTGGTACCGGTTGGCCAGAAGGGTTGCAGCTGCGGGGGTTGCCAAAAGCAAAGACCTCAATGTGGGGGGAGTTTGGGGAGACTATTGAGAAGGACTTTTGGTTGGTCTTGGGGAAGTTCAGGAAAACCGTTAGACGACTCATGAAGGGAAAGCAGGGCTTGGCTCAGGCAGTGTTCAGCAGGGGAGGATAATTGCAGACCTGGACTGGGGATGTTGTTGAGCGGGGGAAAGATCACTTGGAGGAAGTCCTGAACCAAACCAAAACGTCCTCTGTGGAGGAGTTTGAAGACTTGGGGGAAGACCCATCCATAGCCATGGTAAAGGTCGTTGAGCTAGTCAAAAAGCTCATTGGCGACAAGGTGCCAGGGGTGGATGAGATTTGCTTTGAGACGCTGAAGGCTCTGGACATTTTTGGGCTGTCTTGGCTGACACTCCTCTTCAGTGTCGGATGGAAGTCACGGACAGTGGCTGCCAGAGTGGCAGACCAGGGTGGTGGTAACAATTTTTTAAAAAGGGGACCAGAGAGTGTGCTCCAATTATCAGGGTATAACCGCTCTTTGTAGATGAGTGGTTCTGTACCATTCATCACGCACTGGGGCGTTTTGTAGCCGAGTTTAAAGTGGTCGGGATGAGATTCAGTACCTCTCAGTCTGAGGCCATTGTTCTCTGCTAGAAAACGTTGGATTATTTGGATTGAACCCTCCGAGTTTGGAGTGAGTCGCTGCACCAAACGAGGGAGTTCAAGTACCTCTGGATTTGTACAGGGCTGTCGTGGTGAAGGAGCTGAGCCAGAAGGCAAAGCTCTCGATTTACCAGTCCATCTACATTCTGACCCTCACCTATGGTCATGAGCTTGGGATAGTGACAGAAGTGGCCACAATGAGCTTCCTTCATTGGGTGGTTGGGCTCAGCCTTAGAGATATGGTCAAGATCTCAGACTTCCGTGGGGAGCTCGGGATAGAGTCGCTGCTCCATAGCGTTGAAAGGGGCCAGCTGTGGTGGTTCGGGCACCTGATCAGGATGCCTGCTGGTATACAGATGACTCAGTCAACTTAACAACAAGAAGTAGGCATAACTGAATGCAGAATTAACTTTGGTTGCAATGCAAATGATGCAAACCCAACATCAAATACAAGTTGGTCAATTTCCTGCAGCAGCACTGGTCATGAGTGATGAAAGGTCTTGAAAAGCGAGAGATTAGTTTGAGTGAAGGATACGGGTGCAAGCAGTCTACATGACCCCATAAAGTAACACTGAATGTAAATAAATGTATCTGTATCACACACAACAAAATGGCCTTTCCTCATTTGAAGGGAAGACGGTTATTACCAAGAGTTCCAAGCTCTAGTTGGACCAGCAGTTTTGGTCGGCTCATTAGCTTGTTCAATTTACAATTCTAACATGTTTGAGGTTCAGAATGAGAACAGACAGTTCAAGCATGAAATGCAGAGCTGTCCTCTGTCAGAGTTAATTTGGGAGCTCTTTTGTATGGTTTTCGTCTTCATTTGCTCACTTCTTTCTTTAAATAAGAAAGTCTCATAATAATGTTCACGTTGTCTGACTCTGCTTCCACAAGTTTTCTGTCAAACCGACCATGTATCCATGCCTAAATGTGTTAATTAGCCATTTGATTATCTTGTTATGCAGTAAACTTTGCTTTCTAGTTCTGCTGAAATAGCAAAGCTGAAAATGTACTGTCCCATGGGGCTTCTGTACAGACAATAAATACCAACTTGCACTTATTATTTATTCACATTGGACCTTTTTTTAGTGCAACAGATGGACACAACTAATACAAAGCAGTTTGGAGCTGATAACAATTCCCATAACAATGCTATCTAAAAAACCAGGGGTAGTCAGTGTACATAACCAGTGTAATCATTATTATTCCTGAAGTCATTAGTCCTGAAGGGTATTGTTTCTTGAGCAGCATGGTTCATTACATACATGATGTGGAAAACTTGAAATAAGGTTTATTACATTACAAATCTGATGTCAGAGAAGATCTTGGTACAGCATGTATGCATAGGCACAGACATACCAAAAAGCTTTATACAGTACGTACACGTCATACAGAAATGTAATCCAGTGTTGCATTCGACTTTCTCATTGCCTGTTAGTGTTGCAAAAATTCCGTCACAAAAAACAAGAACAGACACACAACACCGACCGTGTGGTCACTTTTCATGTCAACACACATGAAGCAGATGAATGATTTTTTCCGTATTTGCAACAGACAACCTCTCATGGTCATTTCAATTTTGTTATGAAGGCTGAACCCACACTTTCCTGCCACACTGGAGACTGGACTTTCCCATCATGCGCTTCTTCTGCAGAAGTGCCGCAGCTTCACTGGCACCGCTCAGTGACCCGTACTAACAGACGCGTTCCAAGGTCTCCAGTCTGTCAAAACGACGGACTGGAGACCAAAACTATTCGGTTAACGTGACCTCTGGTTTATAATTACGCCAGCAGGGGGCGCCCTGGTAGCTCACCTGGCTGAGCACATAGCTGGAGGTCAAATATTGACTAAATTACCTCCTAATGCCTTGTATCCTTACCACTTTTCGTTGACCTCGTTGAAAACGTCACGTGTCGAGGATCTATCAAGGATAAGTCCTTTCAAAGGGCCCGTGTTCGATTCCAGTCGGGGCATTTTGCTGCATGTCATCCCCTTTCCCGCTCTCCCACCTTCCATGTGTCTCTCCATACAAAACCATGAAAATGCACAAACCCTACATTACTTCATATCTAATACGTTTTTATTACTACCGCGGCGCTACCAAGGGTGCAATTGTCAGGAAAGTTTTGCTTCCCTTCTCTTTGTCACCGCTCTCGTAATATTGTATCACCTGCCCCTTGGCTCGGATTACACAACAGTCACATAATCAGTTCATTATTTAGTCATACATAACCAGGTCTCTTTCTGATCCTCGAATTCTTCTGAAAGTTTTAGCGTCCCAAATCTCGTCGTCTCTGCAGTTACACTTTTTCGTTGGCGTCTTCGTTCGCATTAATGACCCTGCTACTTCACCCTCGGGTGTTTGTACTCTTCCAGCTTTGCGCCAATTGCATCACAGAAACGATATCCAACACACCCACTCACTCGCCATGAATTCTGCCGACAATGCCCTCGTCTATTTGCACATGGGCTTAATCAGACATTTCACAGACTTTCTGCTAGCAGGGTTAAGTCTGTTTAATGTCTGGTCTAACTGATTCAGACATTTGCATTCTCACATATAGCTCCTCAGGCTAAAGTCTAGATAGGTTCAGGGAAAGGGGCTATTATCTATATTTTCCCTATAAATAGCACCAACTTGCTAATTTCTTTACACGGAACTTTATTGAATATGATCAGTGAATAATGGACCCGTAAAATAAGTGTGTTCCCACATTGATTACAATCTAGCGTAGAAATATCCAATCAAAAATGTTTTTATTGATGTATTGTATTTGTGAAAACAAAAATAGTCACTTATCAGTTAGAATGTAAACTGTAAATATGATACCCAAATTCCAACAAACAATATGAAAATACATGACCTCAGTGCCATTAGTAGTAGTTACAGTGCTGCTTCTGACAAAAAAAATGAAATAAAAGACCACAAGATTATATTTTGATAAATTCATACAAGAATACTTGTAAGATCTCCAGCATCTGCCAGTTGCACATGAAAAGCAGCAATCAGAAAACCTCATTGAATGTATCTTTATAAAGCGCTTTGAGCGGTTGGAAGACGAGAAAAGTGCGATACAATTACAGTCCATTTACCATTTTCAGTCCATTTTACCATCTATATGTAATGCACAAAAGACAGTGGAAATAAAGCATGAGCTGTGCGCAGTGAACCGACACAAAAATGACATCCAGTTACAAAGAGTAACAATAAACACGACACTGGCAAAGCTCAGTACTCCTCCTGGGAATCCTTGTTAATGAAAACGACAGCAGCGCTTTGTGGGTCACCTACGTCCCCTGAGTAACCCTACAAATGAGAGAAAAGAAAAATGAGTACGATAATAATCTCTAAAGCATATCCTTGATAATAATGTTTGTCTTTAATGTGAAATGGAAAAGTAACAGATTGTTACATTGTGCCTTGCTTTTATCATCTTTACTTGTCTCAGCACAGGATCCTGCCCTAGAAATGGAGATTGAGGATATTTAAGCCACAAATGATAATGCAAATATATTACCCAGCATGTGCAATATCTCATAGTCCTATAGTTGAGCTTAGTGGTATGATTCTGCCCAGATTTTATATTCAGAGGAAAGAGAAGCTGCCTTACTGTGTCGTCTCCACAACTTTCTCACCCTTATGGCCAAGCCCACGATAAACATGATGAAGGCACACACCAGCAACGTCTCCAAGATGTGACTAAAACACAGACACAACGCACTCAGTGGTCTGAACACATAGTCCAGCTCCAAGAACAGCTCAGGCCTATGCTGCATCTGTTTTTACATAGTCACATGACGACCAAAATGATGAGAGATTTCTCATGAACGGCAGTTTTAAAGCACAAGCATAGAGCAGAGCTTCACTCCTCTTGCCTGTGACTGTTCCAGGACTCCTTCGTGATGGGTTCGGGTGGAGGCAGGTGTGCAGCATACTGACTCGGTGTAGGTGGGGATGTCGCAGTCACTGCAGCTGAAGATAAACACAGTGTAGCTGAAAAAACGATGTACTATTCAATCAATATAAGTGACTCGTGATAATCAATACCTTTGTACAGCGGGAGACCTAAGAGTCCCCGCCATCTGTCACAAACACCAATTGAGCTGTAGAGTCGCTCTTGGCTACTTCTCATTCAGCCGCTGCAGAGTGATGAACGTGGGGAAGAAGCCACGTAGCAGCAGGATTGGGTCTCTCTTCATACATACAATGCCTGGTTTAAATAGCTTTTAATAAAATTCGAGAGTTTGAATTTGTGCGTCAGATCACCATCTAATCAACTCCCCATGGTACACTGATTTGTCTGGTTTTCACCCGATGAGCTCAACGGGTTTTTAAAAAGAGGTTTCCCAGACTGAAAGCACAGCTTGTGAGAATTGGACTGGTTTTGATATGCTCAGTGTGAAAGTGGTAGCTACTAGTGACAAACTCACAGAGAATTATCACCCAACTCTGCAGTGTCCCACACCTTAATAGAGTGCTGCAGGGATGAGGTATTTTTAAAGGCCAACCGAGAAGTTAGAATCGCACTGCTTCCCTCAACAGAAAGCCAATGAGATTTGGTCATAGGATGTTGGGTTGGTAAAGAAAATAAAGGTTTAAGCTAGATCATCTTGATAAAGGGAAATCGCTTTTATGATTTTTGAAGGGTAAAAACAATTGCCAGATGAAGACAAGCTGACGTTCGGCAACAAACAAACTACAGTGTGCTCACAGGACTTCACTACGCTAAAGTTGCCCTAGTGTGCGGCGTGGCGTGTTGACGTTTCGTAGTCTCATTTAGCCACTTGTTAACAACTGCCTTTTTTAAGACACGTAACAATTCAAGAGTGGTGTATTTGCTGACGTATTTTATGTCGTAGAACGAAACGTTAAAATCCCTTAAGCTTCTGTTAACTACAGACCTTATTACAGACATCTAACTAAAAGAAACATTCAAAAAAGCCAATGACTTCCAAATCTCTGGGTTTTATGACTCATTCTGGCGGCACTCTATTGAGTATTTTAGTTGCTTTAAGCTCGTTGTTTTGGTTTCCCAGTCCGCAACTTAACTTCTTATGATTCTTACCCTCATGGCTCTCATAGACCTAAGGCGATAATATGTACAGTAAGTGTTGTGTCCGCTTGTTCTGCTGCCCCAAGTGCTAAAAGCGAATCAATTAATACTGTTAACAAAAATCTTGCCGAGTGAAACTTCAACAATGGCTCGATTAGGAATCGCTCAGATTGTACTCTAGATGTCGAGATTCACGTTGAATTCAAAATATGGAAAGATGATGTGTTATACATGTTTTTTCATTGCAAGGGTTCTTTGTCAACCTACTAGTCGTGGGTGTTGGTGTGACCAGCACATGAACGAGTATCTGGTGCTGTCCTGCAGAGCACCAGTACCAGCCGCTGTCGCTCATCTGCAGCTTCTTTAAGGTTACAGTGAAAGCCCTAGTTCTGTCATCGCTGATGGCCACTGAAGTGTCTTCATAGCTCCCCTCAGAACCAGTCAGCAGACAGGAGCTCCAGTCTCCACTCCGACACCACTTCTTCTCGCTGTCTCTGTTGGCAAGCAGTCACAGGGGAGTCAGTGAAGGCTCACTGTCCATCACAGTTTGGCTTGAATTGAAGATTTTCAACAAACAACCAAGTTTCTCAGGTTTGCTGACGCTTTAAAAATGTAGTTTTTAAAAGTTTGGGTCCTACATTGTCTGGTGGTAAAACAACAACTGACAATCGTGATATTTTGAATTCTGTAATACCTGTATCTCTCACTGTAGCGGCATTCAACTGTGACACTACTCCCTTCTTCCCCACTCAGTCGGCTGTTCACCACCGACATACCTGCAGGTAAGGAATGCAAACTTAAAGGGCCACTGTGTAGCATTGCTGATCTCAGAAATAGAATGTGGTGTTTCTGCATGTGGTGTTTTAAATAGTGTACAATCACCTGAACCTAAGAATCCTTGTAAGTCCTTCATATTCACAGAGTCTGCCATGTTTCTACAGTAGCCCAGAATGGACAAACTAAACACTGGCTCTGGCGAGAACATTTAACATTTAACGTGACCTGAAGGCCACCGTAGTTCCCCAACATGATTGTAAAAGTGCGGTAAAGTGAGTCGATGAGGGCTAAACCGTTGTACCTTTGTCTGCCTTGCATTGCTCATGAAGCAGTGTTATTATCGTATGGATGGCCTGTGATCAAGGCCAACGGTATTGCCACGTTTTTTTTTGCACTCAGCAGCTCACTTAACCGGAGTCTTGGAAAGGGAGGAGTGAGCGGAGAGGTGTTCAGTCGGTTGCAATTTACAACAACACCACTAGACGCCACCGAATCAAACACTGTCTTTTTTTATATTTGCTATCGAAGCATTCTAAATGCATTCGAATATCCTTTTCAACGGCGATCAATAAACATTCATCAGTTCAAAATCCCTCCATCACTCACCATGAATGACCTTGATGTACGTGGAAGCGACAACGTCGCGGGTCCACACGCCGCCTATCTCCACGCCACACATGTACCAGCCGGAGTCGCCCTCCTTCAGGTCGCTCATGGTCAAAGTGAACACCTGCTGGACCGGGTCGTCGAAGATGCTCACTTTCCCCGCGGCTGGATTGGCTGAATCGGTTCGAGCTAAACTGGTGCAGAACTCCCTGGTATTCCCCCGGCACCAGTACTTCACATAGCCGGCATACTGAGGGTCATAATGACACGGGACGATGAGGGGCTGACCCTCCATGACTGTGAGCTCTCCCTCGGTGGTTACCCTGCAGAGGAAGGCTGAAGGAAAGTGGAGATGATTGAGTGTTGAGCACCAACTTGAGCTCAGACTCTCAGCCACGCTGCAGTCAAAACACACTCACAGTGGACATCTCTTATCCAGGATTGAGGAACGGAGAAAGTGGCCTTGAGCAATACTCATGCCATATTTATGGTTTCGGTTTCCTTTGTAACGAAACACTCTTCCTATTTAACTTCCCTCTGTTTCGAAATTGGATTATTCCTATGAAATAGAGATTGTGGGGGACAAATATAACAGGCTTTTGGAGACGTGGCAAAATAAACATCACACATAATGTTGCCATGGGCAAGCAGCACAGCAGCTTGGACGATTAGCAAAAACAACAGCAACATAAAAGCCTTCTCCAGCTTCTACAGGAAAATAACAGTAACAACTTTACTTGTCTGGCCTTTAACGAATCATTAATACAGAGAAGTGATGAAATAGTAAAGAGATCTGAACCGAAAGCGCACTGTTAAAGTGAGGGGGCTGCATCGTAGACATGAATCATTCTAACTCATCAATTATCTGCCTAAAAAAGGCTACAAAGGCATATTGTACAACTCTAATAAACATATGCCCTCAGTTACTGTATTATTTATTACCTGGGATCCATGGTAACAGGCTGAGGGCGAGGATAAAGGGTTGCTGCATGTTTCGCCGTCAGTTTGAGGAACTCTCTCCCTTGTCCAAACACAGACTCCAGGTTCCACAATCCCACTAACCCTTGGTCATGTGACCACAAGTTGGATCCAGATGTTCCAGATATTAACCATGTAGGTGCCAATTCGATTTAAAAACTCTGGAATACTTCTAGGAAACACTTTGGCACTTTTGTAAAACACCACAATTTGTCGATGGCTTTCTGTAAATGAGTCTGATCTCTCTTTGTGACCTAAAAAGTATTTTTTTTTTCAGCTCACACAACATTTTAAAAGGCAATGTGTGAAAATCCATAAAACTATTTCTGTGAAGTGACCCATTTGCTGACATCTTTTGTATTCTTCGATACTCCGGTCTGGGCTCTGGATTCCCACAATATACAAGCAATCAAGACCACAGGGAATAGTTGCAATTGGGGCAATATTAGCTTTTGAGCTGAGAGTTCGAGGAGAGAGTGTGGGATCGATCTTCTCATCTAACTCTGAGCAACAAAAGCTTATTTTTTAATGTGGAACTATTCTTTTTAACTACAGTTTTGGTCCGTAACTTTAAACATATTCGCCTTTCCTCTTATATCTTCTTGCTTTATAATTTCAGTCACAGTGTTAGCCATCTTTTTTTAATATCCTATCCTCCCAAGCAACCAAACACTGAGTGCCTTCCCACCACGCATGCAGATGATTCATTTGGCAGGCTACAAAGAAGTAATTTGATTTTGATGCCTGAAATCTTTGGATTTGGTCCAGCGTACATTTGATGGATTAAGCCCCCCGTCAGCCACTGAATTAACAAACAATTATTCCAAGGCTCTCAATTCGCTCTGTGAAGGGTGTCATGGGTGTCAAGGGTGTCATGGATTGCTTTTTTTTGCTTTTGGCTGCAAGGCAATGTAGGCAGAACCCAGAATTGAAACTGAACATGTTCCTGCGACAGCCCTGGCAGATTTGTGAATCGAAACTTTCCCAAAACGAATTATTCACAGCCTTTTAAGCTCACTGCCATATCCCAGTATCAGCATTGTGAAAGGCTGGTTTACGGATCTGTTTCTCTCTGTTACAACAGATTGATTTTGGTAAATTGTTGCATCAAACTAAACAGGATTTGCTAGATGGTCACAACCTGGTTATAATGTAAGGGGCAAAATGTCTTCTATCAGTCTTCCTTCCATTATCCCTTCATGTTAGGTAATGTAAACAAAGCTTACGTATGTATGGCTGAAGCAAAATGGTGCCATGACGCTTCCTCGTGTTTGTCTTTATCACTGAGGTTCTAGTATACATTGTTTAGCGGTTTCAATGCAACACTAGTACTTGGTCCCAAACGGGCCATTGCTCTACATTGAGATTAGTTAGTTCGTTCCAGTGGAAGAGGAAGCAGTTTAGTCATAAAGACAATATCACAGTCCAAGTCCACGGTATCAATTACACCCTTAAAATATTGTCTACTTTCAGCAAGACATTTGAATTGTGATCTAATTCTGTTGTACACAAAGTACAGTAAGCAGTGGAAAGTACATTTACTCATACTACTTTTATTTTGTTATACTTCCACTCTACCTTTCAGAGGAACATGTTGTACTTTTTACATTTACTTGACAGCTTCAGTTACTTTGCGGGTCTCCAAAAAATCTATAATGACCATATCACATGAGATGCATTTTCTATACTATGTGAGATAACTAGAATGTGCTCCACCTCGAGCAATCAGACACGAACATGTGGCTTACATGTTCATCAACCAGTAACATTGTACAACATATAACAATATAACTGTGACATGGGTCACGTTGCCCGAGTAGTTATACTTCCAATCTTTAAGTAAATGTTGCTGATATTTCTTACCAACGTATACTGAAGTATTATTTTGACTTGTACTTGTAATGGAGTTTATTGGAGTGGTTTTGCTACTTTTTCTTGAGTAAATGATCGGAATACATCTTCCACCACTGACAGAAAGTAGCCTCCAGTTAATTTTACCTCATCTAAATGTAGAACAAGACATTTAATTAGTGGCTTATAGAGTAAAAGATGGGAAACCAGGACCTTTTTCACAGAAGGCTCATTCCTCTCCTTTAAAAACATAGAAATGTGGTATCCTCAACTCCTCGTTTGAATTCTGCCATGTCCGATATGTCCAAAATCACCTCTCATTACTTAATGCCAACCGACTTTCAAAAGGGCCGGTGCTAATGTTATCCCTTTAACATTTAGAGGTGGGTACCTCTCTCGTCTGCTGTTAAATCAGCAGAGGAAGAGATGTAGATGACCTTTTACAGAAGAAACATGGGACGCCAACTCGATTCAGTTTTTCGATTTATGTGAGGCAGTTTCATATCAAATTCAAACTGGTCCGCACAGCCCACACCCAAAGACCAAACGAGCTAAAATGAACCCCTCAGGTCAGTGCGGTGTGTGACAAATGTTAAGCGGCTCTGCACAGTCACAATCAGACTGAGCTGGAATGTGTTTCCATCAGGTGTTCCAGAGCAGTAATGGAAGTAAACCCTCTCATTGCTCTGGGGTGCAATGTTCTTGCTCTCCCCTTCTCGTAGCATGATGGGCAGACGGCTCATTGGCTCAGGAATACACTGGGAAAAAGAGGTTGCAATCTGTGCGGGGTCTTTCTAAAAATATTCGCAGTTATATTTTTTCCCCACATCAATCGTTTTAACACTTTCTGTAGCTAACTCTAAATGTAGCCCCCCCCCAGATCCTGATGTAAGAAGTCATATATTTTAAGCTGTTATTTGACTATCACCCTCATGAACAGGGGTTAAGGGGTTATACCGTCTGATATTTCATGTAATGAATTAATAGAATCACGTATTCCACAAATGTATGTTTTTACTGAAATAAACCAGTCCTTACTCAAAAGGTTTGGGTTGTTTAAAACAAGTCTATTGTTGAGAACAAAATGCGTTTCTTTCAAGAACTGCTTCATTATTCTCAAGGTAACCATTTGAGTTGTTTTTATTTCTTCTTCTCAGTGCAAAAGGGAATGCTTTACAAATTTTAATGTAAGAAAAAAAAAGGAATACGGTACAAGAAATCAATCCATATCTGCAGGGAAATTGCATCTTGTGTGAAAAGATGTAATTAATTCAGTGTTGATGGTGGGATGTCACTCTGGCACAAAAGCAGATGTCATGTCCTGAAGGGGAGTTTTGATAAGTTCTCCGTCGTGATCTATGGAAAAAATAAAAGACGAGGTGGTTAGGTTATGGGAGCAGTTATTTAGAAGCAAATGAGAGGGAAGGGAATGCAGTATGCCCTTTGCAAGTCTAAGAATTCAATAACACTGTTCTGTAGCAAAGCAAAAGCATCATGTGGATCCCCGCAGAGCAATTAGACTTGTTTCACAAGCATGAACCAATATAATGCGTATATCTGTATCAAAGCCCACATACAACTCCTTTGACTGGAGAAATTCTACCATTTATTGCCCATTATGAGAGACTACACTGTGAACACTGACGCATATCTCACACACAGCACGATCCAGAGAGATTTTCTGTTATTCAAAAGAATACCGGCCATACAAAACACATTCAAAGAACAAGTTCTTCTAACTACTCGGTGGTGTTCATGACCTTGACCAGTCAGGGTTTAACTATTTCAAAAAATCTGAATACACCATGTCACAACTAAAGAACGTTTGGTTAGTGGGCTCCATCAAGGCTCCAAAATGTGCTAGTTGCAACTTGATATGAAACAAGAAAATAGTCTAAACCAAACGCTGCACAAATCATACTTGGAGCAGCGTAAAGCGTACAGCTGGAAGGAACGCTTACTGCAGAATACCATCTGATGACTGGATGTGTTCAAACACCAACACAAACAAGCGTGATCGTCTCCATCTGGGGTTTGAACTAGAATTTTAAAAACTCCTAAAATGAGAAAGGCACGTGTGAAATATGCACCTGAGAGGGAGGACACTGAGTCAGACACACGTCTGCTTTAACCAATGAAGTTCATCACAACCAGATGCAGGACGGTGTGAGCGAACAGGAAGTCAGCGAAGGCTCTCTCTGAGGAGATGGACAGGAAGTCTCCTTTGTTCTGTGGGTTGATCTGGATACGAAGACACACTACAAAAAAGTAAAAGACAGTGGATTTAATATTACAACACTTATTGCACTGAAAACATCAATGTGAGGAGCTGCCTTATTTCTCATTTTTCTATTAGAATAAACTGCCTATCGTTGGGATTGAATTGCTTTTTCTTCATCTTTTGACATTTTATAGCCAAACAGTCATGCAGCTCAATGCAGTTAACATTATGATCATCATATGAACCCAATTCATACATCTAACCTAGTTTATGATTCATAGAAAAGTTCCCAAGTCGTCTAGTTAGGTCAATGTGAGCTCTGAGTAACAGGGGTTTCACTTTCCTCCACTATGGGGATACAATTGATTCTGTTATTCAGTTCTAAGGTGCACCCAGATACCGGTTAATTAGGCACACAGAGCATAAACCAATGCCAATTCCGATGCAACAAACCCTGCTTTCATTAGAGTCATTACGTGGATTCATTGATACTGCTGTGTTGAAACAGCACTATCCTAGTATTTGGAGTCTGTCGTCTCTGTTGAATTGTATTGCTTCATAAATGGTATGATAACATATAAACAAATTGTAACGTAAAAATACAGCCACAAACTAAAACTAGCAAGTTGAACACCTTTCTACAAACGTAGAAAGGTAACTTTAAGATAGGAGTTTAAGTGACAATTCAGTATGCTTCTTAATTCTAATAGAGTGGAAGAACATTGCCATACTCCGTGTTTGTATTTATTTTACTCCTATATATAATTACACTTTAAGCAGTGTGGTTTTAGCATGGTTAGCTAGCTTGCGTCTGCACACACGTTGACTAATACTGGGCCAGAAGTCCAGTGACCGATACCGTCCAAACTGACGCATTGTGCAATTCATCGGCAACACATAACAAAATGTAACCGAATGAGTATTTACCTCCGAGAATGAAAGCGCCAACACACGAGATGAAGCCCGACAGAAAGCTATTGAAGGGGAAGGTGCCGACGAGCAGACAGTAGAGGAACTGCAGCGCTCCTGTCAACAATATGTACAACAGATATGAGTCCACCACTTTCAGCTTGTTGGGCGTCGTGGTGGTGTACTCCTCTAGAAACCGAGCGATCACCGATATGACCGAGTTCGACATGGTTGTTGTTGTCGTCTAATTTCAACAAATGGGTTCAAATGAGCGAGTTTTGCACAGGTCCGCTTTCCTCAATCGAAAAAGTGACGTGTCCTCGTCAACCGGAAGCGGCCTTGGTGTTCCAAAGAATATATTCCGAGGGTGATTGCGAGCATAGGTTCCGAGTCGCTCGGAGACAAGAGCAGAGGCCGGTTGCTGAAGAACGGAGACTTGGCCCCGCCCACCGTACAGCACAGAGTTTTAAAAAGTAGACAGACATCTCACTCTGACAGCATTTCGAGATACGACTGTGTCAACTGCATTCTCGGTTGTCACCAATTTTATTGGGACCCAGAAGGCCCTAGTGCCTAATTTGTGATTCCAGGTTACGCTTTAGAAGTTTTGAATTTCACCAATTATTAACACACACAAACACACGTGGAAACGTTGTGTATATCGACATGAATTTATCACAAATAATGCCGGCAGTCGCGGTCCATTTGGCTGTTTGTAAGTAACAATACACGTTTTGTAACGTTTTGTAGACTTTCCGTACCGCTTTTTCTCACCATTGACTCATCCTCGCAACGGACCATCTCTGTGCTCGCTCAGCCGACCCAGGAATCAACGAGTTTGTGTGATTTCAAAGGAGATATAAAAAGTGCCCGTGTTGTCAATCTCCTAATTCAATTTCTGTGAATGTAGTCACCAGATAATGTCAACCAATGGACCCCGCTACAGCAACAACTACCGATCTGATGCAGAACGAGTGTGAAACGGAGTAAGTCACGTTTAACTTCGAGAGGGAAACAGACGACCTCCTCCAACTCACCGCTAGTCTGATTACATCACAAGCTAGCTACACTTTAAAAAGCTGAACGTGTTTATTGAGACGCTTGTTTAAGGGACTGTGTTGTACAATACGTCACTGGAGCGCTGTGTCAGTGTAACGTCAGCAGAAAATTAGTTTGGTGATAAATACACACGCTCTTATGCTAATTTGGTGTGTTGCATATCCATAGAACATTTGATAAATTAAAGGTTGTTATTATTAGTAACCGAGACTCCACAGCGGTGATCAAATGGGACTGTCTTGCTCTGCCACTCCTGTTTAACTGGTCTTTCAGTTAAAGTGTTGATAGTCACTGGAGAGAAGCAGCTGTGAGTGACACTGTGAGCCAGTTGGATGACTCAGCAATTATTCATCCGTGGAGAAAGAGCTCTGACCATTCAGCTGATTATATTCTGAGTGTCCGTTCAACAATATACTTCAAGACGTTTGAGAGTTTTCTCACCACGTTTATGTGATGAGCACTGACTTTGGAAGTGTTCGTTCTGTATACTCTGCATGCTTTGACTGGTTCCCGTACTATCAACCTCCTCCTCATTCTTTGTTTCTTTGCCTCTCTCGCTCTCGTTAGGTCAAGTTCAATCTGGAGCTGGTGGCCTTCCTGGCGTCCAACCTCCATGTCCCTCTTAAAGACTACGGAGTCCAAGATTCTTGCTTGTAAGACTGTTGTGACGTATGCCGGCAGATTATTTAACCACCAGGAAGTGATATAAATGTTGCTCATCAGTTGTAATGATATTTAGAAGCCCGCTTAACTCTTTATGAAATACCCATGAGCCTTTGTAAGTGTAATACGACACCATTATGTCACCAGCCTTACAACAAACCTATGTGAGGGTATGCTGATCTTTACTCTGTTTGGTCACAACAGGTATTCAGAATGACCTCTGGGCTCGGTTTGTGACCCTGCCAAACCAGGATCGAATATGGACTCTGTCTCTCAGCAAGAAGGCGGCGCGCAAGCCTGCAGAACAGGGTACCGCCCTCCTCTCCGTCTGTCTGTTTGTTTAGCGGGAGGCGACCGCTGTACTTCCACAGTGCTACTGTATGCATTATATGACCCATGACGTAACTCCTCCATGTCCTTTTTCCCTTAGCCCCAAAGACTCCGCTGGTGATGGTCCACGGCTTTGGAGGAGGGGTAGGCCTGTGGATCAGGAACATGGACGCGCTGAGTCGGTCGCGCCCTCTTTACGCCTTTGACCTCCTGGGCTTCGGCAGGAGCTCCAGGCCTCCCTTCCCCTCAGACGCTGCCGAGGCAGAGGAGCAGTTTGTCGAATCCATTGAGCAGTGGAGACAGTCCTTAGGCCTGGAGAACATGATTCTGCTGGGGCACAGTCTCGGGGGGTACCTGGCTACCTCCTACGCCATCCAGTACCCTTCTAGGTAATAACACTAATGTGATGCCAAGCATCAGCTAATGAGGAGCAGCTGCAGAACGGGTTACTCAGCAGCTGGCAGTGATTTGGTGTTTTATTGTCATTTGAGAATTAAGGACTTCAGTAACTCATGTTCAATGGCAAGACATTAGTGAAGCCAGAGATGGTATTTCGACAGTGAACATTAAAAATGTCATGTTGAATATTTCTGGCTCATATCCAGAATCAAGAAAACTGAGTTTTCAAGTTTGAAAGTGACAACCGTCCCCACGAAGTGACTGCGCGTAGCCCAGAAATAGTTCGCAACATAACCCCCCCCATAAAACCACAACTTGTCTTTTATACGGATTAAACCTTTGGACAAGATGGATAACCGGGCTGCACAACAAATCCTTTTCTTTCATTTTTTGCGGGACTTTTTTTAATCCGTCAACCGATTCTTTTTTTTTCTTCTTTTTTTTTTTCTTTTATTTATTTTTTTATAAAGTAGTCTAAGCACTGAAACCTTGCACACTGAGTCTGATTTGTTTTATTTTTCTATTTGCTTTTGAAAAAAGATGGATAGGGCTAGTCCCAAACTGGGCAAATAAATGTATGACATTAGCTAATGTTTAGCTTCCTGGAGCACAACCGCTACTGTAGTTTTAGTCCGTCGTCTCTGATTCCACTCTGTTCTGCATTCACCGGCCACATTCTATCTGTGGATTTCGCAGCTCTGTGTGTTTTACTTTGTTTGTCGTAAAGTGCTTTGTGCTGGGAGACGAAGTGAGTCAGACGTTTGCATGTATGGTGGCTCTGAGTGGTCAAACAACTCTCTTAATGCTTTTGACGGACGCGGATACAACGCAGAAAATCAAACCTGTTCCGAAAACTTTACGAACACTTCTAATGACGGGCACATTTTTTGGAATCGGTGCGTAAACGTAAGGACTTGGTGCGCAAAGGCCTTTATTCTCTGCAAGAAAGCTAATTTATGAGTCGTATTTTCAGGTCTACCCTTTATAAAATAGGAAAAAAAAGTTTTTGTGTAGAATTAGAAAAATTCTTGACTTTGACTCGCCTCCTAGTGGTGGTATTCAAAAAGATGCCGCCGTGTGTTGAGCTGATGACAAACGACTGCCAGTTGATGGTAAATTACAATGTACCCTGCTTTCCTCCTGTAGAGTGTCTCATCTCATCCTGGTGGATCCGTGGGGTTTCCCTGAGCGACCGCAGACTCAGACCCAGGAGGGTCAAGATCAGGGGACGGAGGTGGTGAAGCGGCCGCCCCTGCCCCGCTGGGTGAAAGCGCTCGCTGCAGTGGTTTCCCTCTTCAACCCACTGGCCGTCATCAGAGCAGCGGGCCCATTGGGTGAGACGACGTTAATCTATTATTGCGCTGTGCCACGTCGACACGCTTTCCACTCATCTTGCGGCGTGTCATTGATTCAGGTCCGGGCTTGGTGAACAGATTCCGTCCGGATTTCAAACGGAAATTCGAAGATCTGTTTGAGGACGACACTATGACGCAGTACATCTACCACTGTAACGCACAAACCCCGAGGTAAGCGGAAACACCCGACGCTTCATCACATTTCCGATGGCGGAACATAACGCCGACAGAAAGCTGACCAGTGTCCTACTGCCTTGTCCGGTTCCTCTCCTCCTCCCCAGTGGCGAGGTGGGTTTCCGGGCCATGGCGGAGTCTCTCGGCTGGGCCAAGAGGCCCATGCTGCAGCGGGTTCACCAGCTGCCCCCCTCCATGCCCCTCACCATGCTGTACGGCGCTCGATCCTGGGTGGAAAGCTCGTCCGGGGACTGCGTGGTCCAGATTAGGAACCAGAACCTCACCAGAGTCATCGTGAGTAGAGTCATGAGGGCTAGGAGTCCAAAATGTGCAGTTCAGCATTGAAATGGCGTCATTTTAATTCAAGTCATTGTTTGTTGCGTTTGGCTTGATCTCTCAAACTCCTCGAGGATGAACCCGATTTTTGGTGGTCAAAGGTCACTGTGACCTCACGAAACACGCCTTTGTTACGTAACGCAAGAATTCACGTCAAATATCGACTAGGACATAATTGAGAAGACATTTTTTCACAGTCATGGATGTAAACCTCAACATGACGTCGGTTGGCGGAGGCGGTGACTCTAGTCTTCACGTGGTAGTGCATCATTGCTGACTCGTCTTTTTTCATTTTCTCATCTATTCCACTGTGCAGCTGATAGACGACGCCTCTCACCACGTGTATGCTGATCAACCAGAGGAGTTCAACAGAGTGGTGGAAAATATATGCAACTCTGTTAACTGACTGACAGTATGCGTGTGTTTGTAATTTCATTTTTTTGTTTTTATTTAATTTTTGTGCATCAAAGGACTAAAAGTATAAAGACAATTCGTGACGGTTTTAGCACTCCAACATGTGGAGCATGCCGGCTGGTTTGGCGTTGGGGCATATCAAGACATCCAGTAGCTCTACATGAGTTTGAACGTCATTTGTTTCCGAGATCTGTTCTCCTACGAACAGGTTGACGATATTATTGTTGCCAAGTCATCTTGTCATTTATAAGCTGGTATATTGTAAGGAAATGGTTTATTTATAACATGATTGAATCGGTTTGTTAATGTGATCATATCGAGTAATAGTTGTACTTCTTAAGCTAAATTATGTTTTGCATTGTTATATTTCTAACACACGCACTACTCTGGATGCACTGGGTTTGTGTGTGACGGCGCAGCCACATGGCTACTGACGCGCACTTTTTTTTTTTATGTGCCTGACATTAAGTACTGTATCAGATATTTTGGCTTTAATCTCTATTTGTCTCTTATCTATTCCCCACGGTATCAAACCACTGTTTGTATTTTATACCTTGAAAACAAGAAAAGCTTATTTGACAAACTGCTGCTGTGGAAATCCACATGCGAAGCACTGTGGCCCAACCAGTAGAGGTCAGTAACACGTCCTGTTGGTTTCATTGGTGGCTTTTACTTCTGCCGGTCAGCAGTGGGGAAATGGCTAGTGGAAGTCCTTCGTTCAAAATGTTGCGTTTGTAAAAGCAGACAAATTATTATCACCAAAAGTGCCAATCACGAAGGCAGAATTGCCCCAATCACTGTTATATTTGTGACATCATTACATGTTTCAACCAGTATTTTAATGTTGCAGCTGGGAGCGGTCTTCTATTGTACGTAATGTAAGTTTGATCTAAAGCAATTTATCCCATTCATTTGTTTTATTTTGTATTTTTGTCTGTGATACTACAAACTCAATAAAAAATTGTATTTAATAATTTGAAATGTAAATTTGATTTTGCAGAGAGGGTGTTATAGTAGCCTTCTTTTTGGTTGACAATTAGATTTTCAATAAAAGACAAACGAATGCTTTCCATCTGAAACTATTATCACCTAAATCAGGGTTCTTCAATGTTTTCAGGCCAAGGACCCCCAAACTGATAGAGATGGCGCAGGGACCCCCGACTATATACATTGTATAACATTGTGTTTTATATTAAACTGGGCCTAGTGCCATGTATAAACACACCTCTTTATTGTGCTTTCAATACTAAGCTATTGAAATAATACACAGGTTCATATATTCATCTTTTCATTTTAAACAAATGTGGAAATGAAAATGAGTGATGGCCTATTAGTGCCACTGCCATGCATAAACATATCTGTTATCTTGCATACAATACTGAACTATTAAAATAATGAACAGATTCATATTTGGAAAAAAAACAAAATTTAATTAAAGAAATGGTCTAATCAACCAAAAATTCCACAGACCCCTGCAGTACCTCTGCGGACCCCCTGTTGAAGACCTCTGACCTAAAGAACAGTAGATACCCGTGGCTCTTTATTTCTAGCACCGCCTGCTGTAACCCTCTGACATCGCAGCTCCAGTTACACTGCGCATGTGTTACACCCCATAGCTCGGGTCTAGACTCTGCCCCAGCCTTCATTCGATGAGCCTTGTTTGACATGTGGATATGAAGAGGATTAGGGTAGAAAGAGAGGAGTCGTTATTTGAATATGTAGACTAGGTGTTTGTGTGTCATATATGGATAGCTGTAACCAGAGAAATGTGCATAGTGCAGGTATAAGGAAACATAAGAACGAATAATACAAAATAAATGAAATGATTACTTTAGTAAAAATAAACTAGTTCATGAATCGAGTCATTCAGTGATCGGTGTGTAGCCTGGGAAGGAGGCGGCCGGAGAGGGCTGATGGAGTCCACTCGCTTGTAGGTTTTTCTTTCTTTTGTCTCCTTGTATTTAGTTCCTTAGTTATTTAGTTCTTATCTTTCTGGCATTGCATTGGGCCTCCCCCCAGACCTTTAGGAGTGAGCCAGCCCACTGCAAGTCATCATGAATTATATTTGTGAGAGGGTCACAATGCCTAGTAAACTGCAGCCATCAGATACATGTAGAGTAAAATGTACAAAATTCCCCTAGTAGACTCATCATAATAAACACTCAAATGAAGCACATTTGATTGCATTCCTCCTCTGCTGCCTGAGCTCAAACTACAGGATGTCATAAAACATGTTCCTGTTTCTTTTGCTCTTATCTCCCTCAGCGGTTGACGAAATATTCAGATCTTGTATTTTAGTAGAAGTACGGTACTCCTTTGACGGCAGAATGGCCCTCGTCAGTGTTATACATGTTTTTTTTAATGTGAAAAGTAGGTAAACAGAGCTGTTAAATAAATCCAGTGCAGTAAAAAGTCAGTATTTCCTTCACAGCATTAAGTGCATGAGTTACACTCCACCACTGCCCTGCTTACCATGCATGTCTTAAAGGAACAGTGTGTAACATTTAGGGGGACTAATTGGCAGAAATGGAATTTGATCTGCATAACTATGTTTTCATTATGTGTATGATGACCTCAAACTAAGAATCGTTAGGGTTTATTTAACTCAGAAAACATTATTTAAATAAGTTTCAAATGTCTTCCGCGGAGTCCACCATGTTGCGTTTTTGAATTAGCTGACGTTAGAGATTGGGACTGAAACTCTGTATTAAATGTGCCATCCATCTCCATGTAGGTCAAAGATGAAATATAAAAATCCCAGACGTCTGAATACGTCAGACATCAGTATCTTGAATGATGAAAGGCAGCAAAGGTGCGTCAGCTCCTGCCTCAAGTTACACAAAAGTTTATGAAACTTAAGAATCAATCACTGTACAGCAAATTATGCAACAATTGTATTGCTTGAAAGGAAAGGTGCAGGTAGCAAGTTGCTTCCTCCGTATGATCTCAACATTACAGTATAATCTACCTTCTTTCCAGTGATGAATGAGTCAAGCCATTGTTTTAGTGTTTATTTAAGTTTATTGCCATCACAACACACACAATACAGGACAAATTAACATTCCAGGTAGATGTGGTAGATAAATAGTGTAATGTTATTAAAATACTTCACATTGTACTTTTAGTGATCAAGTTAAATAACCGGGAAACCCGGTAAAGCTCAGCTGAATCAAGGCCACTGTGGTCTGATATGGTTTGCTAGAATTCACAGCAGAGTCCAATTTTTCACAGAGGTTGCGATGTACTTCAAAGCCGACTCCAGTGTTATGATGGAGAAACAGACAGAACGACATCTGGTAGAATTCTTCCCAAGGGAACGTTTCGTTTTTTGCATTCGGCAAGCGGAGAGTTTTCTGATCGCTAACTTGTCCAAACAAAGGACGTGTTACGAATTTCGCATTTCATCTGGTGATTATTAAAACAACCTTTTAGCCATGTCCTTGTCCTTTGAGCTTCAATTTTTGGGGAAATCTGCATCGTTAATTTGCACGGCAAAATGACAACAATAATTAAATAGTTAATCAGTCAAATGTGACGGGGGGGGGGGGGGGGGAGCGTGGGGAATTGTAAGAATGTGCCCTTTGCAGAATGTCAACACCAATTTCACCACCAGGACCCTCCCTTCATGTAAGCCACGAGAGGTGCATTTAGTCGGACAACACTTTTCACATACTTTCCTTCTTGTGACATACGTTATTTACATTATCATGACCCGACTGTCTGCACCTTCTCTGGACATTCTGTGTGATCAGGTTTTATAACTTCAATATATACGAATGCTTTTCAATCAAAGCACTTAATTAGCTGTGCATGGTTTTAAACCCTGCTGCAGACTTCACCACAGTTTAGACATTTCAGAGTGAGGCATAAGTGTGGATTTATATTTAAGTAAAAAAGTAAATAATACTGATAGTTGCTAATTCTCTACTCATAGTTTTAAAAATAGCCACATTTGTGTTTCTGTAGTACAAAACCCAAAAGATTGTTTAAGACACAGAAACTTCGCACACTTTTCATACAATTAGATATAATTGTTCATATTTTATGAGGAACAAATGAGGACAGGAAGTGATGTTGCTTCTCATTGCTCTAGAACAACAATATCAGCCACCCCGTGCACTTGCGTGAGCTGTTTGCAGTCGAGGGACACCACCAGCTTCCTGGGTCCGGGCTGGGTGGGGATGAAGTGCTCCGTCAGTGTCACTGTCGAGTGGCCGCTTATGTCGCTGAGAGGGGAAAAAAGAGAAGTGGGGATATTAGACTGGAGAAGGAAATTGTGTGTGTGTGTGTGTGTGTGTGTGTGTGAGAAAAGAGATGAGATTAAAAAAAGGAGATGTCGCATGTTCTTACCCAACAACCACTTCGTGGCCCTTCTGCAGACCCAGGCCCTCCACTCTGAACACCACTCCCTTCAGCATACGTGGCAGAGGGTTGGTGAAGGTAATCTTGGCTGCCATCTCCTTGCCAACAACAGCTTCTCCCACAGGCTGTCGGAGGGCAATTCAACATGAGTCAGGAGACGTGAACAAAACCTTTTCCTGTCATTTCACTCCAGCGGTAATCCTGAAGTTTTACAGCAAAACAAAACAAACGCCTACCGTGACGTTGAGGTCAGGTGTACGGAGCCTGAAGGTGGTCTGGTTGGCTAATACTTGCTGGGTCTCACTGACTCTTCCAGACAGGGTCAGCATCAGAGCTGCCTGATCCACCAGCTGGTTTTGGTACTGTTGGTAGGGCAGCACCCACTCAATGGTCTTCTCTGTGTGGAGAGGAACAGAAAAGGGGCCTGGGCTCAGTATTCAGATTTTTATTCTTTGCAAGTTCAACTTTTTTCGCAAAAGAAACCACCCCAACTGGCACCTTCAAATCTTACTTAATAATGTTGTAACTCATTTTTTGAATCTACAGTCGCTTATTAGCAAAGCTCCCCTGGCTATTCCAGTACAGTAAATTGCATTATAGCGAGACTGCTGCATTCAGCTCTGAAACAAGAGCCAAGTTCCCTTACAAATGAAAAGTCATGAGCAATAAAACATACCCTTGCTCAATTAAATATTCTCAGGGGTTTTGCTGCTTGAGCCTTTTTTTTGGTTTTCTATTAACCTGTAGCTATTGGCGGCTAATGTTAATAAACTTCAGACAGACACTGGTATATCATTTTGTAATGTTGATGTTTTGAACCTGAATTATCTGATTTTTAAGCCACTTTGGGGCAACAGAAACCAGCTCCAGACACCACACTGAGCTATTATCGCCTTTTAAGTTGATATGGCAAAGTTAGCAAACAGCTGCTTAAATAGATGTGACTCATCAGCATTCATCGCTCTCCTTGTATCTATGTTTTGGTCTCCAAAGAGAAGAATAATCATGAGCTAATTGTTGCCGTTTGATCGTGGACAGGTATTGTACAGTGGCTTTTTAGAGCTTCTTTTGCTGTGAGAGTGAATCAAAACAGTAGAGTTGCAGGCCTTCAGACCAAAACAATGAGTTAAAAGACGGCAAATCTTTTTAGATTCGGGTGCCTAGTTCACACTACAGCCCTGAATTTCCACTCGCTGACAGTTTGTGGAACTCCCCGACAAAAGTCCCAGATCAGAAGCTAAATGACGTTAGCTCGGTGCTCCAGCGCGATGTGTAAAGTGTTCAAAGACGCGAGATGAAAGACACGGGTTGAGGGGAAACCTGGCGGACGGGTTGCCTGTACGTGTGCAAATCGTGTTGCAACCAAAGTTGTTGTTGCGTCTCAGATGTTGGATGTTTGCAGAATAAACATAACACAGTGAGCGATCTACATATAGGGGAAATAGTGAAATAGCGTGGAAACAGTGGCCTGACGTCAAAAAGCAGGACTACGCCTGTGTAAAGTATCGAGTGTGTTTTCGTGACAAAACGTAGTCTGGACCCCTCGTCAGGGAATCCCCATGTGAAAGACAGAGTAGCGCGTGACCACTTTGAATGTCGTGCAGTGTGAACTTGACTTGAGGGGAAAGTTGGATGATTTGTCACAGTGGACGACCTCTTTCCCATACATGTGGCCATTGGCTCCATTGTTAGTATGAAAAAATTAATTCCAGCAGCTTTTACGCTCCGTGGAAAGCCTACCTTCATTGGGCAAGAGCTCCACAGGCATCTGCTCCTTCCTGATGGTGCCCTTCAGCACACCAGTGTAGTACATGACGGCCACCCGGCTGTGCAGAGTGGTCTGACGAGGACGCGAGCTCAGGTTCTTCACCAGGATGCTCAGGTGGGCGTCAGCGCCCATCCTGGGCCCCTCGCCCTCCATCTTCACCTCAATGCTCACATCCTCTGCCGTGGCCGTGGAGTAGACATTTGGCTTGCTGCCATAGCGACTGGCAGTCTCCACGGCAATGCGTTCCTCTTCCGAACCTGGTACAGAGGGAGGAGAATGTGAGTGCACCTCATTCTGTCTGATGTTTTGGGATTTATGGATGGACACAAGAGATACGGCACACAGTCCTTCAAACTAAGAAAAACAAGACACATTTTAATATTGTGAGGAGCAGGCGAATAGTTGTGGGGTGAGACGAGGGGAATGTACAGCGAAATGATCTGCGCAGCAAGAAAGTATTCCCGGTAAATCATTACATTTTAAGAGTGTTCCAGGTAGTGTAGAAATAATTCTGTCTGGTTCTGGAACATCAATCTTGGGTTGAAATGCAATTAGTAAAGTAGGATAATATGCTTTGCCAGTATACCTTCTTGGTGTTTGTACAGGTGCGTGATGTCTGCCCTCTCGTCAGAGCCCACTGCTTTAGTGCTGATGCAGTGGCCGACAGCCTTCTTCTCACTGTGGATCTGGCTGAAAGTGCCGTCCAGGTTCCTCTGCCAGAAGATCTTATCACTGTTGACCTGATAGAAAAGTATCAACAAGCACATGAGAAGTTTGCCTTTCATACAGATGCTGAAGTTCATCCGAAGTGCACGTCACTTTTATTTATTCTTAATCTTCGCTTTGAACAAGTGGATAGGGAAGAAATGTCTTCTTTGTTATTCCGCTGTGGATAGCGGTGAGACAGGGACCCAAGAAAGTCGTTTTTATTTAAAAAGGATGCATGCTGCTGGAGAAGGTGTTTGCTTTGACGCACTAAATTATATCTATTAAAGATTCACAATTTATGCCTGATACAGTTCTAAAGATCTGTCCCTGCAATTCATTTCGACCACATTCCCTTCACTTTGGTACACATCATTAACCTAGAGAGAACGCCCACTTGCCAATTTCAAGCACTCACCTCAGCGAAGACAAACGGCGTGTCGTGTTTGAGGTAGACCTGACCAGAGCGGATGCCGTTGATGGAGGCGGGGCCGCAGCAGAAGGTGCCCTGGCTGGTTTCCTGGGGAGTAGAATCAACAGCCTGCCATCCTCCATACCCAGGGGGCAGGTCTGCTCTCGCCATCCAGCAGTCATTCCACACGTGGAAGTTCCTAGATGGGATTAAATTATTGTTTGTTTGAGGTCTCATCTTAATTTTCGATTCGTGTTACCATGGTGTTATGAACACGTGTGCCGGTTTGGCAGAAATCACATCAAATGTTTGTGGATCAGGTTTGGCTACAACGTTGTAAAAACAATAATCAGGAATTACGAAGTATGGATCCTTAATGCAACAGGAATTATTGATACAAATGAAGCTGGCATTGCTACATTTAGCTACATTGCAACGAGTGCCTGGTGTCCTTGGCTGGGCAGGAACAGGAAGCGCATAATTCTTGGGGTATTTCAAAGGTTCTATATACACGATTGTGAGCTTCTTGACTGCCTCTACGCAGCTCTCAACATGGCGATTGCTGTGCTAGAGGCAAACTATTGCAAGACTGCTGACGGAGATAGAGCGAGAGTCTTTAGTTGACGCTTCCGTGACAACGCAGTCGGTCGGGATGGCGTTATCAGCTGTAACTGCCATACCAGTCTAGGAATGTGGCCGTGAGCTGACCAGTGGGGAACCCTCACATTCACGAACATGCGCTAAAAGCATGTGGGCCGGCCCGGCTATGTCAACAATGTAAGGAGAAACTCAGATTACAACGCAGACAGGGAGAGCGATTTCACTCTCTTCTCAGGAAGACATTACTCTACTGTATCTTTACATAGCGAGTCGTTTTTTGCTGCTATTTCAATTCTCTGAATCCCGTATATTGCACCGCTAAGGACACTGTAGTGCCAGATTGCAGATTGATACTAGACTAGCCTCCGCAGTCTGAAGGGAGTTGCAATTAATTGGACGAGCATGACTCTCTGAGGTTTCAAGTTAGAGAGGACTGCTTTCGGAGCAGATCTAAATATCTGGCGGATTCCTACGGTATGGATTTAGCCATTCTGCCAATGCCATGGTGTCCTCATGTAAAGTTACACATCTTACCACACAGAGTCACTATTAAGGTAGTCGATCGGCTCCATATTCTCATCCAAATACACATCTGTGGTGAGGGATACGTCAGTATCATGAGCAGACTGGAAGTTGGTCACACTGCGGGCGGGTATGCCCAGACACCGCAGCACTGGTAACAAGGACGGAAAGAAAGTCGTTAAAACTCAATTTACGAGGTCATTTGACAATTGAATTATGTTCGCAGATGCCAAGGCTTGAACATAATGACTTCGGAGATTTCCACTGTGATGGCATTTGCGTGATTGCAAGGAACTTTATTATCCTGGCTGATTGAAAGCAAGACACGTGGCTCCATCTTTGACAAAAGTAGGAGGTATGACAGGAATGCCAATGCGAGGTATTTAGGGTGTGTATGAGCTACGGCTTGCTATCAGGTGCTAAGGTCAGCTATAACTACCATGTGAGGGGCCCTGCGTGCATGCACAATGAATGAAGTATTCTGTTAAAGAGTAGTGAGCTCATGAAAAGGGCCTGATCACAGTCTTTTGACCGTTCATTAAATCCACTGGGAAACTTTGTGCGCACTCTCCGTTTTATTTTCCCTCCCACTCACCCGTTGTAGTGATCCCAGAGAAGACCCAGCACTGTCCATATGACACAGGCGTTCCATTGGAGGAGTGATACTTCCTCAGGATCTCCACGCTGCTGCTCCACGCCGAAGGAGGGACTCCATCAGAGTAATTCCCAGACCAGTTCCCCACCAGAACCCCAGAGTCGTCCTGAGCATTTATCTGAAAAGATGGTTACACAGTCATTGCCAAATATTAATTTCCCAAGCAGAACATGATTAGGATCAAAGCTACTAATGAAGACACTGAGGTCATGTCCTCTCCAATGTTCCTGGAATATTTGTTAGCTGAGGCTAGCTGCAAATTAAGATTAAAACAAATTATATTTCAAATGCTTTTGGCAGATATCAATATATCTAAATTTGACGACTTTTAGGCCAAGTATTCTGTTTCTTCCCCCACCATGAGTTTATTCCTGGCAGCGTGGAGACTGCTTTGAAACAGCATTTCATGCTGGGAAACAAAATTCACAGAAATACAATTGAGAAGTTAACTGAATATATGAAATGTGAGCCTTGAGGGACTTGGACTCAGGACTTCAGAATTTCTAATATCCTGAGATGGTGCGATGTCAATATAAATCTAAACTCACCATGGCAGATATGACTCTAACCACATTGACAGCATCCCCTCGGCCAGATGGTGGCATGTCACTCTTCTCCAGGATAAACAGACATGCTTCCAGGATTCCCTCGTGAAACTAAAACCAAAAACAAAAAAAAGACCCATAAATACTCAAAGGAAATGAGTTCATTCAAATGGGGATTTTGATCATCGTATTCGGTACAATTTACATACACGTCCAATCAAAACATTAATTAAAAATAACTACAATAATTGAGAAATTGTTGAAATTACAGATGAGATTTGCATTTTCTACCAGCCTCCATGCTTCACAGTATTTCACAACTACGGAATGATTTATGGCACAAAACAGGAAGATGGTGCTGTTCTTTCAGCACAAATGGAGGTAAAGTTGACAACGACAGAGGGTGGAAGACTGATAAGGCTACAAAACATAACTAAAAGCATGTAAAACTGATGAATTAATAAAGTAAAGCTGCTGCTGGAAATGTTTATTGAGCCAGGATAATCCCATTGAGACGCTCACTCGTGCACCATGTGTATTAATCCGCAGTTGAAAATAGTCCCAAACAAATACACAGTTTACTCTTGTTTAACTACCCTTTAACTAAAACTATTGTGCCCAGTTGTTATACTAAATTACTTAGCATTTTTCAACAATAAAACAATATATTTGTGACCCTCTTTTAAAGATTTACATCTTCAGTCGGGGGACAAATGGGCTGAGTGCCACAGACAATGATGTCATGTTCATTCAAACCCATTAATTCAGCACTTTCGAGTCACAACTTGTAGCACGTACCTGGCCAAAGTTCCACGTGCGGGCGCCTATTTGCTTCTCTGTGCCATAGTAAATCCTCCCGGTGTCATTCAGCACATACTCCATTGTCTCCTCCTCATCATCCAAGAACACTGCGTCCTCTGGAAAGACATGATGATAATCTGGCATTATAATACTGACAGTTTTTCATCCTGTATAGACTTGTGTATTCTTAGTTGTATAACTGAGGTTGATCCTCGACAGGAAATACATGGGAACACTTGAACTGTTGGATTCTTACTTAAGGATATGCTCTAGTCAAGATGTTGGCTTCCTCTCTGTATGAAAGTTACCCAGAATGTAGGCTTTTTATCACCTCTTCAGTCACCAAACTACATAAGAATGTGATTTATTTTTTACAAATTCTGTGAGAGAATCCCCTCGGCCAGGAAATGGTTAGGAAACACAATGACTCCATGGACCTTGCAGTGGGGCCCGTGTTCATTTATGGGAAACGGTCTGTTTTGAGTGACATCAGCTCTACAGACTTGGGCGTGCACCCCCGACATGAGCTTCACAAAACAGTGTCTTTGTTTTTCCACAGCCTTTATCTTGTGCCGTTGCCACAGTGATAAACAGTCGGTGGGGGAAAGGTACGTGACGAGAAGACAGAAAGTGGAAGTGGAAGTGGAAGGAAGAGGTTTAACAAAGTCATGAGGGACGAATGAGGGGGGGGGGAAGTCATGCTTGGGGGGGTGAGGGGGAGTGGAGCGTAACAGACTGTCTTGAGAGTTTACAGGAGAAAGGAGAGGTGGAGACTGACAGCTGTGATCATTTTGCTTTTCATTTCTTCTCACTGATTATTTCTGCAATATAGGGAGAAACACACACACACACACACACACACACACAGGAGGACGTGGAGGAGGAGGAGCAGACCAGAAAAGAGAGCAATGATGCAAGGGAGTGAGGATTTGGTGGGCATACAGTGTGTGGGGCTGGGTGGGAGAAGCACATAACGGCAGGAAATACACATGGAGGCAGTTGAAGCGAGGGAGAGGACAGGTTGTCACCAGCTGCAGGATTACTGGGAGCTCGCCCCATGGCCTTTTTATACAGCAATTATAAGATTTTGAATTTTATGAGCGCGAGGGAGAGATTGGTCTCGGGGAGAAGAGATTGAAAGAGGGAAGAGAAGATTGGGCTCGCCGCCAAAAACAGCCATGCCATAATGCAAGACAGAGCGTCATTTTTTTGTCAAATCCAGGTCCACCGTTTTTATTTTTATTTTGCTGTGTTGCAAATATATTTAGTTTTCTGTCAAATGTCCTGTGCAGGGAATTTACAGTACACAGCAAGCTGAGGTCAGCAGAATAAACAGTGGACCTCATGTCCTAAGGCTTTATGAACTGAATCAGAGGATAATAAATATGCGTGATTCAGAACAATGAGACTGACCTCTGACATTATGGCAAAAGCCACAAGGTAAATGAGACCTACTATAGTATATAGTAGAACGAGACAGTTTGTCCAACAGATGAATGGAGACATATTTGTGCAACTATCAGTTCTATATCAGTCAAAGTCTCTCTGTGTGTCTCAGGACCCCTCTCACAGATTAAAACAGGCAGACTTTGTGCCAGTACTTGTCATCAGAATGCTAAGGCTATTCGTAATACAGCAGCTATGTTCTGGGAGCACCTTCCCTAGTAATTGGGCCGTATCAGACACTTCTCCTGCAGGTAAAACATCGATTGTTTTGAAGCAACTCTGCCTCAAACCTAATAGTAAGCTGGATAATAATTCATTCCTGACATTTTGTTATGCAACACCGTCTGTTTTCCTCCTGCATTTTTCTCCTATCAACTCTGACTCCTCTTCTTTCCTTCCCCTCTGACACATTCCTGCTCTGGATCCGCAAACACTCTGCTGCCCCCCCGCTCACACCCGCTGACAATCTTACCCTCACACCAAGGGTTGAAGAGCATGACGATGTTCTTGGTGGAGTCGTGAGTAGTTGCCGCCTCGCCCTTCGACGAGCTGGTTGTCACCGTGAGCCCATACAGGCCAATCACAGCACCGGCTGGCGAGTTGACGGACAGCTTGATCTTGTTGCCGTTCTGCTCTACAATCTTGGCCTCCCAGCGTTCGTCCTCCAGGTGATCCACCAGTGGGATGATGACATGGGTGCCTTTGGACACCAAGGGCAGGGGACCTGCAGCATACAGGTTATGTTTGAGTAAAAAGGAAACACTGCAATAGAACTTCCAAGAACAAACACCTGTGGTGCTGTTCAATAGGGTTGTTGGATGTTGATGCTCGATACCACATTCACGTCCGTCTGTTAAATATAAAATCACAGCCTTAAGACGGTTGCTTAGCTTAGCATGAAGACTGTAAAAAGTTAACGGTTAGCTTTCCAGCACATCTAGAACACTCTAATTAATAAGTTATATCTCGCTTCTTTAGGCAGTATAAAAATGGAAGTGTAAGAATGACTTATCTGGGAAAGGCCAGGCTAGCTGGTTCCTGCTGCTTCTAGTCTTTATGCTAAGCTAAGCTAACGGTCTTGCTGGAGCTTCATGTGTAACAGACAAATGTGCAAGTGGTGTCATTCTTCTCATCGAACTCTTGGCAAGAACCCAAATAAGCGTATTTCCCAAAATGTTGAGATTAAAGTTAACTGCATGCAACTGATTTGTTGTGAACCACTCGAGCAATTAAAAGATACATAGCTAACATTTCACCAGCAGTTCAAAAACATTCCTTTCAATTTGAAATAAATGGCCTTTCAGGGCAGAACAACAACTGATGCTGCAAATGTGAGCCAGATGTCTGCTACAACAAACATCATGTTGCTTTATATGTGCGAGTGAAAATTCAAGTTGTGCAGCTCGACAAAGTGCTTTTCAATTTTTTTGATTTTCTGCAATTCTTGAAAATTTGGATTCAATTAACTTAGATGGCAGGAGTGGCAGTGCACAGGCCTTCACTGATGTCACGGTAATTCTGTTCCCCGTGTATGACGCAACCTTAGAAAACTGTAAACCACGATGTATCCCAGGCTTTCACTTGGCTGACCACAGTTTGAGTAAACAAAATCCTCTGGAAAACGTCCCACACTGCACATACGCACACATCTCTGCAGAAAGCCAAGCACATTTGTTTGTGTTTTATTAGCTTGGCTGTTTCCTTTTCCATGTCTTTAAGACATTAGCATGACTAAGACTTATTGACCTATTCTAAAAATATTTTTGGATGCTTTCCTCGGAACTATTTGCTTTGTAGCACCCTGCTGAGCTTTAGCTGCCATTATCTTAAGCAAATACGGAGTTGATCCAGAAGCCATTGTTCTCCAGCCGACCGCAGCCAGGACTTCCTTCCTCATCTCCGAGGACATGCTCAAAAGGAAATCAATGAAAAACACTCTTTTCAGCCACATCGACCCAACCTTTTTTTGAAAATTGACAAAAAAAGAAAATCTTTATTCAGCTTCCTAATTGAACAAAATAACCAGCTTTTAGTGCAGCACTTAGAATCTTTTCACTGCAAAAGCGAGAGTGAAAGCAAAGGTAATGGGGGGCATGTCGAATGTGGAGGCTCAGATAGTTAAGTGTGCCGATTCGGTTTCTCCTCCATGTAACTATCTAAGCAAATCACAGCCCTGTGGTGATGTAAGGGTGTAAGGGTGATGTAAGTGTTGGATCGTTGTCGTGTGAGGCCTGTGAATACCAGAGCGAGGTGTCCGGTGTTCTGCCGTCTGGAAGCTGTAAACACTCTGAGCTACAGTTCAACTGCTGCTCGATTTAAAGGGGCTTGCTATGCGTGGCATTTTGACCACATTTCCCATGCTTTGTTTTGAGCCGGTCGCTCATTCCTCTGCGTTTCACACGGGCTTGTAGCAACTACTGGTTAAAGGGGCACCCCACCAATTCAACTCAATAATAATTAGCTATATAAACCATGCATCTATAACGAGCATTTACACTGTTTATCGGTTACGTTTAGCTCAGTTTGGACCTTTGTGCTAACTTACTGACTCACAATGTGGGTAGTTCTACTAATTACATTTATTTTCAATGTGAAGTACCCCAAAGGGTGCAAGTAGCACAAGTTGGTCAAGAGAAGCTTCCTTAATTCCAGGAAGTAACAATATCTCGGATTGGGCTTGGGCCTTCAAATTTCAAACAGAAACTTGGGGTTTGAGTTTAAAATAATTGGGAATTTACCATGCGGGGAGGGTCTGACTAAATGCTTGCGTCTTGCATTATGGGAATTGTTGGATCCAGTTTTTTGGAACTTGACCCATACTAGAAACTAAAAGTCACGATATCTTGATGCTTCAATTTCGTTCATCATTTTGTAATCTGTTTCTTCTGATTCCCCCAAAGTTATGAAAGTACAATGCTAAATTGCTGAGGTGGCCGTTTAAGTTTCCACTCTATATTTTGCTTAATTGTTTTGCTTTTCGTCTTGTTTCAGTTTCTGAATCCCTTTTTTCCTTGAACCCATGTTTGGGCAATCTGAGTGCATTTTTCTGCAATAGGCAGTTTAATGCAACCCATTCCGACACGCTATGCTTTTTAAGCCCTAAACTGTGCGCTGCCCCTCTGCTGCTGCTCACCTAAATAGTGGACCCAACTCTCAAACTGTTCTGCCGCTGCTAATAATCATATTGATTATAATTCTTTATCATATGAATCATAGATCCTGTTGAAAAGTGCGATGTTACACGCACAGACACTGTCCATCCCTTCCATACCCGTTTTAAGCTCCAGATGCAGCTTGTCATTGTCAGCATTGAAGGGCCTGTTGAGCTCCAGCTCCATCTGGAAGGTCTGTCCTCTGCGGATGATCAGCTCGTCCCCCTGATACAAGTCGGTGTGGTGCTCCTTCCTGTTCTGGCCCGTCTTGGAGCTCAGCAGGTCCACAGAACTCACTGAAAACTTTATTTCTGAGAGTGGAAGGTTAAAGGTGAAATTTAAGTACGTGTCTGCATTGCAGCTGTAAGGGTCAACATATGTGCAACATGCAACAATAGTCAAGTTTAACTAATTTAATACTAACGGTCTGTGACATTACCTTCCATTTCCTTCGCTTCTCCATTCTCAGGCTTCGGCTTTGCAGGCTCTGGGGCCGGGGGTTTGATAAATTCCACCTTATCTGTGACATCGTAGGTGCAGTTCTGGTGCTTACAGCAGCACGGACACATCTTCCTGAACCAGCGGCGACAGCCTCCCTCCTGTTTCTTCTCCCCCTCTTTGTGAATGGTCAGCTCCACCCTGGTGGGTGGGGCTGCACCGGGGAAACGCCCCACCTCCGACGTGCCTCTTACAGACAACCGCTCACCTGGCATTCTGGGTGACATTTTAGAAAAATGTTAATTGTATTTCAGGGATAAAATTGCAGTTACTTATAATAATATAAGTCATCACATTGTTATGGTACACAGATAGGAAGACCTCCTAAAATGAAGCTATAGTTTAAATGAACAATTAGGAGGTCGAAATGGAAACGTGATAATAATATTTGTAGCACCGTTGATACATATATTGCATTAAGCCCTAATTCCCTGTTTCCCAACATATGTTGGCTTGTGACCCATTAAAATTAATATATGTCCAATTGGGACCCTTCATCACATGGTAGGGCCTTAGTGTGGACAGAATCATTTGTCCATCCAAGTTCATCGGATCTGAAGAATCCCGAGAAGCCTAAAGATCTGATAGTATTATGTTTCAAAGAAAACAATACAAGCCTGCAATTATGGGTACAGCTATCAGATTTGTTTCTCCTTGTATTCATTTTAATCACGTTGGGACCGGTTAGAAAAAGTCACTCGAGGCCGATGTAAAAAATCATTAATCACAGGACATTTATTCTTGCAAGGAGGAACAGAGTTGAAACGCATACAGAATATATGGATCAAGACTGCTCAGAGGTTTGTCTCCGAGTCTCAGTCATGTTGCTAAACACAAGCAGTGTGGTGGTACAGGTTAATTCACGAAAAGCTTGTCACACATGGATAACATACACACGCATTGCTTTTCACACAGCGTAATCTTCACAAAACCTGCAACGACACTTTAGCAGTTTGTTCTAGTACAAAGGTCAGTCTATGAAATCAGGACGTCTTGGTAGCAAATCAGCTCTGCTCAAGTATTGACGTCTGCTATTATTTAGTACAAACATCTGCTAGCCCCCAAAATATCTGTGTCAGAGGAAGTTTCAGACACCAGACATACAAGGGCACAGGCCTCGAAAGTTCACATGAGGATACAAGTCTTTGTAAGTCAACATACTTCTTTTAGTCATTCGATTTTCCCAACAGGACCACTCAGCTCTTCTTTGGGACCCATTTGGGGGTCTCAACCCCCAGGTTGTGAACCCCTGCACTTGTGGTGTCCATCAATGCAGATACTTTGGGTTTCATTTGACCAAGATTTGGAATGTTCACCACTGAAAAACCCCGGAACTGTTTGTTTTTTATTGGAAGTACTCTCTACAAAACAACCACTCCTCGTGAGAGAACTCCTGACTGTGCTGTAGTTTCTTTGCTCTTGAATTTCTGAAGTTGTTTTCTTTTGATAATGTGAGCGCCACGAACAAAATTCCATTCATTTGATTGTATTGTGGTGAGAGCAAACCAAACCCATCTGCAACAACGAGATAAAAGTGAGAAGCCCAACAGCTCAACAAGATTGTCCGTTAGACTGAGATATGCAGTCCGCTGCATATCTCAGTGTGCTGCAGTACATTTTGTTTTTCTTCTATCTCCCCATCATCCAAACAGCAAATGCACTCTTTTCACTTTTTCCCACAATTACCACATTCGGGACCTGCACTCACCTCGGCCGTCACGCTTTCTCAAAGCATCTTGGGGCTGTTCAGTCTTTGGTCCTTGTCGGCTACACTCTGAGCAATCGAAATACCTCCTGTAAGCATCTGGATTCCATCTGTCTCACCCCAGCTGTTACGAAATAATGTAGTTTGTGTGTGTGTATATCTCCGTGCGCGCGCATACACTGCGGCTGTCCAGCACTGTAGATTATATGAACATTTATCACGCTGTCACATCCCCACCCTCATACGGAGCGCCAATAATCGCAACGGAATTAGCTCGTTTGTCACATTGAAGATAAGCCGGCCCTCCCTGCCCATCCTCAGACTTTGAAATCTGGTTCACGTTCACCAAATGTCAACATAAGGAAAGTGAAAACAAAAACTGTTTACTCGAACGAAAGGAGGAGGGGACGGGGGACTTTCCCTCTCATAGCCTGATTCCCTTCCTTTTTCTCACCATCTGTAACTTCTCCATCTTAACATAAAGGCCACACAGGGCTGAGGCGCTGTAATAACATTAAAGCACCATAGGCGTTTTGTTAGCTCTTGTAAAACACCCATAAACTGTAATGAGATGCAGTAATGCACACATTCAGGAAAAATGCTTGTTTTTATGTAAACGTGTATCGATGATGTTGCGTTTATAGCCCCCTGCCCCGAGCCATTCTTTCTCCTAGGATGGCAAAGTCATGACCCACCCTACTCTGCCTCTGATTGGCCAGTATACTCGTTACCTTCGTTGGCTGGGTTGGTTAGGCAGACGGAGAGAATAGAGGTGGGAGTAGATTATGTATGTAGGTTAGTTGTGATCTGTTATGCATTGTTGAGAGTGTACAGCAAATTGTGAACTATCTAAAAGTGTTTGCTACCCAAAGGTGAGCAGTAAACTATAGCTTGTGTCCCTTAATTATTTGAGGAAGTAATTGGTGTCACCTGCACTCATGGTATGCGCTAGGTCCTGCTGATGGAAGGCTCTATATAAGCAGATGACTTTGACTGTTACAGGGAGAGGAAGGAATATCAGCGTGTAGCTTTGGGCACATGTGATAGGTAAAGCGCAGTTACGTTATGATGAGTTGAGTTTCATTCTGTTAAGCTTAGTGAACTGTTTGTTTTGTTAAAATGTGTAGAAAATAAAATGCCTTTTGTTATCTGGACAAATCTCATGTCTGCCTCCTGCCACTTTCCAAGCCACTCCGGTCAGGCTTCGCAACACTCCGGCTGACTTTTACATTTTTGCAGCTAATTTCAAAACAAGACTTGTGGAAAAGGGTCTTGAATAAGTGCTAGATGGCTACTTGCATTCCAGTACGCTAAAAGACTGCGGCTAAAGCTAATCGGTTTTCCCCGGGGTTTACTGGAGTGTAAACTTCTCCAAAACCAGTAGGCTACAATGCGGGACATTGTTAGCTTTACCCGTGAAACAGGAGCACCGTGGCTCCCACACGGGACCTTCTTTTCACTTACAGTCCTGTACAATGATTCTTAAAGCAACTAACCCTAAATAGTAGTAGTAGTAGTATGCCACTGGGCTTTGGAGGTAAGGCTACTTTTGTATGTAGTAAGTGCTGAGTAAGTGAACGTCTGCTGCAGATAAACACACTGTTATTCCTAGTTGGCAGTGCAGATATAACTGTTGGCGAGGGGGTTTACAAAATGGTCAACGCACATCTAAGCTCCATGTGTACTCCACGTGTCTCATTATTTTGTTTCTGCTGAACTTTATCTTTCTGCTTGCAAATTAAAGTGAAAAATTGAGACCGGATAGGTGACGAAGTTACAGCTATCTTGCAAAGATAAGCAGCAGAGAGAGGGTCTTTGATGAAGCTCTGTTTTCCATTGATTTCATGGTTAAATATTTGCATGGGACAGGCGTATCAAACAGGCTGAGCACACTGGTTTTGGGGGAAAAAAAGAGGCAATACTGGTATGTCATGTGACAGTTCAAAGGGTAAACAGCTGAGGAACTGGTGGTAGGGAGGGGAGCCTCACTGTACCACACCCTCAAATCCATGTGAAAGTGTAGAATGTGTGTGTGTGTGTGCGTGATATTGGGGCCACTTCTGATTTTTCAACTCTTTTACTTTCTGAGTTCATCTGCCAGATCAATCAGATTACATTCCCCTCCCTTAAACCGTTTCCAGATGCTCTAAATATTTGGCAAAAACATTCGTAATCATTGCGACACATACAATGGATCAGGTCAGCTGTGTGTATTGAGACATGACCCCCCCACCCAAAACTGAAGTCACGCTCACTGAACCATTCTTGGCTGCCATCGCTGCATCTCTAACGTTCGTGAAAAGAAACCCTCGCGTGCATTGAAATAAAGTGGAATGCATGGCAGGATTCAAAACATTTAGGATAGCAATGCTTTTTCCTACCCACTCAGACACTTGGTGACCAAATATTTGGGTTGCTAAAAGGCAAGCGACAACTGTAATTGGCCAAATGGTACTGCAAATATGGGTTATTTCCTTCAAGTTGTTTTGTTCGTAATTTCCTTCTTCACAGGCTTTAATAAAGCCACGTTATCTCACCACTGCACCTTAGGTGGTTTAAAATTGCCCAATTAGAGTCGTCCACTCAACCAAAGCCATTCCACAAGCCTAATTTTTGGCTGCTCTTCCCTCACACTTTAATGCACAAATTTAAATGGATTTATAATACAGCCGCCAGCCAAGCTTGAAAACAAGTGTTTCTTCTTCATCTTTTGTCCCCTCCCTATCATGCATCACTGCTTCCTCCATTATGCTGTGCCCTCTCCCTCTGCAGCTCTGCACTTCTCCTCAGTCGGTTTGTGTTGGCATGCCGGCCCCTCTGGTATGCCCACTGGCCCCCCGAGATAAGCGCTTCGAATTCAAGTCACTGTTTCCAAACAACAACCCTGTGGCTTTAAATGGCCAGCCTTGTCTGGTGATGTGAAAAATGAATGAATTGATGAAACAAATGTTACAGCATAGTAAATGCCATGACGTGCAGAAATGGTTTAAATCCCATGCACTGCACATCTGTCAAGATCTCTGAGAGAAGAAAAGGCAGAGCTGCAGCTGGTTGGCCACCAACCAACAAGGCTGAGGGCATTAAAATACCTTCACGAATTGACTGTTCTTTACTGAATATGGAAAACTTTTCTTTCTTTTTGAAGTGAGCAACAGCAAACCAACTTCTTGGAGATTGGAAGGATGGAAAGGGTTCTTCATATCAACTGCTGGAAACCATTCAGTGGAGCTGATGGTCGGAGTTTTGTTGCAACAAAAGTTCAGCAAGCTGATGGCTGAACTTCATATTTAGAGCTGCAAGACCATGAGGAATATCAAGTATGTTGAAGTTAAACAAAGGCACAAAAACAGGCCTTATAAACGGAGTAAGACCAGATTTTTTATATTTTTTATATGGTCTGTCCTTTTTGTAAACATGCTTAAATGTCTCAGTCTGTCTTTATGGATGTGAGCTTCCCTTGTGGAGGATCATCCTCAAAGCCTCAATTGTAAGAGAGATCTGGTCTAAGGAGAACCCGTTAGGTCATGTGCGTACCCGCTTCAAGTCTGCACTTTACTTCATCTCTCTTATAAGAAACAAACACTTGGAGAAAATCTTACTTTATCTCTGTGTGTTCTGCTGTGGATCCGCGATGAATCCTCCACTTCGTCCCGAGCAGGCGTATTATCTCTCAGCGTCGAACTTTTGGGAAAGTTGATTTTGACTTCACTCGCTCCGTTCTTGAATCAGAATACTTAATGCCTGTCCCGAAATGTAACGCACGGTACTTTTTAAGCTGACACACACACGCCCCTCTTCCTCGCAGCTCAGCCCACCCAGCCCCACCCTGCGTGGACTGAAGTTTCCCACACACAGGAGGTCCCCGTTGAGTTGAGCGTGCGCGCGCGCTACGGAAAAGAGCGCACGTAGTGTTTTAGGCTACATGGTGAGTGGCGCACACGTCACACACACACACCCACACGAGGGAAGGGGAGACTTTTTTTACGCCATAATACGCGTTCATTTGGCACACACAGGGAGTGGAAGCAGACAGTCGGAGGAGTGCAGGAAGATAAGTATTTGATGTTTGGATGTGTGGTGAGTCACCCAATAAAACGGTAGTTACTCCAGACATTTATACAGTAGGCCCCGCACAATAAAGACAAATCACAATACCAATCTTCACTGAGAAAAAATGGGGAAATTAGATAACACAGCAGCACATCTGTAAATGTCAGCCCATGAAGATGGGTCAATTTTACTATCATTACCACAAATGTTGTATATCTACGCTACACACACAAAGCACAGTTGTAACCACCAAAATAAACCAAAACCACAGTTTCAATGATAGGCAAGGTTGAACCTCCTCTTTAGGAAATGTGCCAGTGTTGTCAGGGTCACAAAAATATTACAGGACATTCAACTTCTGCACACTTTCCGTTCTCCTTTCTCGCTCTGTTTACAGAGACACACCACATATTCATTTTAAACCATCTGATCACAAGATTAAAAAAAAAGGCAAATTTAAGATCATAAGAAAAGAATCAAATGCTAAGAAGGTGGCCAGGGCATGTATTCGGTAATGCATATTGTTTAATTCTGTCCAAAGCATCTTAGCAAAAGCACAATGTGATGAAATGTTGTCTCGTTCTAGTGCCAGCAACCAATGACGGCAGCGCTTTGTGGTTTGGCAGAAGACCTCAATGAAGTCATACAGTAAGTGGTGATGATTACCAGTGAAAACTGAAGATAGCAGTATTTTTCTCTACTCTGAACTCAAGTAGATACAAGTCTTGACAAAACGGAAATGTTGTGACGGGGGCGCTGGATGATCACCAAAGTAGGCAGAATGTAACCTGAAGGGACTTTGAATAAAACATTTCACAGCAATCCATTCAATAGTTCTCAAGATTATTTCCCTTGAAACCCTAACTGTTAACCTCATGGTGGCTCAGTGGCTCAAGAGGAAAAGTCAGGGGTTACCATACATCATGTGGGGACCATGAGCGTCACCAAATATCATTACAATCCATCCAGTAGTTGTCAAGAGGGTTAAAAACTCTGAGAGAACTTACTAAGAGAAGTCAAAACTTGACAACATGGTGGTGCTAAAAAAAGGTCAGGGGATCACCCAAGTCACTCGGCTTCATCCTCTGGGGACCATGATTATCTGTACAAAATGTCATGGCAATCTAATCGTTTTTGAGACATTTCAGCCAGGACCAAAGTGGTGGACAAACTGACACTGCTACCATTGGAGCCACGCCACTGACTCAAAACCCTGTATTGTATATATCATACAACTATGTACAAAACAGTGATACAATGATTGGCGAGGACTGTATCTGTCCTGGGAGTGCTAAATGGCTTTGAGTGCTGGATGGCGTTTTATTCAGCAGTCTGTCACCACGAACGAGGAAACTGTTGTTCACTCCGGTGGTGTTGGATTAAATATTACATTGCCTCCTGCTACACAGCAGGGCTTGTGTGGGTGGGGGGGGGGGGTCAAACAATCTGGTCTGGGTCAGGGTTGGGGGAGTATCCTTTAGGCAGGATAAGTAGGGCGGCATAAAACAAAATGCAGCGGAAAACACATTGTAAATATGAAAGCAATGACAAGGACAGCACTGAAAATAATTTGTGTGGCGTGGACCAGGTGTACTTGTATTGAACAGCCAATATATGCAAGGGTTTTTAGACTGTTTCAAATTTCGCCAGACACAGATTTATGTTTTCTTATCGTCTATCCATTTGACATTGATGTAATCAGTCATTGCCTGAGAGTAGTTGTCAGGTTTGAAATGATATTGTAATTGGCTTTTTTTTCCCACAATGGCTCTTTTTACACACAGCTCAGGTGTGATTAATCACAGCAATGATGACCAAATACTTTTCAGGTGTGCCACTTCCAGGCTTTGGGTGGTGTGCGTCATCATTAATGTTATTAGTCACACCTGAGCTTTTCCTGCTGTGTCTGCAATCACACTTTGAACAAAACCTTTCAGAGGGAAGAAAAAGGAATAAGATAACATTGAGGAATGTATTCATACATTTGCTCCAGTATTATTTGCAAAATAATAAAATGAATTGTAGTGCAGAGGATACATTACATTTTGTCATGCCTATTTTGTATTTAGTAGAATGCAGACCATTTACCAGTCTTATTGTTCATCTCGTTGGCCTGACAGCGGTGTGATGAATGGCACGGACAACATCGGTGGGATCTGCAGAGCGGTGGGCGTGAGAGGAAACATAAAGGTGACCTGATCGCTGAGTATCTGAGCATAACAGATGGGATTGGGTCCTGGCTCTCACACTGTACATGAGAAAGCAGCGGACCAGAGGAAACTTGTGGGGGAAACACATATTAGGATTGTGGAGAAATGTGTTTTTCATGTTATATACATTTTTACTGAAAATCAATTGCTTTTGTTCATTGTGTGGACAACATATGAGGGCCACTGTTTTGCAAACATACAAGTTTGCCCCTGTGTCAAGGAGCGTCGGTGAGAATATTTTTGGTATGCGCCGTATTGACACGTCTCTGTTAAATAATAACCGAGTTCCTCTGACCTTTTCTGAACTTATGAGGATCAAAAAGGCTCACAGAGCCAAAGCACGCACTCAATGAAACGCTGCCAAACATAAGACAATAGCCGGATGAAAAAAGAACACGGTGGATAAAGACAAAGCAAATTGAATTTCCATATGGTGTTTGAGAAGGAATAGTTTGACATTTTGCTCAATGCAAATGCCTTCTTGACAAGATTTAGATGAGACGACCAACTCTTTCAGCAAAAGACAAAAAAACAAAACAACAACAAATATGGTTCCCAACTCTAACTTTTGAAATGACAGCAGGCAAAGCATCTGCAACATTGTTTCCATTTCGGTCATGACTAATGTAACCTCTCACCCTGATGATATCATGCAGCCAAACCAGAGACCGGTAAAGAGAGAAGACGCTGTGCGCTGAAACACTTATACCAACCTGTTGTAATTTCTGAAGAATTGTTCACTCCTAAGCATGAGTCAAGTATTTTCCATTGGAAGTTGTTGCTGTTGCTCTCATTGCTGCGATTACAATGGTGTGATGAAATGTGTCCATGTGTCTCTTCATCAATTGCTGTGTCCAACAGTTTGCTGTGCAGGGGCTGATTCACGCGCTGCAGTTGCTCCGGAGATGAACACAAACAGACAAAGCCGACAGGAGCTCCGCTGTTGAACAAATGATTTATCTGTTGCTGTTGCCTCTCTGCTCTCGCCGTTACAAAAACAAATCCAGAGCATGTAATGTTCACTTTCTCCTTTGTGTAGCCTATCAAAGGCAAAGCTAGGGGGTTTTCAGTTCAAATTTCAGACAGGAAATGTGTCCCTTTATGAAAAGTGTTGAATAATTTACAAAGAGCAGACCAGAATTGAATCATTTATGATCGCTTTCCATAGTTTTTCTAATCCCACAAGCCTTTTGTTCTCTCCATTTAACGTTACATTGTCTGTGCGAAGCCTCATGACTTTCTTACTTATATTGAGTCAGAGCTACGTTTAAGCAATCCTCACTTCAACTGTCGAACAATACTAAGAGTCGACAGCCTCATTAGCAGCTCTGTGACCGTGGCTCCCTGGGTTAAGAGGTCGTCTGTGAACCGGAAGGTCAACGGTTCGATCCCCGACTGGGACGGGTCACGTGTCGAAGTGTACCTGAGCAATACACTGAACCCCCGGCTCCCCGGGAGCAGATCAATGGCAGCCCACTGCTCCCTATATACAGGGATCGGTCAAATGCAGTCGTCAAATTTTGTGTAAATGTATATGACAATAAAACTGGTTTCTTCTTCTGCATTTTGGCCCATGCGTTGCCTTTAAGCTAAATGCTAACGTCAGTATGCTAACACGCTCGGAATGGCAATGCTAACGTGATGGTTGAATGCTAAGCAGGTATAACAATGGTTACTATGTTCACCATCTAAGTGTATGATGTTAGCATGCTGACATTGGTAAGTTACTCCTAAACCCAAAAGTACAGGCAAAGTTTGAAGTATTTAGTCATAAAACATAAATTGGTAGGTTTCTGGACACATTTTTTATTTTGATCTGGTTTTGTTAAGCTTATCATTAGAAGTTAGTTACATTCATCCAGAGGACAACGTGAATAGCTATCTCAAATTCAATGGCAATCGTATCAAATGGCAGTTTTTGAGATATTTCAGGCTGGACCAAAGCGATGGAGTAACCGACCAGTTGACTGGCATTGTCATTCCCAGAAAACTTTGAAATCTCGAAGTCATCTACTTCCCTTTATCTCCATCTCTGTCTTTTTAATCAGTGTAGATCTAATATATCACTTTTACCTGGATAGTGGGATTAGTGGACATTGTACAAATTAAAAGTACATTAAGCATTTAAAATACTCTATTACTCTAACACTATTTTTTTAATGACGACACCTCAACTTTCCACACCTCTGATTCATTTAACTCCAAGCCCACACATAGGACTGTTGGCAAGGGTATGTCCCTCTTTAGAGGAAGCGTACCGCTGTCATTACTGTCACAGAAAGGGCAGTGGTGACATTGTTTCACAAGTCAAAAGCAAGTCATAGGCCGAAGGATTTTGAGTCATAAGTGCTTGCCCTCTTGACCTAATTTTAGTTTTGAGATAGCAACGGATCAGACACATGCCATCATTTAAAATCCGGTTTTTTTTTTGGTCTTTTTTTCAAATTTGAGTTGATTATTTTAATTTATTTATCTATTTATTTCATTCGTACTTGTTGAGATGCTTTGATTTGGGTGTGTGGAGTTAAATTTAGACTGTATTTAAAATTACACACAACTATGTGCCACTGACCTCATAAATAAAACCATCAGGTTGTGAAAACGTGAGGCGGAATACTGTACTCCGTTATGTGACAACATTGTGCTCAACCAGAGACAAAAGAGAGAAATGTTTTCAACAAAATCAATCTCATTCTATAATCCCTTTTTTCCCTTGATATGTCTCTGGCACTTTAATGAAATCCGGCCTTCATTTTACAGTTATTTATAAGAAGGCTCAAAACATTTGATGACCTTCAAATAGGCCTACAAATTGAAAATTGGCTTTCTATTGTCTACTGCATATGGAGCTGTAACCCACCAAGGTTTCCTCTGCTTTGTGCTGTGGTTCAGTATTTCACATCAAAAGCCCTCACAAAGTCACGAGTCACTGGTGTTAAAGTTGGATTACAGGACTTATTTTGATTGAGTCTTATGCAGCCGTGGGCTCTAGTCCACACATTTTACCACATGTAGTCTTTGGGTGAGCGTTGTGATTGGATCCTTCTACCAGAAAAGTCACCATGCTGCCCTCTGGTGGTTACAACTAAAGCTCACTGCACTTAATGACTGCAAACAACCAAAGATTCATTTTTGACATGCGGACAAGAAATAATTTGGATTCTCCGTTAATTATTTAATCACATTATGCATGTTTTAACACAAGACGGATTGTAATGTAAGTAACAAATAGTCATCAAAACAAGAATTCATATCGGTAGTATCGACACTCTGGGGATTGATCCGCCCACTCCTTTTTATTGATTGACTGGAGGCAATATTGTACATTGGTGTTCATTTAATAACGAAGCAAATAATCATTTTGGAGAAAAAAAAATCTATTTAACGATGATTCAATATACAAGAAGCAGTTGAATCAGGATACAATCATGGAAGGAGAAAACAAACGAAACAATTCTTTAATTAATTGTTTTTTCTTTTCTGTATGTGTTTCATCCTCCTGTGTGACGGATAACACGTTCAACTGTTTCTTCTTATATGCCACATTCACAGACCTGACAGATGTGTTTCCATTAATTACACTGCTTTATTTAGCTCTGTGTGTCCCAACTTGAGACTTTTCTATTTCTTAGGGAATAGGCTCACACTCCAGTATAGTAGGTGGCGGTAATGCACCGTTAACGGTAGTCGCCACACACCATTAAACAAGTCGAAGAAGAAAATATAAAACCAATTATACGTCATCAATACGCGCCATAACACGCAGTCTCTGGGTCTTCACATCCCACACGTGAGTTAAACTACATTGTGTTGCCTTCCACAAATTCAGTTTATATCGATTCATATTTTTGCACGAATTAAGCCTCATTAAGCTCGCCTTCAACAATTTGCTGAAGACGTCCACTTGTTCCGAGTGAAATATCGAGCTAGTTTTGTTCTCTTGCAGGAAGTTAGCGTGGACGCCTCCTCAGCCATCGTCTTGTATTATGTAACGTTAGAGGTTGCCTGAACAGAATATGTCAGTGATAAAGAATATGTCACAACTTAACGGCAACCATAATGACCTGGTAAAACACGACCTATGACTGTCTGAACCGTTGGCTGAACGGTGTTTATCTAATATATGCCTGAATATGTTGTTTCCTGAAGAACAAGGTAGAGCTTTCAGTTCTATGATGCTTGACAGTTCAATTAATAATAATGCGTCATATTTTAATTTGTTTATATTTTGTAAGTCAAATCTGAATCACCAGAATAACCAGCAACATGTGTGTGTTCGGTAAATGTAGTACTTCAATGTTCCTCTGTAGTAGAAGCACAGTAAGTAGTAGACTATGCAGCATTGTTCTATTTGTAAGTGCTTTGGGTACATTTTGTGTATTATATCAGGGTATAATCGGTTATAATATTAAATATTTTTCATATTTAGCGGTGAAGTCTTGTGTTTTTTCCGTGAACCAGACTGTAGCCCTAATTCAAAACATTAGTGTACAGTGTCAACCATTTATGATGAAGATGTGCCGTTTGGTAATTCCAGAAAATGTGGACTTGACCATCAAACCCTAACGATGACTTTGTGTTGTTCCCTGTTTCAGCCAGAAGATCAGACGGAGCATCCTCTCAAACAAGATCAAGTCGTTCTTCTCATAACCTGCATGCTGTTAAGTCCATGCTATGTTGGTGAAAACAGAGGAAAGGAAGCAACACAAAGGTGAAGGAAAGAAGAGGAGACACCCTGGTGAAGATGGAGAAGGAGGAGAGAGGAAGAGGAGGGGAGGTGAAGAAGGAGACGGTGGCAGGAAGCGCCTGGACCCCCTGAGTGTGGGCTATTTCCGCCGAGTTGGGGAAAGACTCAGCGAAGGCTTTGAAGAAACGGAGGAGAGAGGTGAGGGATTATTTTACTGGACATCTGAGCAAGTAGACACCTGGAAGTTGGGAATGTGCATCAAAAAGGCACACGACACCAGTACACCACCGTATTAGAACAAAAGTTGGTGACTTTTAACTGCATTATATGGTGAAAATAAAGTCTTTAAGTAATGTAGGATTTTGGAAAATCCCCTGCCAACGTGTCTTGTTAAAGTTTATAACAGCTAGCAGAGCTACGAGCTACGAGCAACAACAGGACTCAGGACAGCAGAGTTATATTGCAAATCAAGATGACTTATTTCTCTCGCTCAAAAACAAAAAATAGCATTTACGGCTAACTGGCTTTGCCAGTTGCTGCTAGCACAACAGCTATTCAAAGCTATGAGCAACACCAGTTATTGCCTCATTGCTTTTCGTTTGGTAGCCGTGAGAGACCGTAGTCTGTAATGCAAGTATGTCTGCATGAAAAGATGTACAAATATATATTATATATTCGCTAATGCTAATCGCGGTTAGCATTTCCCCATTGGCGGAAATGTTAAAATTAGCTTAGAAGCTAGCGAGTCGGACATGTAAAAAGCATCTTGCCGTTCAACCTTTTTGTTAACAGTCCTAGTGAGAGGTAGGTCAAAGGTACTTCATCCATATTGTAGCGACCCTGTCAGTAACAGCTGGTAGCAGAGGGGTTGCTGGTAGCAACTGTTCTGTGTCGGGAGCTAGTAAATGTTGTGTTAGACCGGAAGCGGTTGTTGTTGTGGCGGAGAAAAGCTTTCCATATATAAATCGCACCGGACTATAAGCCGACGCCTCAAAGCGTGGGGTAAAAAGTAGCGGCTTATAGTCCGAAAAGTACGGTGCATATAAACCCACTGTCGCATATTGATGACATCTTGTTGTCACATTGCCCACACATTGGTTTCCTATCATTCTGCTTATTGCATCATTTTACCAGAAATATATCAAGCAGGTTAGGCTAGTTTGTCCAGTTCTGTTTTATTTTTTGTTGACTCCAACCACTGTCAAAATGACTCATCTCGACTTTAAAAAAAAAAAATCTCAATATTGTAGATGCTCCATTGCGGCCTGTGTTTAATCTCTGTCGACTCTTGTTGCGTCTCTTCATATTTCATCTGTAGAGATGTTTGTGGAGAATGTCCTCACAGAGGTGAAAGGTAAAGCGGCGGTCGTGGCGATGGACCAGACGGGAAGCATCACCCTGCAGCGGCTGCTCCCGCTGTGCAGGCCTGACCAGGTGGCGGAGGTGTTGGCTGAACTGGGCGATCCAGCGGGGTCCGAGTTTAAGGCCGTCTCTTGCGACCGGTGCGGCGGCCACGTGGTGGAGAGTGCAGTCAGACAGATATCCAGGCGGACGGGTAAGTTTACATGCGTCGTCTCTGAGCGCTGGACTGCTCATCGCTGTACGAAACGCTTTGGAAGGAATAGGTGGATAACAACCCGGCTTTGTGGTTTCCATTCGTTTTTAAGAATCATCACAAAAGGAGACAACAGCAGAAGAAGAAAACAAAAAGGAGAGCTGTGACTTGTTGGAGGCCCAGGTGTTGTCTCTGAGTCAGGTGGTGAGAGACAACATCGCAGAGTTCATCAAACATGTCCATGGCTCTCACGTGGTCCGCACACTTCTACATGTGCTGGCAGGCTGTCTCGGACCACCGCGCACTGAGTCTCGTCCAGGTACACACACACACACACACACACACACACACACACACACACACACACACACACAGAGATTCTTTGCTTGACCTAACGCCAGGGACTCTATGGGCCCCACCTCGGACATTTGTCACTCCTACTGTGATTGTTGTTGGTCTGACCTCTATTTGAGGGATGATCACGGGGGAAATGTCTGGAATTGTTAAGATAAAGCAAGGCGCAACTAAGAATCATTTCAAGAAGCTGTATAAAAAAGTTGTGATGATGATTTTGTGAATATGTGATGCACAATAAGTCCATTATTTAAGTCATAGAACTATTTGGGGCCACCATTACAAGTTTGCCAAATAAGGATTTAGCTGTTCCTGTCTGCAATGCACACATGGATGTACAGACGGCTAGCAGTGGATTTCTTTAATGTCGAAGAATATTTGATTCATTCTCATGTTCTGGAGTTAAAAGGAGCGTCTTTCTTTCTATGACTTCTTGGTCGTTTACACGCAATGACTGTTGGTAAGCGGGTCGAATCAGTGGCCACGCTACAACAATGCCTGAATTCTGAGGGGGCAGAGTTTGAGAATCCCCGGCCTGATAAAGCTGCTGCTGTTGAATGTCAGTGACCCTGCACTGCCCAGTGTCCGGCAACATTGACTCTAGTCGACCTTCTGAGTGGCTGTTCCCCCTAGAAAATAAGTGATTTTGTCCTTTTGGTGTGGTGGTCGCCTCAGTCACTGCTTTTCTCTTCTTTTTCAACAAGAGAAATAGGAAGAAAATCAAGCTTTTGATCCGTTGGCTTTGTCGGTGCTACTTCTTTGAGTGTGTCACAGGGCCTCTACACACACAGGCTTGTGGCTTCGAGCTTGCACTCAACTCGTCTTTTGTTATTTTTTTTCCAGGTGCAAAGGACCGCAACGTTGCTCCTCAGTTGACAGACTTTGAGATTCCCACGTCATTTTGGTACGAGCTGAAAAGCCTGACGGAGACGTTGATGGACAACGTTAATGGTGAGTCGTCTTTCATCAAACCCAAGCACATGAATCCTAATCCTAGTTGTTGCCAGAGTGAAGAAGACTTGCATTGTGGTCCGCTTTTTCACGAAGGGTTTGCGAAGCAAAGGATACCATCTGTATCTATTTCTGTTGACGTAGGCAAGGCGTAAACAGGCTGCTGCTGTTTATACATTTTATGGGTTTTTCAATAGTTGATTTATGACTTTGAATAATTAAAAAGAAAATGCGTAAAGATCCATGCTAAAGAAGTATTTTGATGGATGTGGTAGAAATGTAAAATTACAAAACACTCAATGAGCGACTCTTAAGGTTATTATAGTTGTACTGTTTGTGTGCATTCAACATTTTGAATAGTAGGTGAAGTATCAATGCCCCATGGCCTGTTGATTGGGAGTATTTAAAAGACTTCCCCAACTCAACACTTTTCATCGCTGCTGCCTGCCTCTTCTTCTACTCAGCTATGGCTTTTTTCTTGGAATTAGAAAACCATTTAATCCTGTTAAATGCAAGCGAGGACTCTTGGGGCGAAAGGGGAAGTGCTCAAGGGCAGGTTTTTATTCACCGGATTTTGTTTGGAATTCAAATGATAAATCCAACCTTGCCGTTTTTTTATATTAAAACAAAATAGTCAATAAATAACCTCGGGGCAAGTGCACAGGCTGCAGGGAAACCTAAGCTTTTAACAGAGCTCTCCTGCACAGGTACTGTTTTTTAAATATCATTTTGAAACAGAGCGGCTGGATGACTGGAGAGAAAGCCCACTTATGCGTCTGATATGCAGCTCTTCTGATATGCCTTTGAAGTGATGGAGGCTGGCACAGTTCTGTTCTGATGAAAGATGGTGTGCTAATATGAGGGCTATAGTGTAACTTTTGAATAGGAGTTTTTTTTGCTTTTGCTTTGTAATAACAACCTCCACTGGCTCCCGGTCAAGTCCCGCATCTCATACAAGATCCTCCTCCTCACCTACAAGTCCCTCCATGCCCATGCCCCCCAGTACCTATCGGACCTCCTCCGCCCACATGCCCCTCCCCGGAACCTGCGGTCTTCAGACTCTGGCCTGCTTGCCACCACCCGCACCAAACTGCGAACCTTCGGGGACAGAGCTTTCAGTGTGGCAGCCCCCACCCTCTGGAACTCTCTCCCTGCGGTGATCCGCAACATCTCCACTCTGGACGCCTTCAAAAGGGCCCTCAAGTCCCATCTGTTCACCAAGGCTTTCGGCCCCTAGTTTACTTGTTCTGTTTTTCTGACTGTTTGTCTAAACTGTTTTTGTCTAAACTGTTACTCTTGTAAAGCGGCCTTGGGTCCCCTGAAAGGCGCTATATAAATTAAGGTTATTATTATTATTATTATTCAGATAACACACTATTCCACTACAGTGGGTGGCGGTAGTAACAAACAAAGAAGAGGAGCAATTTGCCCCACAAGGCACCGGCAGTGTGGAAGAAGACTAACAATCTGCATACTACACACTCTACCACTATGAATTTTCTGTGTTAACGATTAATTGTGCCATTACCACAACACTGATCACACTGAAGTAGTGTAATACATTCTAAATGTGAGCTCACACATTCTTCCTGTTAACCGTAACTTCACTTCATTAGGCCTAGTATGAATACCATGCTAGTATGAATACCATGCTAGTATGAATACCATGTTAGTATGAATACTATGTTAGTATACCATGCTAGTATGAATACCATGTTAGTATACCATGCTAGTATGAATACCATGTTAGTATGAATACCATGTTAGTATGAATACTATGTTAGTATACCATGCTAGTATGAATACCATGTTAGTATACCATGCTAGTATGAATACCATGTTAGTATGAATACCATGTTAGTATGAATACCATGCTAGTATGAATACCATGCTAGTATGAATACCATGCTAGTATGAATACCATGCTAGTATGAATACCATGCTAGTATGAATACCATGCTAGTATGAATACCATGCTAGTATGAATACCATGTTAGTATACCATGTTAGTATGAATACCATGTTAGTATACCATGCTAGTATGAATACCATGCTAGTATGAATACCATGCTAGTATGAATACCATGTTAGTATGAATACCATGCTAGTATGAATACCATGTTAGTATGAATACCATGCTAGTATGAATACCATGTTAGTATGAATACTATGTTAGTATACCATGCTAGTATGAATACCATGTTAGTATACCATGCTAGTATGAATACCATGTTAGTATGAATACCATGTTAGTATGAATACCATGCTAGTATGAATACCATGCTAGTATGAATACCATGCTAGTATGAATACCATGCTAGTATGAATACCATGCTAGTATGAATACCATGCTAGTATGAATACCATGTTAGTATGGATACCATGTTAGTATACCATGTTAGTATGAATACCATGTTAGTATGCCATGCTAGTATGAATACCATGTTAGTATACCATGTTAGTATGAATACCATGTTAGTATGAATACCATGCTAGTATACCATGCTAGTATGAATACCATGCTAGTATACCATGCTAGTATGAATACCACGTTAGTATGAATACTATGTTAGTATGAATACTATGTTAGTATGAATACCACGTTAGTATGAATACTATGTTAGTATGAATACTACGTTAGTATGAATACCATGTTAGTATGAATACCATGTTAGTATGAATACCATGTTAGTATGAATACCACGTTAGTATGAATACCATGCTAGTATGAATACCATGCTAGTATGAATACCACGTTAGTATGAATACTACGTTAGTATGAATACCATGTTAGTATGAATACCATGTTAGTATGAATACCATATCAGCAATAAACAGATTCATCGGTCTAGCTCTAGAGGTAAATGCAGTAGACCTCAAGAATACACGCACTGTGTTTTGGTGAGAAACGCTGGCTATGGATATGTCGTTTAGTTTACCAGAGGACACCTTTTTAAACTGTCAGAGAGGTCTAAGAAGCATTTTCCCCCTCTCCCATTGTGTCTCTTTCCTCCCCAGTAAGTGTGACGGATGCTGTTCCCAGTGCAGTGTTCCAGACCATGTTGACTGTGTGCCACAGAAATCGGCCTAAACTCTGCAAACAGCTCCTCAAACGCACCACGGAGTACCTGACAACTCGCAACGCCGCTCCAGGAGTGAGGTCAGAGACGACTCTTACACCGGTTTCCCTTTTGTCCTGGAATGACTCGCCATGGCATGTTATGTAACCGCTGTTTTTTTGTTTTTGCACTCCTTTCAGTCCCCTTCTGGTCTTTCTCAAGGACCCGGCCTCCAGTCGCCTCATTGAGACGATCATACAGCTATCCCACAAGTCGCTCCTCCGGGACCTCTACAAGAACCACCTCAAGGGTCAGCTGGTGGACTTAGCCCTCCATTCCATCGCCAACTTCCCCATACAGAGGCTAACGGCAGCCTCGGCCAAATACAAACTGGTTGGTCATTATGTCGGCATGTCACGCGGCGCACGATTAAAGTCAGGATTTTGTGAATGGAAGGATGATTTTCTCTCTCTCTCTCCTTCTTTCTCCGCAGTTCCTGGGGTTGTTTGATGAGCTGATCCAAGGTATTGAGGCCATCTTGGCCAAGGGTCACATGGGTGTGATTGTCCAACTGGCCGAGAGCTGTGCAGAAGGCGGCGAGAAACAGGACGAGTTGATACAGTGCCTCCTCCGTGTAAGTGTCAAAGGGTGTCTGTAATTGAGGCGCTACGGTCTTGAATCAATACGACAATGAGCGTGTTTTATTTATCTATTCATGACTGAAATCAAAAGTGCTTAGCGACACAGTAAATCTACTTACTGTTTGATTTGTGGGTAATGGAAACCTTGTTGGTGTGTTGCCTCCCAGGCGTTCCACTGTGCTGAGCCCGGCTCCCGACACGTCAGCTGCCTCCCTCTCTTCATGTCCCTGCTCACCTACGAGGTGTATTACCACTCTGACACAGCAGAGGGCGGCACGCAGACGGAGGTAAAGGACAGAGAGGAGTTGAATCTCATCATTTGGGGCTGGATTTTAATTCATGTCTTGATATTTCAGTTTCATATTTAGTGCAAAGCTGCAGCAAACGACGGCCCTTTGAGATCTGGAGCGTACCCTGTCAGCATATCGCTGTTGAATATATGTACCAGATGCGGACAGTTGCAGTTCTGGTGTTCTTGGTCACTTCTAGGTACCGCTGTCCTCCATCTGTTACCACGGATCCCGGCTGGTCCAGGCGCTTTCCAAGTTCAAGGAGCGCTCACTCCTCCTCAGCAGCCTGCGCACTCTGAGCCCTGCTGACCTCCTGATGCTGGCTTCTGACCCCTCGGGCAGCCACGTCCTCCAGGCCCTCATCACCACATCCAGCGACAAGGGGAGGGGCAAGATCCTCAAGAGACTGGAGGTAGGACTACAGCGGTGTTATACGAGTATTATAGAATAGGAAGCTGGTTATTCATTCAGCAGCATGATCATTTTTACATTTAGAATTTCAAGAATACCCATTAATATGGAGTAGGCCACGCTGCTGCATTGAGGGATTGAATTATTTCACAGTAACTGTATCTGTTATGAACAAGAAACTACACCAAAACTATATCAATTCATAGATGGTTCCAAAAGACTTTATTTCATATTCTTGTATCTGACCTCTTGGTGTCAAAAGGAAGTGGAACATTATCAGCACAGATCATCACACTTTGTCCTTTTCTCCCCCATGTGTCGTCCCAGGGCCAGTATGCTCCCATGGCCTGCTCCAGGCTGGGTAGTCGGGTGCTGGAAGCCATATGGAACGGTGCTTCAGTCAGTCACAGGCAAAGCATCGCACAGGAACTAGGTAATACCAATCATCCCACAGATCCTGACTTAAAGGGTGTGTGTGTGTGTATATGTATACATTGTAGTATCATTTTATATATATAATAATAAATCATTTTTTAAAATCCTGTCAATGACTTCCATTCCCGTCTCCCCTTCCAGTGCTGAGTGAAAGCCAGCTGAGGTCACATCAGTTTGCTCGCCATGTGTGGGCCAAATTTGGCCTCTCCCACTTCACCCACAGAAGAGCCCACTGGCAGGAAATACAGACCGGAGAGTCCAAAAAGAGGAAGCTCTTCAGTGACATTCTTGCGTAAACATTTTTTTTTATATGATTAGTTTTTGCTGTGTAATTGGATACAAAATTTAATTGGATAAAGAAAGAAATACGAAAAATATGTCTTATTTGTGTGCTATTTATTTACCTCCTCAAAAAGAGCACGGATCCTCCTCAGTATTAGAATGTCATTATTTCATCACATCATTTTAGTTTTTAAATAATCTCTGATGTAAATAATTTTAACAAGTTACGAGGAGCTGCTAAAGATGAACAGCAAATTAATTGCACAACATTAATATCGAATAGCATATGGGTGATTCATGGTTTTCATTTAGATTTTAGATTTTGTCAACGTTATTGTAAATGCTATTACACAAAAAATGTATTCTGTAAAAAATATTGCTGGATTATCAGAGTTGCACAGTGTTTTGGGAATATTGTCATTTTCCCTCACCTTGCCGTGAAATGTTGTAGGGACACAAGCAAAACGGTGTACAACTAATCCAAGTGATTAATAGGTGTAAGCAGATGTCGTATTTATTCATTACTGTCTCTTGAAAATTGAGAGAGAGTGCAAAAGTCCCCTGAAGTACATGCATATGGGCTGACAGAAAATACTTCAGTAAAGGTTATGTTACTTTACATTTAAATATTCTCAAAAGTGCAACGACACAAAAGAACAACTTTGTCCAAAAGTAAATTTAATTAGTTACTTCCACTCCTGGGTTTACATATTATTAATTATATGGATCAAAATGTTTGATGTGATATTATTTGTAGAAAATATGATAAACTGAAAATGTCTTTTTTGGCACAGAAAAGTAGCTGTCTCCACTACTATGTGATGTAAGGAGCAGCATGGCCACTAGGGGGTGTTAGTGTAGTATTTATCTGAGTTCTCCAGTGTTGCCCTACTTTAAATGAGAGCAACACTAGCTCTAATGCGTGAACCTAAAGTCACTTAAGAACACACTGAAGAAGCTGATGTTGCTGAATATTAATAACAATAGCAAAACTGAGGCACTATGCTTGTCAGCATGCACATGTGAAATTTGTAATAGCAGTTTTTGTACATGGAAATACGATACATTTGGCGGGAAATATATCTGTCTGAAGTAGGTCTGAAAATCATCGGACAATCTTTAAAGCGTGTTTCTTCTGTTCTCCTGGACGTTGTGCTTCCTCATAATTCCTCAGCACAAACAAATTCGGGCTGTCTCAGTGTGCCACAGCAGCGAGCTCCTTCTGTGGCAGGCCAGTGGGAGACGCAGTAGCTTAGTCACAGAGGGTAACATTGATTATGTATGGGTTTGAAGAGGGAAGGCCTTCATCTTGGCAGAAGCTTCTGAGTGGAGAAGAAGCACGAGAAGGCGCGTGTTATCAGTGTGCGAACAACTACAAAGCCCAACATAACCCTGGGTAATAAACACACTGTAGTTTATTCACAGTTTGATGTGATCACACAGACGGCATGCAGTGTTCCATACTGGACATACTGTACACACTCCCTACATGTCAGGTGTAGACCACACCATAGGAAACCACCTGCTCTTTTTTTTTTTTTTACATCCTGTAAACCCATTTTAAGAAATGGACATTCATTCAATCCCATTGGAAGACCTTAAGCAGAATGAAAGCCATTCTACGTTGTACTTCAATCCAACACAGTAGTCCTGTCATGAATACTACCTTTTTAAAACCGCCAACAATGTGCTGATTCAACTGTCTGGTGCCTTTTAGGCTCCAGGTTGTGTTCAGTTGTTCTGCTGTGTATTTTATTGGAGAATGTTTTACATCGTTTTTTCCCCTCCAAATGTGGGTTAAGTGGAAATATACAGTGGGTGACGGTGGCTAAGTGGAGAGCAGGGCTGTCCTTCAGTCAGAGGTTGTAGTCGCATGTCGATGTGTCCTTGAGCAAGACACTGAACCCCTAAGTTGCTCCCGTAGCTGTGCCTATGGTGAGATAGAATCTGAATTGTGAGTCGCTTTGGATGAAAGCGTCTGCTAAATGACTGTGATGTAATGTATAGTGCAATGCATATCACCAGCTTAGAGTCTGAGAACATAGGATGGAGCTACCCAAGCTAAAGAGGAAGTCTCAGCAAAGGAAGGTAGTTGCTGTATTTAACGCACAAGCTGAATGAAAGATGGCTTCTAGTGATCAAAGCAAGTAACACGGATTACCGTTGAAAACTCGACATCACCGTGTCCGTCCTGCAACACTGTCCTGGTTGTGGGTGCTGTACCTGTGGACTCCACTGGATGCAGCTTCGTGTTTCCTCTTCCTTTCTTTGCAGAATATAAAGCCAAAGTGTCGACGATGCACAAAAGTGGTAACACTTTATAGGAAGGATTCATATCACATGCCTATGAATGCATTCATAATGCCTCCTGTCGCTCGCTATTAGCAGATGATCAAGTCAATATGAGTTGATGTAATTAGAGCTTTAATTACGGTCGTTATCAGTGAACAGGGACTCTTCTCACACACGCGAAGCTTTTTAAAGTCACAATCAGATTTCTGGATCCTTTGAGCTTTAATCACAAACATACATAATGCATTAAATCATCTTGAGTGACGCACGTAGTTATGCAGTGCTTAAGTATGTGCAGTATGTGTGTGGGTTATTTTGTGCCAGATACACTTTTAGCCCGGCACAATGAGCTGTGACCTGGATGACGGTTCATCCGTTGTTCACTCAGTCACTTCTAATGAAGGCCAATCGATGCTCAATAGTTCACGGTGAGCACGTAAACCCAGATTTCAGACACTTATGCAGCATTGTTATAATTTACATCTATAACATTTGACACGTGGCCTTGTGGGATTGTAAGCAGAAAGTAGCGTACGTGTTTTGAGTTCTATTTCATCCTTACTGACCGCCAGAGGCAGTGCTTCACACTGGATATCTTCCGTCTCGCACATGCGCAGGTCGAATATTTATATCAACAAAGTCACGTGTGACCTCGGATGACCCCCGTCGTCTATAAGTTCCGGTGTCATCCTGAGCTCAGTCCTTTTTTCTTCTCGCGACGCAGGTTAGCTACCATGGTAGCATAAACAAGGATGTGTCTACGATCAAGACATATTAGAGCTCGTCGCTGTAGCCTTGTGACTACCGGTCGGAGTTGCGGTTCTCTCGCCCTCCAAAGGCTGCGACGAGCTGTCCCTCTTCGGAGGGAACGGTGTGTTCGCCGTTCGGACATCGAGCCCCGGACTGGTGGACGCCCCTATCAGCGGTCGTCACCAGTCTGATAAGGGTCAGCTAAGTCGTGATGACAGCAATCGGTAAGATCGATTAACATTGTTTTCTATAACAGTTGTTTGTTCCACGGTTGGCAGAGCGCTTCCGCTCTAGTTAATCGAGTGGCGCGCTAACGAGAGCGTAGAATTACGCTGTCGGCCCGCCCTTCACAGTGTTACGGCTATCACAGTTAGCAGAGTGTTCCTGCTGTGAACTAGAGCAGGGATTCCCAAAGTGGGGTGCGCCAGCTGCCTCTAGGGGGTGCGCGAGAGGAAAAGTGTAATGGCTGTCTGATGGTGTAATAATATTAAATATTAAAAAAAATGTAATTTTAATTTAAAAACTGTCAGGTGGGACATCTGAAGCTATCAGTCGTAAAAGAGGAGAGGGACAGAGAGAGAGAGAGGAATCGGAGGCGAGGGGAACGGAGAGGTGCAGCACAGACAAATCGGGAGCACATCGGCCCATCGCGGAGTCAAGGTAAAAAAGAGGAAACGAGAGTGAGCGTCAGACTGGGAAAAACAAGAGGAAATATGATGAACACTATGTGTGTCTGGGCTTCACTTGGATTGGCAACGCAGATTCCCCAAAGCCACAGTGCGTGGTGTGCAGTGAGGTTCTGGCTAACAGTCTGAAGCTCTTATTTACGTCGCCACCTGAACACCAAGCATGCCAGTGCAAGTCAAAAGCCCCTTACATCGTTTATATCGAAATTGGAGGAGTTACAAAACAGCCAAAAACAACTGGAGTCTCATTCATGTGTGGGTCTATAAATGACGCACTACGGGCTTCATATCTGGTTACAGAATAGCGAGAAAGGGGCTACCGCACACAATCGCCCAAGACGTGAGCTTGCCAGCTGCCAGAGAGATGGTGGAATGTATGATTGGGGAGAAAGAAGCAAACAAGTTGTGCATGATCCCGGTGTCCAACAACACTGTGTCGCGCCGCATCGATGCTTTGTCCGAAGACATCCTGGCTACATTAGTCGCTCATTAATTGTAAATTAAATGTGATAATCTGCCTCTGAGCCTGTGCGTGTGTCCTCGCATCCGTATTGCTCTTTAAAAGTGACGCCTTGTGTCACTGAAAGTTATTGAAACTTTGTTGCAGTGTTTCAGGGCGTTTTCACACCTTCAGTTCGTTTGCTTTGTTGCAGTTGCTCCTTTGTTCGGTTTGTGTTCACACTGCAACATTTAACAGCGGACTAAATCTTGTAAACAAATGCCACGAGCGAGCAAACTGTTCTCTCATTGGTCCGATTCTTATGCGGCTATGAAGGCTTAAAAGGCTCTGTTGCTTCTTTTTTTTTTTTTATTAAGGGGGGGGGGGGTGCGCGAACCCGGTCGGGATGTAGAAGGGGGTGCGCGGCCTAAAAAGTTTGGGAACCGCTGAACTAGAGGGTCGGATTTGGCATTCCAATCCCTGCCGCCTTCAACTATGGGTCACGGGAGGGCCCGACCGGATGCTGAGTGGCTGCATAGAACCAGTCTGACTGACTATTCTGAATGCCAATGCGCGGTCTACCTGCCGGCAGTACAAGAAACAGGTGGAAGCTGTTCTCCGACTGGTGTGCGGCTCAGAACAAGGTCCCAGTACAGCGCCCCGTGCCTGCTGTACTGAGTTTCTACAGTCCCTCCTGGATAAGGGCCGGTCTCCCCGGCATGGGACCTACCCTTGGTACTGGACACCTTATGCTTGTCTCCTTTTGAACCCCTGGCACAGGCGGAGCCGAGATGGCTATCAGCAAGACTGTTTTCTCCTTACCGTCAATTTAGCTCAATGTGGGGGCGAGCTGCATGCCCTAGTGTGCCCTAGTGTGGGCCCTCAGAGCTTATGTGGAAGCCACCGCCTGCATAGTCAGTTATGGTGAGCCTAAGAAGGGCTGTGCTCCTTTTTAAAAAAGAAAAAAACAACAGCACCTGTCCCACTGGATAGTGGAGGCCATTGCCGATACATACAAGGCGAGCGGCTGCGCTCGGCCATCCGGGGTGAAGGGTCACTACCAAGAGTGTCTCCACACCGAGGGCAAGCCTGAGTGGTGTGCCTGTGGGGGATATATGTGCGGCGGCCTCATGGGCATCACCGAGCACATTCACCAAACACTACAGAGTTAACGTTGCCAACCCTCACCCACTGGGGAGGGTTCTTTGGCCAATTTTCTCTGCCGGAGCTATAAGGGGTAGTTACTGTGCTTCCTCGTGACTCTTTTGGTATGAGTCATCCAGTGTGAAGCACTGCCTCTGGCGGTCATCCAGGATTCATAGAACCGTAGTTACATTCGTAACTTTCGTTTTATACAGTGCACAACTCGTACCAGAATTCAGGCACCAAACATGATAGCAGACATTAAATGTAGAGCACTATATAATAGATTGCTGCACTAAGAATTAGTCCAGGTAAAAACAACCTTCAGTTGTTGTACAAATTAGAAAAAAATGAATTAGGAATCGTTCATTATTGAGTTTAAGAGGTGCTCTCAGGTATATTATTTCTGTCTTTACCTTTGTACAGAGCTAGGCTGTTTTTCCCCACTCTGAGTGTTTATGCTAAACAGCTTCGGGCTCCAGCTTCATATTTAACACATAAATGTGAGATTGGTACCGGATTTCTCTGGAAGAAAGCAATTCCCCCCCCCCCCCCAAACGGTCCAACTGTTCCTTTAATAGTGTTTTCTAGGTGCAGTCATGTTTTTTTTTTGCATTTGTTCGGATACTAAGACCCCAGTTCCACTTGATGCACCGCACCGCACCCATCACATCCATGTCAGCCGATGTCGAGATCAATACTAATCTCGTGACGGCATCTAGTTATAGTTTGCCATATTTTGCAGAAGACAGGGTTTGCTCTCGCCTTTCGACCTGCTATTAATCCACATTACCGGAGACGTGGGAGAGCATTGCACGAGGCATTCAGCAGTTCGGCAGCCCATAATGAGGTTGATTTGTGCCCCTCGTCTTCAACCTGCTGTCACAACCACTTGGCCTTATCTGGGGTACAATGAGACCATTGCCCCTTGAAAACAAATCACACGGATTCCCCTGGGGATTCAGCAACGCGGCCTTCGCTGCATCCTCCTCATGCCCGGCTCTATCCCCAGATACACGACACAGACCGCTTCCAATATAACCTCCGAAATAACGTGCCTACACACCCACACCTCAGGGAAATCTGCATCTCATTAGTTCTGCACAGTGCTCACTGAAAATAGTCTTTCTTCGGTTGCAAAGTGAGCAGTAAGTTGGAGTGGCTTTCACTGGCACACAGCGGGAGTTTCTCTGCAGCTTGTGAGCTCCCTCTGTCTTCCCTGCTCTCGACAAGTCTGCCTTTGCCCGAAAAACCCCCAGTAAATACAGACGGAATGAGTCAGCGACAGATACACAGAGGGAGAGGGAGGATTTCGTGTCACGATTTCAGAGAGTGATAGGGTGTCACAAAAATAAATGGAGTCGTATTGTCCTCGTTTTCCATCTCCGGCTTCCTGCAGGCTTCTGTGCAGCTGTTAAATGTGCGCTATTATCTGAGTTATGGGACCTGTTTAAGGGTGATACAATCCTTCATGTGTCATTGTCTGTCCACAAAGAGATATTGTGTAAAACCAGTCTGAAGTGTTCGCCTTGTCATCGTCCTTATCGCCGCTTGTCTCTCATTCACATACTGGGGAGGGGGGGATAAGAAGCTCCTCTTTCTGAAAATCAACAGAAATGTAGGACATTTGAGATGCCAAAGGACTCTAGGACTCATCGTCTCCTTGACAACAGTCTCCAAGCAACCATCACTCCTCAAAGCATTTCTCCAACTCCGTCTCTCTCTCTCTCCTCAACCCCTCTGCCTCTTTGCCAGTTTGCCTTCCTCTCAAGAGTCCTCCCATTTGTCCACTCCAGATAGTTTCTGTACCAGCATCAGAAGCTGGAAGCCACAGCTATCTGATGTGATCACATGTGATTAACTGTGGGGAACCGTGTTCTTGCTTGTTAGCCCGAGGCCCTTCTCCACACCTGCTAAAACTAGGGTGGAGCAGACAGGCTGACAGAGGCGTTTTCATTTGTGCCATTGTGTAAAAAAGGAATAGGCCGATCGACTACTACCTGTTTAGTAGCGAGGAATCAAACCCCAATTCGTAGTAGATCGTTATCTTCAGTATTCATTGCTTACATTTTATACACCACCTTGACTTGAACTGTGTCCAACAAAGTGTTTTTGCAAACTGTTGATCCAGAAATCATCGTTGTAAACTAACTGATCTAACTTACCTTCTTTTTGGAACTGTGTCAGGTAACTGACACATGTGTAGCTTTAGACGGTGTCCGTGCCTCCACCGCTGCTTAACCTTCTGTGGAGTGAGGGAGAATAATAACTGAAACAGCGTTTCGATTTTAGACCAGACTGCTTCGAAAAAAACGGAAATTTAAGTAACAAGTATATGAGGTTAACCTGCGGCAAGAATATCAAGTAAGACCATGGTCGCCTCCAGCTTTAGAAGTGTTCCACGTTCTCTATCCCGTTTGTCATTTGCATAGTTACGAGACATATTAAGGTCAGTTCATCCAAATGTCCTCACATGCAGACAGTTTTTCTTTGTCTTGCCTTTGTTCAAAGATATCACTTTTTTTCTTTATCAATAGAATGGAGGTCAACAGCAGACTTTTTGTCAGTTCATCTTGAAGGGGGTGTGGGGTTTGCCAGACAGAGTGAGTTAGGAATCACTGCCATAGAGGACCATGGGGGGAAAATCTGCTGGTTTTTACATTTTCATCTTTAAAGCAGGTAACTTGACAGATCTCCCGAAAGGCATGTCTTCTGTATGCATCTTTAAGTCAGGACAGTTCATATTCTCCCATCATGACGCAATCTACTTTCAACCTGAGATTATTTTACAGCCACAAAGTGCTGACATGGCATCTTTTTGCCGCTCAGTCCTAAATGGAACAACTGTCCCGAGAGACCGTCTAGACGAGAGGACCTGTGAGTCATCTGATGACCCGTCATGCCGTCCCTCAACCTGGTAACGGCTGTAACGAGACATTGAGTTCATAACATTGTTATATATATATATATATATATATATATATATATATATATATATATATATATATATATATATATATATATATATTTTAAAAGACGAGACACTCAATCAGGATGTCAAACAAAAACATATTTATTCTCAGTGGAAAGACGAGAGTGCTTAGTAGACTGTGACAAACGAGTGAGCATGTATCGGTGACGCTGCCTCAAGCTTGATGAGATATCCAAACGTTTCCAGAACGATCTCTTTTTGGGTCACTTGTGTGGCCAGCCTCCACAGAATTTCCGTCTCAACACGTAATAATGCCCGTGGGTAAAAAGAGAGAATTGAAAGAAAACATCAAACAGCCACAGGTAGATTAGGTTTTCTCTTGTTTGTCCTCCTGTGTCCTCAAGAACCTCCCGGTGTTCTGTGACTCAGCTTCTATTGAAGAAAAGTTCAGTCCGGTCAATTCCTCAGAGCCACTTTGACCTTTTTTCTTTCGCTCCACATTCGTAAAGGGTTCGTTGTGCTGATCGCTCACGGTGCATTCAGCGGAAATATAAAAAAACTAAAATCACACATGAACATATGCCATTGGTGGTATCATCAAACACTTCAAAATCAGTACGGGACACAATCGGTGGATGCGGTGTGAAGATTGTGGTCCAAAAAAAAAAGAAAAAATGTGCAGAGGTCCATTTTTTTGTTTTTTTGTTTTTCTAATAAATAAAGGGTCTTGCCTTTGAGATGGCATTGCTAGAGACACTAGCTGGATTGTGCATTAGCTATTGGCCACTGAGGTACAGTCAACCCAGTATCATGTAACTGTAAACCTACAGGGTCACGTCTTAGATCGTCTACTCGGCATGCTATAAAACAGGGTTCACAACAGGTACACAGGTCGCTATCAGATTGCTATCAGTCTCTACATAATCAGTGCATGCTACTTGGATGTGTGTTCTTTTGTGACCCCCCCCCCCCCCCCCTCTCCCCCGTCCCGTTTCGCCACAGTAAGCATTCAATCAGCATCTTGATGTGACTCTCCACTGTCACTCATTTTGTCTCTCCTGCTCTCTCATCAGGTGATGACTGAGCTCTTGCTGATTCACCCAAGCTGGAAGCAGCGAATCAAGCTCACCTCCTCATGGTCACTGTTTATCTCTCCAACCTATCTCTCGCAAAATTGGTTTCACTGATAGTGGGGACCACAAATGTTCGGTGGTGCGATCCTGGCTGATTTCAGCTCTATCTATCTATCTATCTATCTATCTCTCTTCTTCCTCGACTTTTAGCCGCCACTGCTAAATTCCCGTCCTTCCACCCCTCTAATTTTACCACTCATGTGAGTCTCTTCCATCTCCTCCTTTGTCGCTACATCTAGTCATCTGCAAATCACTACCATCTTCCATTTTACCCTCTTCTCCCTCTCCATCTTTTACACCTCCCCCATAGCCGTCAATCTGATGTGTATGTGTGCGAGTGTGTGTGTGTGTGTGTGTGTATCACAGTGCGCTGAGGTCATGGCAGGAGCGGGACTTCTGGCGAAGGATCTTGCTGCCCCGGTGGCGGCTCATCTCCCTGTAGCGGCCCCGATCCCGATCCCGGTCTCGACCGTACGAGCGCGGTACCAGCCCCGACAGGAAGCGCTTGGCCCGGCTGGTCAGGCTCTCCCTGCGGCCTGCCCCGGGGTCACCGTCGGTCCAGCCGGGGCCCACGCAGTCGCCCCTTGCAGTCCGAACTGCGGCCTCCAACAGCTCGTTGGTGCCATGGTCCAGGGAGGCTGAGAGCTCCATGTAGACGCAGTCGAACATCATGCTGCTGGATTGGGCTTCTGAGAGCGAGAGAGAGAGAGGAAGATGTTGGTATGGTGCACATGATATATATATATTTGATGCTTCACACACTAACAGCTGCAAATGGCAATTAGAGGCAGGAATGTTAAGATATTGGATCATAAAACCAGCAAACCACAGCAGCTGCTGTGTGATGTGGCTCACCACAAGATATAGTTCCTCTGCATCAGCAGCGCACTCACCGATGTATCACAGACATCTCAAGTGTTAATGTGAAGCTTCTTATGCATCAAATTGAGGCAAATGGAGCCAATCTACAGCATCTGACTCTCTGGGGAAGCCTCTCTGTTTAGTGTGCTTTTGAAAGAGCAATATTTATAAAGGGGAAAATGTTTTTGGGGGATTTTCATTTATTACAACGGATACAAAATAGGCATTTTTTTAAAACTATATGCTTATTATCATTTGCACACTGTATGATGGATATCATATTTAAGATAAACGTGGAAGTCCATTCTTGACCCTGTAGATAGTAGTTTGTAGGTCTGGGGAACATGTATTGGATACCTTTTTATGGTATCGCCTGAAATAACCCGGTAACAATTAGGCTCGTGTTAGGATGAGAGCCTGCAGGCCGCAGGGACTTTTGTGCTGCGAGCTTCGTAGCACGCACGCGCATCAGAAAAATGGACTGGATCCGGTTCACAATTAATAACAATATTTAATGTACGACACAAAGTTCACTTTCAAGCTGAATTAACTATCAATAGTAATGTTCTCGAGAACAGAGACCACACGCACGCATCTCACTCACAGGTCTGAATTCAGGTACTGAAAAACGAGAGCGGATGTGGTCTGAGGAATGCTCTCTAGAACAGTGTCTTATATGTCATAAAACGTGTGACTGATCCTCCATTGATCAGTGATTGGCTCCATTCGAATTCTGTCCCCTCCCTGGATCGATCCTTCAGCGAAACAGCTTTGCGCCTTGCAAAACATCTGTCTTGACTCCACCTCTGGTCAGTTGTCCTCCCCACTGACCACATCCTCCATTTGCTGCATGTCCCATTCAGAATCCCTGTCTGACCCTCAAACTATTCTTAGTGTTTTAATACCTTTAGTGACTATACTTTTATGATTTAATACATTCAATTAGTTAATACGCTGTAACACATAATATCTTCTATAAGTAAGAATATTGTAAACATATTGTGACTAACATATTATTATTGTGACACTTCTACTCATCACTAGGGGGGTTATTTAATCGTACTTATAATGTGTTTAACACTGAAATTCTCCACACCAGCATCGAAACTTCTCCAGTCAAACGATGCATGCAATGGATCCTTATCCATTATGCACCATCCACCATGTAAAATTCCTTGTATGTGCAACATACTCTGGCAAAATAAACGATTCTGATTCTGAACTCCGGGGTGGCGGCTAAAGCAGCTAACAGTGCTAACAGCGCTAACAGCGCTAACAGGTATGGCGCATGGGTTATCGGCTGTGTGAGCGCAGTGCAGCAGCAGTTAGCTAGCCCGTGGGACACGCATGGTATCGGTACTGGCATCGTACTTTTTATTAAACAAGCCCCAGCCCTCATCGTTTGACAAAATAATCACAACTCAAGGTCCACTTGGTAGCTTTTCAACCATGTCGCTCGGATGAAGTTTACTCAGTTGTCATGGAGATAGATCTGTTTACATGTGGCAGAGCAAAGCTCCATCCACTGAAAAGGACCGTGTGATCCAGTTAAAAGCAACAAAAAGCTGGTAAATGAACCTTGAGTTGGGATTGTTTTCTCAACTTCAAGGTTGAGAAAAGTCCCACGGATGAAATCATAACAGTTACTGAGCTTGCGTGTCACAACATCCATCGCCGTGAAAACCAAGCAAACTCCATCCACTGATGGAGAAAGGGTCATATGGTATATGGTGGACCTTGATTTTTTTTTTTATCCGGATTTTGTCAAAAAATACGGTCAGTTTTGACCAATGTTCACAAATATGTTAATGTGTGCCGTTTGTTCGATTTGTTTTTAAGTTGATTTTCATTCAGATGTCATGTTTCCTACACTGACCGCTGTAGTTCAAAGGTCATTCAGTCAAAGTTCAGTTAATACAAAATTAAAATGTAATAAAAAAATGATTAAAAAGTCACAAAGCAAGAAATGGTTAAACCTAGAGCTTGCACCAGTGATACAAAATGCTGTAAATTGGTAAATTTAAATATATTTAAAACTCATTTTCATCTGCTTTTTAATATTACATTCATAAAGATCCCTTTTTCCAATGGGCCTTTATTGCATTGTAACGCTCTAAACTATTCCTTTTGAAAATCTGTCAATCAACAGTCATGAATACTAAGAGCCAGAAAGCGAGACGGCGATGGCAGGATAGAGTTAATGTTGTCACGAGCTGAGTTGTATAAGCTCAAATCTCTTTACTGGCACTCAAATGAAAAAAAACGAAAAAAAAAACAGTTTTTATCTCAATGTGACTCCTCTGGATAGGGAAAGGTGACTAAACGTGTTGTTGACAAGGTTCAGTATCTCTCCAAAAATTCCCTGGTCAAACACGCCTGGATGATAAGGAAAGCTGACAGATCAGTCTGCAGCAAATGGGTTTCACTGTCAGCTCCAATACCATTTATTTCCAACTATATTTCAGATTTTTCATTGCCTCTGCTCTCTCAGAGTGCTCTTGAGCAGCTGTGTGCAGAATAATGCTTTTAAGGTTTAATCTCCAATTTCCATTCAACATCGCTGTATAAAACCTACACTGCATGAACTCAAAATGACTGCATAGTGTTTGAAGCAGGAAGATGTCGCCGCCATGCACACATTCTATGTTAGAAACACCCGGGCTGGGAAATAAAATATTCTTGGAGAGAATCTTAACACAAGGGCCTTTTTTCCAAGAGCTTTCGGCTGCATGTTCTTCATCAGTCCATAGTTTGCTCAGTTGTCATGGAGATAGATTTGTTCAAATGGGGTTGAACAAACTCCAGCAACAGAAAAAAAAAAAGTAAGCAGTTCAGTGTGTACCTGAAGATGTTTTACTGAAGACGCCCCACAGTTAACCCCTTCTTAGTATTCTGAACTGTCGTAAAAGCAATGTGACATGTTCATCAGTTTGTTGTTTGTTGGCTGCAGTTCAACAGCATGCACTTTTACTTACTGAGGCAGTGTTGCAGGTACAACAAATAAACAGAACGAGAGGGTAATAATCCAGCCGCACAGCAGCTGTCACCTAATAGTGGGTGAGGCAAGTCCCAAACCAGGTCAACGGGGCTTATCCTAATACCTACGACAGATGATTGAATTGAACTAGATCTTTACAAATAGTTGAAAGAATGTTTTGGAAATTGAATTGGAAAAGAGAGGAAACTAAGGGAAGAGAGGAAAGGTAAACAGAGGAAACGAGGAGAGGAAAGAAGAGGGAACACGAGAACAACAGAAGAGGGGAGATTAAAAAAGGAGAGAAGAAAGGACACCAGAAAAGGGAACGAGGAGGGGAGGACAAGAGTTAGACGACGAGAGGAGCAGAGATGAAATGAGGAGAGGGAGTTAACGGAGAGTAGAGTTAGGAAACGAGAGGAGAAGAGAGGAAATGAGGAGAGGGAGTAAACGGAGAGTAGAGTTAGGAAAGGAGAGGAGAAGAGAGGAAATGAGGAGAGGGAGTAAACGGAGAGTAGAGTTAGGAAACGAGAGGAGAAGAGAGGAAATGAGGAGAGGGAGTAAACGGAGAGTAGAGTTAGGAAAGGAGAGGAGAAGAGAGGAAATGAGGAGAGGGAGTAAACGGAGAGTAGAGTTAGGAAACGAGAGGAGAAGAGAGGAAATGAGGAGAGGGAGCAAATCGAGAGTAGAGTTAGGAAACGAGAGGAGAAGAGAGGAAATGAGGAGAGGGAGTAAACGGAGAGTAGAGTTAGGAAAGGAGAGGAGAAGAGAGGAAATGAGGAGAGGGAGCAAATGGAGAGTAGAGTTAGGAAACGAGAGGAGAAGAGAGGAAATGAGGAGAGGGAGTAAACGGAGAGTAGAGTTAGGAAAGGAGAGGAGAAGAGAGGAAATGAGGAGAGGGAGTTAACGGAGAGTAGAGTTAGGAAACGAGAGGAGAAGAGAGGAAATGAGGAGAGGGAGTAAACGGAGAGTAGAGTTAGGAAAGGAGAGGAGAAGAGAGGAAATGAGGAGAGGGAGTAAACGGAGAGTAGAGTTAGGAAACGAGAGGAGAAGAGAGGAAATGAGGAGAGGGAGCAAATCGAGAGTAGAGTTAGGAAACGAGAGGAGAAGAGAGGAAATGAGGAGAGGGAGTAAACGGAGAGTAGAGTTAGGAAAGGAGAGGAGAAGAGAGGAAATGAGGAGAGGGAGCAAATGGAGAGTAGAGTTAGGAAACGAGAGGAGAAGAGAGGAAATGAGGAGAGGGAGTAAACGGAGAGTAGAGTTAGGAAACGAGAGGAGAAGAGAGGAAATGAGGAGAGGGAGCAAACGGAGAGTAGAGTTAGGAAACGAGAGGAGAAGAGAGGAAATGAGGAGAGGGAGTAAACGCAGAGTAGAGTTAGGAAACAAGAGGAGAAGAGAGGAAATGAGGAGAGGGAGTAAACGGAGAGTAGAGTTAGGAAACAAGAGGAGAAGAGAGGAAATGAGGAGAGGGAGCAAACGGAGAGTAGAGTTAGGAAACGAGAGGAGAAGAGAGGAAATGAGGAGAGGGAGTAAACGGAGAGTAGAGTTAGGAAACGAGAGGAGAAGAGAGGAAATGAGGAGAGGGAGTAAACGGAGAGTAGAGTTAGGAAAGGAGAGGAGAAGAGAGGAAATGAGGAGAGGGAGTAAACGGAGAGTAGAGTTAGGAAAGGAGAGGAGAAGAGAGGAAATGAGGAGAGGGAGTAAACGGAGAGTAGAGTTAGGAAACGAGAGGAGAAGAGAGGAAATGAGGAGAGGGAGCAAACGGAGAGTAGAGTTAGGAAACGAGAGGAGAAGAGAGGAAATGAGGAGAGGGAGCAAACGGAGAGTAGAGTTAGGAAACGAGAGGAGAAGAGAGGAAATGAGGAGAGGGAGCAAACGGAGAGTAGAGTTAGGAAACGAGAGGAGAAGAGAGGAAATGAGGAGAGGGAGTAAACGGAGAGTAGAGTTAGGAAATGAGAGGAGAAGAGAGGAAATGAGGAGAGGGAGTAAATGGAGAGTAGAGTTAGGAAAGGAGAGGAGAAGAGAGGAAATGAGGAGAGGGAGTAAACGGAGAGTAGAGTTAGGAAACGAGAGGAGAAGAGAGGAAATGAGGAGAGGGAGTAAACGCAGAGTAGAGTTAGGAAACAAGAGGAGAAGAGAGGAAATGAGGAGAGGGAGCAAACGGAGAGTAGAGTTAGGAAACGAGAGGAGAAGAGAGGAAATGAGGAGAGGGAGTAAACGGAGAGTAGAGTTAGGAAAGTAGAGGAGAAGAGAGGAAATGAGGAGAGGGAGTAAACGGAGAGTAGAGTTAGGAAACGAGAGGAGAAGAGAGGAAATGAGGAGAGGGAGCAAACGGAGAGTAGAGTTAGGAAACGAGAGGAGAAGAGAGGAAATGAGGAGAGGGAGTAAACGGAGAGTAGAGTTAGGAAACGAGAGGAGAAGAGAGGAAATGAGGAGAGGGAGTAAACGCAGAGTAGAGTTAGGAAACAAGAGGAGAAGAGAGGAAATGAGGAGAGGGAGTAAACGGAGAGTAGAGTTAGGAAACAAGAGGAGAAGAGAGGAAATGAGGAGAGGGAGCAAACGGAGAGTAGAGTTAGGAAACGAGAGGAGAAGAGAGGAAATGAGGAGAGGGAGTAAACGGAGAGTAGAGTTAGGAAACGAGAGGAGAAGAGAGGAAATGAGGAGAGGGAGTAAACGGAGAGTAGAGTTAGGAAAGGAGAGGAGAAGAGAGGAAATGAGGAGAGGGAGTAAACGGAGAGTAGAGTTAGGAAACGAGAGGAGAAGAGAGGAAATGAGGAGAGGGAGTAAACGGAGAGTAGAGTTAGGAAAGTAGAGGAGAAGAGAGGAAATGAGGAGAGGGAGTAAACGGAGAGTAGAGTTAGGAAACGAGAGGAGAAGAGAGGAAATGAGGAGAGGGAGCAAACGGAGAGTAGAGTTAGGAAACGAGAGGAGAAGAGAGGAAATGAGGAGAGGGAGTAAACGGAGAGTAGAGTTAGGAAACGAGAGGAGAAGAGAGGAAATGAGGAGAGGGAGCAAACGGAAAGTAGAGTAGAGGAAAGAAGTGTCAAAGGAGAGGAGAGGGGTTGAGTAAATGAGGAAATTTCCCCCTAATGGACCAAAAAAGTTGAACTGCGCTGAAGAAAGGAAAGGAGGAGGAAGCAAGGCGAGAAAAGGAGACGAGAACAAATGGGATGAAACATGTGAGTCACAAGACAGTCGAAGGAGACACTGAAAGGGGAGGACAGGCAAGATGGCAGATGAACAAGCAGCAGGAGGAGAGGAAGAGACGGGCAGAAAGAATGTCGACTCAGCAAACAGAGCCAGAGTGCATATTAATCAAAGCCCTGAGGAGCAGGGCCACACCACAGCCATGTTGAACAAATGATAAATACGCTGCTGATGTGACACCGTGTGTTTGTGTGTAGTAAGGCTGGAGAGAGACGTGGGGGGGGGGGGGTGTTAGTTGAGAGGTAGCAGAATAAAATTGTCACTATATGCCATAAATAGACGTTATGACTTTGGCATTCTCAGCCAGGCCGCAGGTTCTTGAAGGGGGAGTGTTAGTTAGCCGGGCAGGCGTCAGGCTCACATGTCAGAAAGAGTTCATGTGACCTGTCCCGAGAGAACATAAGAACATCCTCGTCAGGCGCCCTGGGAGCAGGGATGGAGCGTTTCCATATCGCTGCCTCTGGATTTCTTTTTTTATAAAGAGAGAATATGCTGAGTATCGGCATCTCTCATTACTCATTCCTCGCCTCCTTCCTTTCCTCCCTCCTTAAGAATACTCCAAAGCCGCGATCGAACGTGACGCGACAGCGATGTGCAGGCATCGATGCGCACAGATTTGTTTCACTTGCTGCCTCTGTTTAACATGCACAACAAAGCAAAGCAAACAAGACTTGACCCCCAGGCTGTGGTTTCTACTTCCAGAGAACACACACACACACACACACACACACACACACACACACACACACACACTTCATCCCAAACAATCCCAAAAGACTCCATGTAGCATTAGAACAAAATACCAAACGTTTAAAACAATAAAGACAAAAAGATGCCGGTACACTTGGCTGGCCTACGTACTACGTTTCTGTGGCTTAATATGGATGTTTAACGAGAGCAGTGAAACAAAAAGAAAGAGCTAAAAGTAAAAGCGTGGTAGAGCTGCAGAGATGTAGGGTTCTCTGTGTGTTGACAAGCAATCTCTTCGCATTTGACTCAGTCGGAAACATTAAGTTGCTATCTGAATGGATTCTTCTTGCGAGGAGTCGCAATTTAAACTTCTAATGTATCTGAAAGTGGAGTTCACCTCTGGTCACTGGCAATTTCTGCAGAATACAGATGAGACAATATAACTTGAAAACCTCTCAGGTTGAGGGAGGAAGGATACCATATTCCAAATAGATGCAAATTGATATACAGCCTCCCTCCCTTTTATAAAAACATCCTCCGTCTGAAGGTCTAAAAACTCAGTGGTTCCTTCAAGGACAAAAAAACAAGCCCCACTCTCAACACACACACACACACACACTGACACAATGCCTTCCATACATCTCTTCAAACCGAGACTCCCATTCACACACACACACACACCATTCTCACACGTTGGCTCTTCCCTCTGTCTCTCCTCTTCCCGTCGCTCTTATCACGGTCCTCGCTGTGAAACAGCCTCGCTGTCATCAAGCTGATGGGAGAGACACGAAGCCGCGAGTCTGCTCGATGGCACGTTCGCCGCGTCTGTGTACATGCAGGCGGTTGTGCGCGTATGGCGAGTGAAAACATGCATAAAGATAGTCAGAGCAGCGGCGTCCTGTAAAGAGGGCGATAATCCCAGCAGAGATGATGTTGTGTGCCGCCACCAAAGGGACACAGATGGAGCCCCTCCAGAGGGTTCGATAGGGACGGAGAGGGGAATGTGGGCAACAGCAGCGGAATATTTCTCTTTCGTTATGCGACAGTGTATATTTGTTTCGGAACGAAATGTGTAATGCGAGTACACACAAATAGAGTTTTGAGTTTTTATATCATAAACTGTGAGTGCAAGGTGAAACTGCGCTGTCAGCATTTTCTCCCACTTTGCATTTGAAACATTAATGCAATTCAGGCAATAGGACGGGCTGCCAGGGCTACACAAAGTCACACAAAGTCACACAAAGTCACTCAAAGTCACTCAAAGTCCAGCAAAGCCACTCAAAGTCCAGCAAAAGTATAACTTGCCTCGAGTCTGATCTCTGTTCAGCGGGTTTCTTCTTCAGGTAATTCGTTTGGCCAAAACCAGGCTTCAGTGTTGCTAAAACACACAGAGGTCTGTAGAGCTTGCTGCTCAACACAATGCTATTGACCAGCTCTCAGATTTAGAGGATTGATTCAATTTGCATCGTTAATTACCGCATCAAAACAACACTTACACATGCCGATAACAATATTCACCCCCGTGGACTTCTCCATGTCTTGTTTTCTTTAATTACATTGAATCACAGTGGATGGTTTTAGGATTCCTTGACAATGATCGACCGCAAAATACTAATGATGATGATGATGATGATGATGATGATGATGATGTACCTAAATTGAATACGAACACAAGATAATCAACTGCATTCATTTTTATACCCACTCATGATTGTGAGGTATTTCATCATCAGATTTGTATTGAATGCATCTTTGTCGACATGAGGTCATTTTTACCTGGAAATCGACACTTTATCCTTAAAAATACAGGTCACCTGAAATGACCTCACACACTTGGATTACACAAGTCATTTCATTTATTGTGACAGCTGGATGACTTGGGTCTGTCATAACAACCCCACCTGCAGACATTTCCAGCATCATTGTCAAAAAGCCTCCAGATTACACCCAGTATGATTCAATGTGGTGAAACAACATACAAATAGATTTCATCAGCAGTCTTTTGTTTGTAGCCCTTTACAACAATAATAGATCAAAGTTTCCTCCCGCAAGGAGTTTACCAGCTGAGCATTTATCCCTGGATATATTAAACAGCAAAGAAACGGGGTGTCTATCTTTAATCTTCAAATCAATGAGTCTTTTAAAGTCTGAGATCGGCTTGGAGGAAGATTTATGGTAAAATACCAGCGTAGAGAGACAGATGAGCCGAGGCAGAGAAAAGGCAGAGAAGAGGGTAAAAAGAAGGGATATATGAGTAATTGCACAAAACACACTACCACTGATCACCAGGGGACAATGTGTCTGTATGTGTGCATGTGCCTGGCGGCTGGGTTCATCGGTGCTCGTGTTTGGTTCAGATGCAAACGAAGCGTTTGGTAAACTCCCAGCCCGCCACGGTTACCTTTGCCGGTTGCCATACGAGGCTGTGACATTTGAAAGACTTTTCAAATCGATTACTTTTTTCGACATACAATACGAAGATGTTTTTATGACTTTTTTTCAACACACTATGATGTTATTGACTTTTTTTTATCATTCCTTCTACATATTATACTTTCACCTTTTGGAAAAAATACTTATTTTTTGACTTACCAGCCAAATATTTTTGAAAAGATTATATTCTAGTTCTAGTGATATGACGTTTTTCGACATACGATATGAATTTTTTAAGATACACTACTATGACTTTTTAAATCATTATTTAGACATTCTATGACTTTTTTGACTGACTTTACGCAAATTCTTTCGACATACTATCATATGACTTTTCATCACTGTTTTCGTCATACTATACTATTACTTTTTAAACATACTGTACTCTGACTTCCCATGACATTTTATACTATGAATTATTTTTTACTTTTTTGACATACTGTACTGTGACTTTTTAGTTATACTATACTGGGACTTTGTTATCAGTCTTTCGACATACTATGGGATGACATTTTTCAACAGCTATGCTATACTATGACTTTATTTAATATTCTTGTGATATACTATACAATAACTTTTTTTTAATAAATAGACTGACCTTTTTAAATTATTCTTTTGACTTTTTCATGATTTATTTTCAACATACTGTACTGTGACCTCTTTTGACATACACTAGTGTGACTTTTTTTCAATCAATATTTCGACATACTATGACTTTTTTTGACATACTCTACTATACCAAGGGTCACTAGGTCACTAGGGTCCAAGTCCGGACCCAGACGCCATGGTATCTGGGCCATGGACTTATAACCAATAGATAAGTGAGAATTAGGACATTTTCATGGAGCGCTTCTATTTTGACTGGCGCAGCTTTTCTAGCCTTTACGGCACTCGCTCAGCGGTCCAGGAAACACCAACTAATTACATGCGTTGTAAATCACATTGTTACCTTTTTCAACATACTACACTATGACTTTTTTATCACTTTTTCGAACACACAAAAATATATTTGTAACAAATTTTTTAAAGCTTTTTTCGACATAATATACTTTTTTTTTTTTACTTTTTCCTGACTTTTTCCGACATACTAAACCAGGGGTCTCAAACTCATCTTCACTCCGGGCCACATCAGCATCACGGTTTCCCTCAAAGGGCCGGTTGTAAATGTAAGACTGTGTAAATGTAACTACTCCTAACATATTGGTAAATAACTGTCTCTGCATTTGATTATTGTTTATTCAAGTGTTAAAATATTGTACATGCAGTTATATAAATGTAAAACTATATTTAAGCACATTTCTGTTATTATAACTTAAATCCTTTTAATTTAGGGTCAAGAAACCCACATTACTCTGTCAAAGATCAAACTATTAAAGAAAATATCAAACACAAGTTATTACAATAACTTTGTTCAATGCTTAAAATCCTTTTAAGGGTGCGTTTGCACAATCCCACGTGAAGTGTTTCATGTGTTTTAAAGCCACGTTTAAAGTAGTCTTCAATGTACTCACAATAATATTTCCATGTCAAGTGTACAGTAACCAGCCAAAGAGCTGCTTCTGTGACTGTGTGTTTAAGTATCTCATAATTTTGACTTTCTATCTCATAACTTCGACTTTCTCTCTCATAATTCTGACTTTCTATCATAGTTATGACTTTCTATCTCATAATTCTGACTTTCCATCATAATTCTGACTTTCTATCATAGTTATGACTTTCTGTCTCAGAATTCTGACTTTCTATCATAATTCTGACTTTCTATCTCATAATTCTGACTTTCTATCATAGTTATGACTTTCTGTCTCATAAATTCAACATCAAGTCTAACTTTTACTTTTTTTTCACTTTTTATTTTTTTTGGCTGGCGGATTCGCGGGCCACATAAAATGACGTGGCGGGTCGGTGTCGGCCCGCGGGCCTTGAGTTTGAGACCCCTGTACTATACTGTGACTTTTTTTTGACATACTGTACAATGACATTTTTTCAACATTACTTTTTTCGTCATTTTCCAACATGCTTGACTTTTTAAACATTTTTTGGACATACGATGGCTTTTTGAAGATTTTTTCGACATACTATACGAGGACTTTTTTGACATACTTTGCCGTTACTTTCTAAAGACTTTTTTTGAAAGGACTTTTTTTTTTTTATCATTCTTGCAGCATACATATACATCATTTCTTATGGCATTTTATGATCTGCCATTTTTTCTGACTTTCTTATGCCACTCTATACTCTTCACATCAAACCTATGGTCTCTCTCATCACGAGGAGGAGTCCATAGCTTGACAGACCTGCCATGCCTAGATATGGTTGCTAACCTTCTGCGCTGATTTCACGGGAGCGGACGAGGTCGCTCTTGTTCCCCACCAGGATGATTGGTGTGTGTGGCTGGGACTCCCTGAGAAGGAGGCGGAGCTGGGCAGTGCGGTGGAAACTTCGCCTGTCAGTCACTGAGAAGACCAGGATACACACATCACACTGTAGAGTGGAGAAGTCCTGTGGATACAAAAACACACATGAATAAAACCCCTCAGTGGAGTAGATTAGTACTGCATACATAAAGGAGAGGTCCGATGACAGCTGAACAGGTGTTGGACGTCAGGTTATGCAAGATCATTTTCATGCCAGAGATAAATAACAATTTGTCCTTGAACATGTTCAAAATCAGATTTCCCCTGACCATAAACACATCCCATCGGGGCTTCTTGTCACAGAGGCTCTATTAGCCTGAGTGGCTCTTGCAGCAGCAGCAGCAGCTTTGAACTGCCTCGTCTAGGTCCCTCTTGCGTTCGATCAGACACTTTGGACTGATAGATATACGGGTGTTAAATAGGTCATGGCAAGGTTCTCATGGATGTACCTCAAACAAAATCTCAACTAGTCATCATATCAAGGGAGCATCAAAAGCCAGATTCCTCCGACTCAATCATTTGTTGACCTAATTCTTTATCAAGCAACGGTCGGCTAATTCGATAAGTAATATGAGACGCAGAGCTTTGCCATATGGTTCAGGGTTTAGTGAAATTCCCTGTGGTTGTGAAATGCAATCACATTATGGATTTAAGTCTGACGCCTGTAGTCATGGGGGTTAGGTATATGCACCATTCATGTCTCACGTCATTTTAGCTTTTTAAATGATTCATCATCTTTGTTCAGAATATGGCCGAAGAACAGCAACCTTTTATTTTGTGGTTCCTCGTATTCCCCCTAAAAACAGGTCAAACGACTATGTGTAGTCCAATATGAAAGACGTCGCTCAGGGTGACAGATCCACCGGCAATGATCACACAACTTTACGGTTCCCCTCAGCTCCAGGGAGCGTTGTAGCACCTATCATCTCATTGTTTTGCTTTTTATGGCCCATAATCTGTTGTATCAACCCTGTACCAGGCTGTACTATCTGGACAATTTAGTCAAGTATTTGCCTACTGAAGAGCAGGTATGTCTTTCTGGAGTTGGAGGAGACCAAAAATGAGGTAGAAATTAATTCATTTTATTGAATATTGAACAAACATCTGACATCTGGTTTCGCAAGAACCACGAACCCAAATAAATGCTAAAGTTGTCTGCTGGATGTGTAAATAGGCAACTACCGGCTACATGTTGGGATTACAGCATTCAAATCGTCCAATTACGACTGCTTTACAATTCCCTTAAAGTCACTGCAAAGTTAGATACAGAAATATGTTTCCGCTCTGGTTGACAACATCACATATATCTGCTTGATCCAGAGTCTCAGTGATTCTACTCGGCCTGGAACGCTGCATCAAAAAACATGTCTTTACCTAATCTCCATCCTAACAGTTTTGATTTGGCATCCTCACTATGTTTTTGGTTTACGGTTCTGTTCTTCTGGAATCAGCAGTGCTACTCCAGGCCTGTGGGTGTGAAGAGGTTAAAACAAAAGACATTTTATCTTTAGTCCGAGAAGCACAATCAATACAAACTATTTCTATGTCAAAGACAGAAACCTGAGACCAGGCTCCACAGTATTATGCCAGTCAAAGTCTTGTTCTCTGTGTTTGAAATAGAGACTTATTGTAAAAGAGGTTTCTTGTAGTGAAGCACAGACTGTCACTGTGGACTGCAACTGTTTCAACAAAGTATTTCTGTTCACTGTTTATAGCAAAATACCAGGAAATAAAGTTTATATTACAGTCTTGAGCTCAGAAGATACCCAGAGGGTTGGTACAATTCTATTTGAGGTTTTAATCCATTACTTTCCAACTGTTTTATTTCTAAACACTGCAAATCTCTGACCTACAGAACTGCAAACACAATCACGTTGTATTTCAACTGGAAATAGGCCTCTGGAGCTGGTGACTTCATCAACATGAAAACATGTTATTCCCACTAGATAACCCAACCGGACCGCTAGCTGTGGACTGCATGTTGTCTGTGTGTATGTGCGAGTGCACAGGATGCCCTTGCCCTACATCCACAGCCCCGAAGGAAAATCCCTGCCCTCCGGAGAGTTTCAGACGCCTGAAAAATTCACGTGGTCTCAAGCGGCCAAGTAGTATCGGATCAGACCCCGGAGCAGGAAACTCATGGGGAGCAACCTTGGCACTCTGTTTGACGTAGCACAGGAAAAGACAGGGAGCGGAGAGAGGAGGAGGGCACGGAGCCATTGGCGTGGAAGGCTGCTCCGCCACCTGTCACTGTCTGATTCAGGGATGAGGATGAAGAATGGGAACAACAAGACAGAGAGAGAGAGAGAGAGAGAAAAAATGGAGAGAGACACTAATCTTAGTAAATATAGGAGTACAAACAGAGAGTGGACATCGACTAGGAGTGTGATGGAGCACTTCAGGAGAAAAACTGACCACGTCAATACACCTCTCTATCAAACGGAGGCAGAGCAACTCAGAACAGTGCCAACTCTCCCCCTCCATCTCCCCCTGTCTCTCGATTAAGCAGCTCCTCTCTGTTCACAAAGAGCAGACCATCTGTCAATACCTACTCCCCCTATACGCACACACACACGTACGTGCGCACGCACACACACACACACACACACATTCGCATGGACTAATACACAAAAACAAAAGCCAAGCTGAGAGAATAATATGCAAATCATATGTAAATACACACGGATCAGTGAGCATTCAGGAAAATATCATTTAAATCAACTTAACAACAAAGACGTCATCGGGCTGACGAAGCCATTTCCCCTGAAATGCGTCTGCTTTGTGAGGTTTCACTTGATTGGCATCATCTTTTACACTCACAGCCTTGCTACACTGCCGAGCCAAAAGTGTGTGGACACATATCCGGTCAACATATGTCGGTGTACTTTTAGTCTGTGGCTGTTTTTCGTGGTTTGGTCGAAGCCCCTTTAGTTCTAATTTAGGGAATTTGCTCTTAAAGGCCCTGGGAACCTATATTCTCAAGCATCTTCTTACTATGAGCAATGGGGTCGTACGTAAACACAAGATGTCCGGCCAAAGAGCTTTGCCTGGGCTCTTCTCACTGGTTTGAAGTGGGCGGGACCCGATTGGCAAAAGGTGATGTCACGCACTTCCATAAACCAATCAGGATTTAGCAATATCTGAATCAAAGTGTGATGACAGTTGAAGCCTTGTTTGCTATTTGCTTGTTAACTGACTTAATGATGATACTTTATGTTTTGTATTTTTTGGGACCAAACTTTATACTTGATTGTTGCCCAATTAGCAGTGAATTTCTGATGAAATGGAAGTACTGAAGATGTAATCCATGTTTTCGGCGGCTTTAATGCAAGAGAGCATACAATGATCTTTCTAAAGCAACAGTGTGCTTCCAGATTGAGGTTTTCCAAATGTTGAGGCTGAGCTCCCCATCCTGAGATAATGACACAGCTGAAAGTTAAGAACATTTATATTCAACGCTACAATGTTGGCTCTATATTGAAATTATGAATAAATAATGATGGGCGATTGTTGCTTTGGGCTAAATCCTGGAGTGTGTCTGCCAAATGTCTCACGTCGTTTCACATCATTTGACTGTATATTACCATCTATCTTGCTGATAGCTTTACTTCAATGAAATTCACCACGAGTGCTGAATTGTTGAGGCCATGAACACAAGTTAAACTCAAATATTTGATAAGGACCCCTTACATTTGGTCAACAAAGAACTGTAACAATACCGAGCAGGATAATGACATTACTCTTTATAAATAACCCAAAACATATTTGCCACTTCTGTATATTTTAAACATGCCATTATCGGCGGATAATATACCATGCTGATACATTGGCTGGAGCTCTTCTTTCCACTCTGCTGTAGCTTCTCATTCTGTTAAACACAGTCCACTAGGGCAACAATACACATTATACAAACACACATACACTAACATGCACTCAAAAACACACCCACACCATCGTGCTACAGCCAGACACCACATCAGTGACCATTAACAGTGAGGAAAATGAATCACTTATCAGGCGTCATTTGCATAACTTGCTGTGGCGCCGCGAGCACTCTTAACTATTTCTCCCAGTTGTGAAACAAGGCAGAAAACACAGCATTTGGCCCCATTTTGAGAGAGTGCTTGAGCACATGTGTGTGTGTTCATCCCCCATCATACGACATGCTATTGCATCGATTGGCTCCCAAGCAATTTGCTTTGCAGAACAAGATACATGAGCAAAGCAGCTTCAGGTGCTTAACTTGGAAACACAAAAGGTCAAACACTTCCCCACCTGCTTGCACAAACATCCACAGAGTGCGCTGACGTGCACAGATAAATACAGAGATGCTAATGCTACCACTTTGCTTCATCAAAAGCAGACACGTGCTTTGTGCACATCTGCTTCTTTGGCTTGTGGTCCATCTGTCTTATGCCGTGTTCACACCGGTCGCGTTGATTTTTTGACGCGCGTCGAGATTACATACAAAGTCTATGCACAGACGAGAGACTGGCGCGCCGCGATTTTGCGATGGCGCGGCGCGTTGGACGCGTTATTGCAGTGCGGTGGACGCGGTGGACGCCGCAAAATCGCCAACGCGCGAGTTGAAATTTTTCAACTTCAGCGACATAATCGCGTGACGCTGTGGCGGGATAGCCTATCAGCGTTGAGTTGCTCCCCCTGTCATCACTGGCTTCCTGCCGTTCTTGAATCAGGAAATAAATCCTGTAGCCGTCTGTGTTCACCCAGAGCTCTACGATACCTCATATCAACAGAGACCGGACCAAACTATGTGTACACATGTGTGTGTGTAAACCATACGGTACAAACAATGAATAGACGCTGCCGAGTGCTGGTGGAGCTGCTACGATGTTAGCATAGCCTAGCACCGATCCATCAGAGCTACATTGAGAAGACCAGTAACCTACAAATCGGCATCATTACGTCGTTATTTCGGAGTCCCTTTTTGTCGGAGAAGACAAGTACAAATCGGCATCATTACGTAGTTATTTCGGAGTCCCTTTTTGTCGGTTTATTGCCGTTGAATCACAGCCAAATCAGTTTATTTTGTGTTCCTACAGCTGTAGTAAACAGCGACCGGTGGCTTGCTAGACAGTGAATACAGCTCGATGAAATCCACGGAGCTCCTCTGAACAATATTATGAACCAGACATGACGGCGTTTGGCATTCCGATGTTTGAGGGACTTCCACAACACGTACAAAGCAGCAATTGTCCTTATTCCTTTCACGGTTGACAGCGGAAATAAATGGCGGCCAGGTGAACGGCTTCCAGGACGATAAACCACGCCCCCTCTCCGGCGCTACGAGATTTTGCGGCGTTTGGTGTGAACACGACCGGCGGACCGTTGGACGCGATTGTCCAGTGCGTTGGACGCTTTTTTGCAGTGCGTCAAAAAATCAACGCGACCGGTGTGAACGCAGCATTACTGCCTGTCAGGGGAAAACGAAAGAGCTGGCAGGATCAATAAAGATGCAGGGGTGATGAATGAAGGGAGGGAAAGGGTAGGAAGAGGGGGCAGGAGCGAGAAGAGGAGATGGAAGAGTACCTTGTGTTGGGAACGTAAAGGAGCGTGTTTGGGTTATCAGCGTCGAAGAAACTAAATTCTTGACATCAATAGAATTATTAATGTCAGTAACAATTATGAATGATTGTTAATAATAACGGGGCACCACCCTGCGAACAGGGACCAATAACCAAACGATAACCTAAGTCTCATAATTAGTGTTCACTCACAATGTCAGTAGTCTGAGTACTATTACACATTCAGTGCGAATGTGAAGGGTGAAGTTCGAGCACAGACCACATATACAGTTATTATCACAATACGCATGCACAAAGTAATCACAGACAGCTGCTCTTTAAAATATAACAGAGTTTATTAAGTTCTAATACTAATGATCTAGTCAACTAATATCTAAACTAACAACTATACATTCATGAGCACGCTATCTAAAATCAACAGACCATTGAAAAGAGGGGGGGTGTGTATGAGCAAAGGGGGGGGGGGGAGCGAGGGGACAGCTCAGTGACGTGTGGCGTAGTTGGGACGTGGTGACGTCTCTCATGCGCGAGACCCAAAATGGCGGATAGCCAACGGGAGACCCGGTGTCTACATGTGCCGGTAGCTGTTAAGCACGTAGCTAGATTAGCTCAAAGCTATGTGTGTGTTAGTAAAAGAGAAGGGAAAGGAACCCAAACAAAATGAAATAAAACAAGCGATTACGATCCTCTGCGCCGCGCGCGAGTACTGAAGATTGTTCTCTCAGCCAGGGGAGAGAACAGCGACTCTTTGTCTCAGCCGGCGGTTCTGACCTCCTGAACTGATGAGAAGCAGCTTCGACCTCACTAGGCGGCTCGCTCAACACAGATCACAGTAGCATGGAATACACGCTACTCCTACCCAACCCCTACGATCTCAGCGATCGTTAGTGTCTGCGATTATTAAGCATACACCTCGTTATAAAAATGAACAGTACTTTAAGCACGTAAACAAGACAAAATAAACACAAATGAACTCTCTCTAACTCTGCCCAGAATCGATTCGCCTTACGGTATGATTCAATCGTGGTGATTGAGGGGAGTCTTCTGGGGGGTTTCTCCTGAGCTTCGGTGGGCTCAGCCTGCGGCGTCGGAAGCCGTGTTTCTCTCGGTGGGAGAGGTACGCTGTCGTCTGGAGAAAGGACTTTCGCGTCCTTATGGCCGGAGCAGACGAGGCGCTTGGTGAGGGTGGAGGGTGTGAGCTCTCTCTCTCTCTTTCTGAAGAAGTCTTGTCTCTTCACTTCTGCAGGATTAAAAGGGTTCGCTTCGTGGATGCGAACAAAGATAAAATAGACAGTTTGGTGGATTCGGCCAGCGAATATAAACTGTTAAACCTAGGATTTTGGTTAAAAAGAGAAGCAACGTTGATGCGCGCCTCCTGCGATCCCGGAGGGGATCGGTGGAAAAAGCATTGAGATGGGAGCTGCAGGTAGTTTTGTAGAACAGTTGCTGAACCACAGGGGTCCTGGTGCTGTCTTGGCTCTCAGCCAATGAGATTGCAGCGGTGCATTCAGGTGACTTCAGGAGCCCATAGTTTTTTTGGGGGGGAAATTCACACCCTAATGTGAAATTCCTTCAGAGGAGGTTTGGTGCTCATCAAACCACAATCAGGATGAAACCTTTGCTTGCAAAAGGGAAGGCCTGACTCTCTTTGTTCACAGCACATGTTGAAGCCATATGGTCAGACCCCAACACTTGCTCAGATCGCTAAGTCAAAATCTGATAAGAGGATGACGAAGCTTACTGGAGATGGAATGCTGAGTTCGTGGTTTTGTTATTTTTTCTCTTGCTGACTTTCTTTTGCACAGAGACAACGCTTCCCTAAGGGAATTTATTACAGAAGCCATCTGGCCTGCACTGGCTAGGCCACAAACATACACACAAACAAACACAAACACACACACACACATGTATAAACACTGCGTAAGCCAAGCACCAATGACCACGAATGACCACATTATCACCGAATGCAGCTTACATCACAGCACAGACATGGTGAACCATGTGTAGACTGTTGCATGCCATGACCACACACACACACACACACACACGCACACACACACAGGAGGGTGGTTTAGGGAGTGTCCCTGCGTGACCCAGATTCAGGTTTTAATATGACGGCATGTGGAGCCTGCAGCCTGCTAAAGTGATCATTAGCAAGCCCTGAATCCCTACCGGTTTCAGGGATGCTGTTCTGTAGTTGACCTCTGACCCCAAGACAGGTCCACGTAAACATTACGATAACAGACGACCGAACGCAAAAGCACGAAACAAGAAACAGCAACTTTAGGAATGAACTGGCAAGGGGTGAAAGAAAATGGACTCGTTAAATATGTGAAAAACTGATGAGAGAAGTAGGAACAGGTGAGCAGGTGGGTGGGGGGGACGGGACTGCAGGTAACTGCAGGGCTGATGAGAGCCGAGGGAACAGCTGAGTAGACGGGTGGGGCAGTCATGCGACCGGGGAAAAGAGAGAGGGCACCTGGCGGACGGATGGTAAAAGGGCAATGAAGGGTCCTTGGGGTAAGCTTCACCATTAGCTACCATGCTAGACAGCTAGCTTACTAATGTCAATTTCATCTCACGCTAATGTTTGTTAGCAAGAACGCATGTCCTTATTAGTAACGCAAAGTTAAAGGCTACTTCAGAGATACCGTCAGGGCAATTGAAATTGAAAAATGAAGTATGTGTAGCGATGTCAAACAACTTCAGCTGTCTAGCACGTAAACTAGCTAGCTAGCTAGCCGACAGGGTCAGTGAAGCGTTGCATCATATTTCGGTGATGGGACACTAACTCTACTGTGCTCTTAACTCGATTTGAGTCTGTTTATAACTTGCCACAGTACACATGAAATTATGCATTTTTTTATTTTTTTTATTGGATTATTGATAAAATTATGAACGAGCTGTATTGTCAGTTCAAATGTGCCTCTTCTGTCTTTTCTGTAAAGACAATCAAAGCTTTCTGTGAATTTATCAGCTTGTGCCGTCCACCTGATTGAGAAAGCTTCATTAAAAAAATGTAATAGGATTTTGATATTTATCCCTGAAATACAATGCAGCGTGAAGCTTTTCCATTTCTGTATTTTGGTTCACAGTATTCCACACAAGCAAATTGAGCAGTGACTCCCAGCGGAGGCTAAAACAAACAGAACTGTTAAGGTATAATAGCTTATGTGGATTAGGGCAACAAAGGAGAAACTGTAAATCGTGCAGAACGACTCTCATAAGGCTGCAGAACAGCAAAACAGGCAACAGAAGACTGTCCTGGGAAGAAACGCCCTGGGGACAACGCCAAAATCTGTCTCTGTTCCAAGAACTGGATGGTGGGACAATGTTTTTCTTCCCTCCTAATCGAGCAAAAGAATGTGGTCAAGCAGCAATTATCTTCTTCCAAATGACATCCTGCTTTAACACAACAAACAATTCTGTCCTCAGGGGGCAGCAGCAAATTCTCCTCACGCTGATGAACACACACGTATACATCACTGGCATGTACAGGCCTCAGGCTGCACCTTTTGGTTGTCTTTGATAGATATTTTTTATTTCAAGCTGTCAAATAATAATGGGAACTCCTAGACTGGCTCGAGTTTAAAATATCTACCGACACACGCGCAGACACAGAGGCTGATAAACACACATTACAAAAAAAAAAGGGTGAGAGGGCCCCTCTGGTCCTCAGTGACCTCCATATCCCACTTGGTTCCCCTACATACAGAAGCCAGACCCGGCTGTTTAAGAGATACATTACACAACCGACATCAGTCGGCGAACGGCAGCATGGGCCGGGTAGGTCAAGGCCATGTATGTCAGTGTTTCTATTTTGGGCCCATAGATAACTTATTTAAAGCATCCAACCCCACGTGACGGCAACAACACTCACAACGTCCCAGTGTCTGGCTGAGCAGACTCTCAGCCTTCTGTGTGTGTGTGTGTGTGTGTGTGTGTGTGTGTGTGTGTGTGTGTGTGTGTGTGTGTGTGTGTGTGTGTGTGTGTGTGTATTTCACACATTTGACCAAAGCCGATGCGGCGCATGCACGTAAACACACAGTCCACATATGTTTGGCAAGCTCTACCTGCGGTTTGTTGTGCGCCGCTCTCGTTGTGCACTGCAGTTGGGCAGATTACAGCACCAGCTAGACCAGGGGTGTCAAACATACGGCCCGCGGGCCGGATCCGGCCCGCCACGTCATTTTATGTGGCCCGCGAATCTGTCAGATTAAAATGATTAATTATGACACTTGAATAAACAATAATCAAATGCAGAGACAGTTATTTACCAATATGTTAGGAGTAGTTACATTTACACCGTCTTACATTTACAACCGGCCCTTTGAGGGTGAAAATGAGTTTGACACCCCTGCTCTACACCCTCCCATACAGTAGGTGGCGGTATGCAGTTGTGGTTGGTTTGTGATCCAATAAAGACACAGCTGAAGAAGAAGACTAATCAACGCATCAATTGGATACATCCTGAGCTCAATAGGCTTCGGCTAACGACAACAACTACTCCTTTGAATACGGAAAAGCGGAAAACTAATCAATCACTTGAGACATTTCTTTATTAATATTATGAACTCACTACAGAAGCCCCCGTTGTTTCAGGCTGGGTTATAGAGCTTCTGAGAGGGACACGCACCTGGAGTCCTGGTTGGAAAACTACAACGGTGAAGGAGCGCGTGGTAATGTCAAAGACATGGCTTTGAGAAATGTTACTTGTAACCTCTTATGTACAGTCTATGCTTGTATGCATGCTGATCACAACTGTGTCCATTAGTATGGGATTTACATATTCTAGGCAAAATAATAATGTTAGTTTCTGATAATATGTGCTTGGTATGTCTAATAATCTTGTTTACATTTGGAAACCAGACTGTGTTTATAATGATTTCTCATTTTTCGGTTTGTATTGCCCGTTTTAAAATGATTTGAAAAGGTAAAAAGGACTGGGTGGACTACCATCTGTCTGATATAACTGATTAAATAAATCAAGTCATTTTGAGACATAAATAACCTTATTATGAAATGACCACATGGTCAAGTATATTTTTGTATGCTACTGTGACTTCAATAAATGAAATGTACTGAGTGTTCTCTCTTTTTTTGTTCAGAACTTAAAAGCAAAATGAATACAAGTCTCAAGTGAACTGATAGAAAGGAAAAAGTATATGTTCCTGGCCAAGGGGACAGCAGAACGTAATATAAATCAAAAACAGCGGATAAATGCATTTTACAGGACAGGTGGCAACATATGGCCCATCATGATGATTTAGTCTGAATCTACTGCATGTTAATCGTGTGGCCTACATAACCTCACTGATAATGATATCATTGGTTAGTAACTGAGTTTAGAGCAGTGGTCCCCAACCACCGGTACCGGGCCGCACAGGAAGAATACAAATTATATTATTTCCGTTTTATTGATTATCAGAGTCTGAAGGAAGTTTTATTTTGAAAAATAACCGGATTCTCTCGGAATTCCATCCGCCTGTACCTCGTGACACATGTCAAGATGCGATATCTCGGTCACAACTCTGCGGGTGTTTTGGATTAAAATGGAGGCTGAATATCCTGAGATCGCCACTAAAGCACTGAAAACCCTGCTTCCATTTCACACTTCCTCTTTGTGAAGCGGGATGTTCTGCAGTGACAGCAATCCAAACAAAATGACGGAGTAGACGGGACATCAGGAACAGACTTCGGGTGTCATTGTCTCCCGTTACCCCCAGATGGGACCGTCTCGTTGCAGAGAAACAAGCTCAGGGCTGCCACTGATTCAGCGTCATTGTGAGGAGTATTTATTTATGCATTTTGTTTTCATGACGATCGTATCATTTTATTTCGTCGTGTTTTTCCGCCACACCTTGAAGGCCGGTCCGTGAAAATATTGTCTTACATGAAACCGGTCCGTGGTGCAAAAAAGGTTGGGGACCTGTGGGGTAGAGTATCAGGTGCACCTCGGTTGGCAGTGCAGATTGTCTGGGGAGGGACAACAGCACAGCCAAAATATACAGCCGACACGTCGGAAAAAGTCATAGCAGTCTCATGTAAATTGTGTAATCTTTTCTTCCAATCAGAGCAGTGAAATGTGCCACCCAAACAAAAAATAATTTATAGAAAGACTTATTATTATTTGTCTTAACTATTATCCACCAAATAATTCAGTTCAGAACAGTTTCAAGGTCTTAAATCCATCAATTGCCGAATTCCCAAACTCAGGTGCAGGTGAGATTTGGGTGTGGCTGTAATTACCATACAGTACACGGGATGCAACATATTAGCGTTTGAATATGAATTTGCAAACATAGACATCTTAACAATGTCAAAAGGATCATTGTGGAGTTACTTGCAACAGCTTCAACTTTTGTTGTGACTTGTTGCATCTATGATTTAAAATATCTGCAAAGCAATAGACTCAATTATTTTTTTTAATATACAGTGTCTTGGTGAAGGTCTATCATCTGGCAAATTGGCTTTTCAACCTCACTTCAGGCTTCCGGTGTGTCCGATAGGCTGCTGTGGTAAGATACTCCCACCAAACTCCTGTCGTGTAAACCAGTAGCATATCTGACCTGTAACTTTGGATTCAGAATAGACTTTGTCCGTCAGCATTTTTCATAATTGAGTTGAGTATGTTTGGTGCCACTATAATAATTTGAGGATTACCAAATCCCTCCTTGAATATCAAATTGTTAGCATTGATTATTTACTGAGAGTAAAGTACAGTAAAACTTAGAGCTTTGCATAGAGGAGTGATATTTTGAAATATCGTATTTATAATCATACAGTTGTAAAATAATTAACTAACTGTGTAAAATGTTGGGATTTACTCTAACCTCCTACATCAGGACAGTGTTTTCATGCTCTCATTCACTCACTCTCTGTGGATCATCGTTATATCTGGACACTGGTCTTGCCTATCACGTAGTTGTGACATATGCAAGAGTACGTTCCGCGGTTGTCCTGATCGTGACAGTGAGCGTGACCTGTTGGGGAGAGACGGTCACGTATCTCGCCGAGAGTCGGAGGAGAGTCCTGCACGGTGACATGTCGCTGTGTTGGGCTGCTGTTTCAGTCGTATCAAAAGGGGATGGCCAGTCTTCAAATCATGTGCCAACATGCGTTAGTGTACTTCCGGTGTCCGATGTACGATGACGGGGTAATATACTCTCACCAAACTCCTGTCGTGTGAACCAGTAGCATATCTGACCTGTAACTTTGGATTCAGAATAGACTTTGTCCGTTAGCACTTTTCGTAATTTAGCTTAGTATGTTTGGTGCCACTATTGTCACGGCTCCGCTGTGACCTCAGCTTGTCTCTCCTCTGTTGTCTGTCTGTGTGTGTGTGTGTGTGTGTGGCTTGAGCGCGGCTGCAATCATCCGGCACCTGGGCTCATCTCCTCACCTGACAACAATTAGACCTTCATCACCTTCAGTTCAAATACCCCGGCTTCCTGCAACCTCCATCGCCAGATTGTTCCTTCAACTCAGTGGTAGCTACACCTCGGCCCCTTTGAGTTTAAATCTTCTCTTAGGGAAAGTTAGCCTCTTTGACATTTTAACTAACTTGTGTTTTCCCTCTGCCTCAGCGAGTCCCGTGCCACGTCGCCGCCCAGACGCCGCCGCACACACCCCCTCGCTGCTCCACCTGCATGCTCCACAGACAAGCCAAATAAAACCCTTTTTCTCACCTACTCTGCTGTCCCGGTGTCTGCGTTTGGGTCCAGAATAAACCGACCATAACAACTATAATAATTTAAGGATTACCAAATCCCTCCTTGAATATCAAATTGTTGGCATTGTTTATTTACTGAGAGTAAAGTACAGTAAAACTTAGAGAGCTTTGCTTATAGGAGGGATATTTTGAAATATAGTATCTATAATCATACAGTTGTAAAATAATTAACTAACTGTGTAAAATGTTGGGATTTACAGTTATTTACCAATATGGTCGGAGTAGTTACATTTACACAGTCTTACATTTACAACCGGCCCTTTGAGGGCGACCGTGATGCTGATGTGGCCCGGAGTGAAGATGAGTTTGAGACCCCTGAGCTAGACCTTCATGTGTCAATCAGCTGTGAGTCGAGCCAAGAGAGCACTTAAAGGAACAATCACTGAGTGTGAATGTAACAGTTTTTTAAAATCTTTTTTCGCAGTTTGTAACGCAAGGCACCGATGAGGCGCTGTCCGGGCTGGCCAGTGAACATAAGAAGCCCCACAGCCAACAGCATCGGATGCTGACTGTTCGAGCATAGTCTCATGCGCGAGTGAGTGATTAAGTCAGTTTTCTATGTGCGTAGTGTACGTGTGTGTGTCTCTGCATGTTGCTATGGTAACTTGGGTGTAGGTTGTGGTGCACCATGGAGAACACTTGCAGCCCGGCCTCATGGGACTGGCGGGTAACGTTGTGCCAGTTCGAGGCCACCACGTGCGTTAGTCAGCTGGACAACATCTGTCTGCACACCTCACTCTCTGTGCAAGTTTCTATGTCCGTGTGTGTATATATGTGTCTTTTATCAATGGGCATCGCCACAAATAAAGCAAAGAAACATGAGCATGAATTGGCGGATGATTCGGGACGCCGTCCAGTCCTCTCAACCCCACCCCCCACCCACTGCTGACGGCCTTGGAGTTCTTCCAAGCTTCCCTGCTAGCCTGGGTCTGTTGCTTCAGCCTTAATGCTCTGCCTCGTATTAACACGCACAGAATAACACATGTAATTATCTCGAGATTTATCCACCACAGAAAAGAGCCAGTGGAGAGAGGCGAGCAAGCGTCACGAACAAAAGCCAAGAAATGATCTAGCGGTCGGTGTAGTGCCCCAGAGCGAGGTGTAGCTGCGTGTGAATAATTGAAGCTTACGGGGAGAGCCCCTGAAGGCCGAGTGGACATCTGGAAAAAGATGCATTTGACATGATCCAACCTACACTCTAATCAGAGTGTTCAACCGTTCCATCTCATTGTGAATAGGTATTCATGACGGCATGCTGTTGGATTTGGCAAACAATGTAATCAGTGTGACGAGGAGCTTCATGACAAGATGTTGTTTGTCTCTGCCTGCTGCAGCTGAAGTTCTTCCTGCTCAAAAGCCATCGCCACAGGGTCATATTAACTCACTCACGCTGTTCCGCTCAGTGGATGGAGCAATGTACGGTACAGTAAGCCCTCACTGAAATGTTCTTGTTCACTGAAAGATTTCAATTGAAACAAGCAAGGTTAAGATGAGAGTGATTTCCACTTTTCCGAACGAGAACTTCAAAAAAAAGCTTGAGTACAATGGGCACAACTGCTCCTGTAGGATTCTCTGCAATGTGTAGCACACAGACACACACATGAAAGCTCCAACATACGCACACTCTCTTTACACACAAATAATGTGCCCATCACAGAACTCTAACAACCCAACGAATGTCAAAGCAGGAGAAGTTAATGGTGGCTTTGAGAGAAGGCACATTGAGAGCAAAAAAGACTAAATTGTTCAAGATTAAGGAGACTGAGGTGGATGCTGACAGTCAGTAACTCACCTGTTTCCAGTTGTCGAAAATGATGAGTTTGCTGTCCTCGTCGTCGACTGTCACTGAGCACTCGAAGCCCTCACCTGCAAGCAAACACCCATGTCACACACATCAGCACGCAGAGCGTAGTGATGAACACCACTGGCATGAAGTAGTAGGAGTACGATATACATATATATATATATATTGACGGTATGCATTGTGGAGTCTAAATGAATTGCAATATTAACTAAAGAGAAATGGCTCAACTGCTGCCTGAAAATGTTGACAAATGAAAATGTCCTTGACCTACTCGAGACACCTTGAAGCAGTTTAAAGATGTTGAAAGTGTGTTATGTGGCCATGTTTGGAAAGTGTTACTGCAACCCGTTTCAGACATCTGCTCCGTATCTTTATGAGGACATTTATTTCTAGATATTTTTGAGTTATTTTTCTTATGGTCAACAAATCCCATGAAAAGAAAACCAACAACGTTTTAGTCTATTTTTCAGATGTCCCTAACCTAGTCACTCAGTTTGCACAGAATGTTTTTTTTTATCATTCAAAAAAAGCTTGACACTTTAGGTTGAAGCAAAGGTGACTCAAACAGGACTGAAAAGTATCGTTGTTGGGGACTATTTTTAGCTCCTCAACTATTTTAACATACATTTAGTTTAATGTCAAGTTTTTAGTGGATGCGGGGTTAACTCAAAATCATCTGCAGTGTCCGGAACAGGAACCTTTCAGCAATGGTGTGGCTCGGTGACATGTTTTACGACATATCAGGCTTTAACTACACAAACGATGCTCGTCAATAGGATCCATTTTTCATTGGTTGTGGCTTTTGCATGGGATTTGTTGACAACATGAACAACAATATAGACGTAGAAAATGCTTCCATTAGCTGCATTTTACCGGTAAATTGCAAAGAAAATCTCTTCTTACGAAGTAAAAAAAGGTAAAACCTTAAAAATGGTTGTTGACCATTTGACTGTTGTGATACAACCAGAGAAAATAAACGACAAATGAATGAATTAATTAATTAAATAGGTGTTTTACACGTTGAAATTTTGACGTGGAGCTCATCGAATAATTTAGCACTTTGTTCAAATTTGCAATGAGAAAGGGGAATGCCATCGTGGAAACACAGTGTACAAGCTTCTTGGATGGAAGTGCTTTTTCTAGACTCTTTTTGCATGACTCCAAGTGTACAACATGGGCAGCAATGAATACTGTATGGCGTGAGTCAGGGGGCAAGTCAGCTCTATGCATGAGGGCGAGCAGTCGTCTCTCGGTGACACCGACTCATGGACGAGCGGGTCGAGGACCAGGTCTGATTACCCTGTGTAGCAGTGAGCTGTGTAACAGACAGACCACCGTGACCAACAGAGGCCACAGCGCGTCTGATTTCAGAAGCTTCAAAGGGAAACAAACCCAAAGGAGAAATACCTCATTCACTTTCTTTTCTTTTTCGATACCCCTCTCGTATCTGTTTGTTAAATGAATAAAAACAGCTAGCAGCTGGTTAGCTTAGCACATAACCCCCATAGAACAGCTGTTTTCTGTTCAATTAATTGTTCGTTTTTTAATTCGTAAAATGTAGAAGTGTTAGTACGCAGACTGCTTTATCTTTGGATGGAGCCAGTCTGTTTCCCCCCTGTTTCCAGTCTTTATGCTAAGCTAAGCTAACCAATTGCTACCTCCAGGTTCATATTTAGCCTACAGACATGAGAGTGGGATCAATCTTTTCATCTAACTTTTGGCAAGGAATTGTGGTCGTTTTCACTCACACTTATCGTCTGAATAGAACTTTTCTAAAGTTAACCCTTAAATCCTAAAACGGATTTAAAAAGGTTTGCCAGGTGCACACACACACACACACACACACACACACACACACACACACACACACACACACACACACACACACACACACACACACACACACACACACACTCTCCACCAATCCCTATCCAAATCTTTACCACATGTCTCAGAGTCTATGGAGAGGGATCTGTCCGATTGCCCGGCCAGAGATAAGGCCAGCGAGGACTTGCCCACGCCGTTCTGTCCCAGTAGCACTATCTTCAATGCCCCGCCGTGGCTGTGGTAAGCCAACTGGCCGGCTGCCGATTGGCCGATAGAAGCATCCCGAGTCACCCCCGTGTCACCGACAGGCTCCTCAATGCCCGGGATCCAATCACAGTCCTCAGATACGGCCTCTTCCCTCCGCAGCTGGTGCTTGAGAGGCAGGGGTGTGCTTCCACGCCGGAGGGGGGGCGCCATGGTGAGAAACATACGGTACTAGAATTACATTGAGAGAGAAAACCAAAAAACAGGTGTGTAAGTCGAGGACAGTTCTTACAAATAGTCCAAGAGGTGCACACATGCTGCAGATTTACATGTGCAGTAAGACCGTCTATTCTGGTAAATGTTATCGCTGAAGAATGGGGGAAGGGTGTTCCCCCTGTTTGTTGCCTGTGTGTGTAAAGAGGACAGAGGTGATAACAGCGGAGGTGAGTCAAAGGGAACCTACACAAGGAGGAGGGAGACGGGTGGGAGGTGTGTGTGTGTGGGGGGGGGCAGGACGAGCTGCTGACAGACTGACAGAAGATAAGAAGATGCTAAAGGACAGCAGGTTGAAAAGGACACAGAGCGAGAGGGGAAGGAGAGAAAGGGGAAGAGGTACTTAATAAAGAAAGAAACACAAGGGAGGGCTGATGGAGGACAGCTGATGGAGGACAGCTGATGGAGGACAGCTGATGGAGGACAGCTGTGTATAATCAGGGCTGCCGGGTGACTACACATTGTGACCTCCGCATTAATTCACACAGAAATGGGTCAGAAACATAAAGTCTTCATCCTTAGTCATTGTTAAAAATAAAAAATAAAAAAGGGAAAGCTGTCAACCCTTTTCTCTGGAACACTAGTTTGGCTGAGAAAAGTGTGCCCGTGCATGTGCATAACAGTGAGTGTTTGTAGCCACAGCAGGTCAACCATAAGACAACCCTCATCAATATTAATACAGCAATTAATCTAGCTCCAGCGCCCCTGGACTTCCACGGCCCAGCGTCTGCCTTTGGCAAAGATAAGTATGCTGTATTGGCACTTAATTAAAGGGTATTGACACAATAACAGGAGCACATTCGAGGATAATGCAAACCAATTCAGCACAAGAATAGAGGAAAGTCTGGCAGATAACAATAACCTGAATGAACACGTCTCTCTGGCACAGTGTCAACATTTAGAGATTCATGTACGTAGACTGCATGAAGTGCATTATAATTTTCAATATACTTTAAATAGCAGTGGAACATTTGTTCACTACATCTGTGTAGTACAGTACAGTACATTGCAGTATAATATAGTGTAGTTTAGTTTGTATAGTATAGTACAGTGTGATGTAGTGTAGTATAATACAGTACCGTAACGTATTGTGTAATGAAGTATAGTGTTAGTATTTCATGAAGTATTGTAGTTGTGTACAATTGTAGCTTATATGTTGTAGAATGTGGGGACATGGTGCAATATAGTGTAATGCAGTGTAGTATTGTACTGTATAGTGAAGTAGTTTAGTATGGTATACTGCTATATAGTATAGTGTAATGTAGTCTGATGAAGTAGCACAGTATCGTGTAGTGTAGTGTCTGAGTACTATCAGTTTGTGTGAGTTGTACTTTTCATAAATGTTTGTTTTTCTAATGAGCAATAATGAGGCTATTTATGTGCAAGAGAATTCATTGAAAATATATGTTTAAAAGGCAGTCACTTTGGAAGGAGAAGGGTAACATCCGCGATTAAACTGTGTTCAACAAACATTCAGTTTGTAGTTATTCTATTTGGCTGATTTAAGTGTAGTTGTGAAAGAGATTTCCTGCAATATAGTGTGGCGCTGTGTAATGTATTGTGAGCTAGTATAATACAGTAGAATAGAAGGCTGTAGTATGGTGTAGTATATAGTATGGTAAAATATAGAATAGTACAGTATAGTAAAGTATATGTATAATATAGTAAAGTGTAATGTAGTATAGTATAGTATAACATTGTGTAGTGTATTGTTGTACAGTACAGTACAGTGTACTTTCATACGGTACAGTATAATAATGACTTTGTCGTATGCAGTTGAGGTGTGGCTCCCTGTGACAGTAACGCGCTTACACACACCCCCCCAAACATCACTCACACAGGTTCACTCGGGTAGCTCAATTAGGTTAATTGAGCGCACGAATCAATTAAGCACGGTCTTTATCGCCAGCGGTGCTCAGGGCAGCCACGCGCGCACAGGATGAGCGCGGGCTGAGCCAGCGTGGCAAGGGTTAATCTCCTTCTCTAGCCAGGCTGTGGGGAAACTAGGTCAAACAACAAACAGTGCACAATACAACATGAATACTCCGGGCAATGTTGTCATCCTCCCGTCGTCACAGCCCAATTCCGCTGTCTGCTGCTTCTTTTCCAGCTGCAGCCCAGAGTTACGTCTGGTGTAGGTCCATTCTTCCGAACCACGTTTCGTGTACGGTTCGTTATAATTCAGTTTGTGATTAAATGCCATAAGATAAAGACAGATACAGAGCATATAGAGCGTAGAAATACTATGAAGTCCATATGGAGGACCACAGACACGCTGAAGGTCTAGAGTAGAAAACGCTCCAAATTTAAAACCGACTTTCCACATACAGAGTTAGTGTGACGGGGAGAAAGTGTGTTGCATAAAAAAAACAAGGGTTAGATCTCGTGTTAGTCTCTCAAATACACATTAGAGCGTGTGTGTCTATGTGTGTGTGAGGGGGGGGGGGGGGGTTCTGTAGCCTACCTGGTGTGTGCGCGTGTAGTCTAGGCTATTGTGCAGAGCGCACGAGGTGGGAAAGCAGGCTTCGCCTTACCTGGTCCGCCATGGTTATCAATAAGTCTTCTCTTTATGGAACAGCTGATGTCGTTACAAACCGCCTCGGCCGCCCGGTTCAGGTCATCTGCGCCGGGTGCGGACCCAGCATCGCGTTCACAGCGGCGGTTACAGGCGGCGCACAAAAGAGAAGCGCCACATCTCATTTGACAGGATGATGTTCTTCATACCCCGCGGCGCGTAAAAATCCTCCTCTGGTGCCTGGAAGGTAGAGGTGTATTGGCGCATGGACGGCTGGGGTAGGGGGCAGCCGGCTGGAGGAGCCGATCAAGAGGCTACACCTGCGTCTCCGTTCGGAATAAGAAGCGAGTTAGAAAGAAAGCCATCAGCACAACGGCGCACCCCCTCTTGTCCTTTTGGCGTCCCAACGACCAGCAGCGACTGCGCTCCCCTCCCCACCTTCAGTGAGTACCTGCATATCTCTCTCTCTCTCTCTCTCTCTCTCTCTCTCTCTCTCTCTCTCTCTCTCTCTCTCTCTCTCTCTCTCTCTCTCTCTCTCTCTCTCTCTCTCTCTCTCTCTCTCTCATGCAAAGGGTGTAATGGGGGGTGGGGGGCGCGTCAGGCCAGCTCAGGTGCGCGGTCTCCTTCACAACATGTGCCTCGGTCTCACCGATCAGGGCTTTTCCCGGTGTGTTTCTTTCAGGTTGGACGAAAGAGGTTCAGTTTTCTATTGGTCGCTGTGGGGTGACGCTGCCACCAGAGGGAGGCAGAGGGATGTCTCTTGGACAATGTGCCATGTTTGAACAGAGGAGTTAGATTTGAGATTGTGACCCCTCCACCTCAAATGACCAGAATAAGCTTTGATTGAGGATTTAAAGGGTCAGCTCACCGAGTTTAATCGTGAAGAGCAGTTTTTTCTTGTCACGAGGACTTCTAATCCATTTGTGAAAACTGTTGTGTGTTGTGTGTTGTGTGATGTCATCAGTTCACTGTATATCAGATTGGGTTTAAGTGAACAGAAAAATGTGTTGCATTATGGGAGCTGTAGGAACCATTTGCATGTGCGGGAGCTTGACCTTTTTTTTATTTCTCTCCTGAGTCCCTCAAATGAAGAAAACTGCAACGCTCACAGTGCACTGCCCCTTTAATTTGAGTACATTATTCAATTTCAAATTAAAGCATGGTTGTTGACTACTTTAGTGCCATAGGTTTATAGAAATGATCATCTGTCAGAAGATAAAGATGTGAAACTAGTAGAAATGATCATGAATAGGCGTCCTGATAGCAGAATGGTAAAAGCACAGAGCACAAAACTGCAACGTCCCTGATTCGATGAGTAGGTCAGTGCTGTTTGTACACTTTAAGCTGTCACAATGCCCAGTTGCAGGGAAGTATGTTTCTGAGTTGAAGTGATGTTTTGTACCCTTTAGCTATTGCATCCATCACCAAGCGCTGCCAAGATGACACTCCTCTGCGACTGTGTGTGTGTAAGCTAACTGCCACTCAGTGCAAAATCCGTTGGTTCAATTTATTCACAAAACCCCTTGAGAACCGACAACACCGGAACCCCAAATCATAACTGTCAAATATGTGAGAAAGAAAATCCGCTTCCCATAACACATCAAGTGACATTTTGTCCCAGAGTTTGAACCTCCTCTGGTCCGCACACCAATTTACTGCTCGCAGTGACTGGACTCTGAAATTGGGGGTGAACCTGCTCTTCTCAGTTTTTAAGAGTTATGGTCCACTCTATATGGTAGACTGATTTGCACATATGAAAAAGGTTGTCAGAAGCACAAAAACAACAGCGTCCTGATCAATGACGCATGTTGCTGTTGGTGATGTCCTTGTTGTCGATGGTGGAGCGTTTTTAATGTTGTTCGTCTCCAAGCTAAGGCTATCAATTAAACATCCCACTTTATTGTGCTTTCTGTTGACTTCTGCTAACTCTTAGACTTTTCTACGGTAAGCCCTTCCTTCACACAAACTCTCCAAGAGAGCGTTTGCATTTTATATCCAGTATCTGGAATCAATAAATCAACAAATTAATTTATTAAGTATAACTTTGGTGACCGTAGATAACTGCTGAATGTCTTCTTTCATAGTTTCATTTCGGAACTCATTATCCTGAGACTATGGTCACATGAGTGACAAAGTTATTTACTTTCTTTATGCGAAGAGACACCGGCACAGTGTTACACAAGGAGACCAAACAGCCTTGAGCAGAAATTAGCCAGTGAGCATGTTAAACATTCCAGACAAGTTTAAAAAAAGATCGAATTCTATGTTAACAATTTCAAAACAGCTACATATAATTAATAACTATGAAGTTTTTCATAAATGTTCAACTCTTAAAATGTAGTGTTTGAAGCTAAACTACGCAATATTGATATATTTACAGTCGATGGAATGGCGAGCTCCCCAGCACCAAAAGCAGACAGAGAAAGTTTGCGATGAGGCAGCAAACAGAGTGGAGCATTTAGCAGGACGCTGATGTTGGTGGAGACCAAAACAGAGCTCAAATAGCTGAATATTGGACCTACATTCATGAGGTGGACAGACATGATGCTCCAAATAATTGCTGACGTTGCACCACTGTGTACAAAGCAAGTAAAAGTCGAACCTTTCTTTTATTTGGTCACATGCAAATGTTGCTCTGTATCTTCTGAATGTATGAATAACTGTTATAACACATTCGCCATAACAACTTCACAAGGTAATTCAATTACGTATTCTTGTTGCGCTGCCCCCATGTGGCATCCTCCAGCAGTTATTTAACAGTTAGCATGTTAAAGGTTTACATTGTGGCCTTTTCAAGAAAAATACCTCGAATTTTAAATTCCTCAAATTACCATTACTAGGTGTTAAGTTAAGATAATGATGCAAGGGCAATTTAATTATATATATAATTCCGTTTTTGAACATATATATATGTATATATATACATCCATATATATATATACATATATATATGTATATATATACATATATATATATACATACATAAATACATATATATATGTATATATATACATACATAAATATATTTATATATATATATATACATCCATATATATATATATATATATATATGTATGTATATATATACATATATATATGTATATATATATGTATATATATATATATGTATATATATATATATATACATATATATATATATATATATATATATATTTATATATATATATATATATATATATATATATTTATATATATATATATATATATATTTGTTTCCAATTTGGCACATCGCAAGGATAGTCGAAGGCTCGTTTGTGAATCACTCCTCAACTCAAGCTCTTTGTGTTAAACAGATCCTCCCTGTGGGATCTAAACAGTGTTCAATGACAGTGAATGACCTGACATCCTTTGCAGGCCATTAAGGGGTGAGGATTCGCTCATGGTGTCACAGTCAAAGAATCAATACCTCTCCGAAATGGCCATCTGTGTGAGGAGAAGGCCACCCTGTCTCACTTTGCAGGCTGGCTGATCTCGCTGTGTTTTTTCAAAAACTACAACAGGCCTGCAGACAAGTGAGGGGCTCAGTGAACACACTGTGATGGAAACGGCAAGGATCCCCTCTATGGGCCATGCTGAGCGTGGCTTGTGTTTTTTATGCTTCCACTGATCTGCAGACTTCATTAAGTCTCATCAGGACATCAGAGCGCGCTGGTGCCGTGCACTGTGCGAGAGGATCACAGCGCAGACACATCACGGAGATAAGTGCTCTCATTAGCCACCGAGACGGTATCGACGCTAAAAGCATGCCTGCTCCTTCCCAAAGGAAACCCTGCGACATCAGGATGTGCAGCTGTGCGGTCAGGGAGATGAGGTCAAGAGGTCAAGAGGCAACAGAGGTGCAATTTATAGCAGTCAACAAGATGGCCACCGCAAGGCCAGAGAAGATGCTTTATCACAGTCACCTGCCTGCCATTCTCTTGAAGTGAATTACTTTTTGTCATCCAATGAAATGAAAAAATGAAGGATGACTGTGGTGCATAGCGGTCTTTGATGACTATTACTTAAACAGGTGTTCCACTATATCGATACACTGAACAACGGAGACTCCAGGAAGTCACTGCCAAGAGAAAGTCTGGCACATAAGACTGCAATCTGTTGTTCTAACATTTCAAATTTTTCCTTTTAAGGATTAAACAAACAATATACAACGAGTTAATTGGTGAACTAAAAGAGTCAGGCTAGCTGTTTCCCCCTGGTTCCAGTTTTTATGCTAAGCTAAGCTAACAGTCTACATTCTACAGTCTTCATATTTAGCAGACGGACGTGAGAGCGATGTCGATCTTCTTATCTCTCTCTCAGCAAGAAAGCGAATAAGCGCATTTCCGCATGTTTCAGATTTTTTTTTTAAATCAAGCAATTTCCATCTTTAGCTCAAGTGAGTCCACATTGACAATGAATTGAAATCATTGCTTCACATCCCTCAATATGAATAAGCTTTAAAAAAAAAAAATAATTAAACAATTACTTCTCCTCAGCCGATTCGTCAAACAAAGCACGAGCAGGTCATGCCTTTACATTGTAATATTAAAGCAGATGGACTGCTGAGTAAGCAGTACTTTGCTGATGTTCTGATGTGATCCTTTGTGTCAAATCCCAGATTTAAAAGGCATTTCTCCGCATTCAAGCTCAGAGCAAAACAAGACCGCTTCTATTCGCGCTTCCAACAAGTCAAAGAGGCCCCCCCCCTTTTCACAAGGTTATTCAGATTACATTGAATTTAGATGATGTTGCAACCAAGAGCTTTACAGGGAGGCGGGCATGGCCCTCTGCCTGTCCTCAGTGTTTTGTTCTGCCAGACAGCTTAGTAATAGGTTTATACGGTCGCATCGCTTGTCGCAATCTAACTATAGATGCAATGTAACGACGTCCTGCGGAGGCTCCCCCGGAACGGCCACTGCTCTTTTCATATAGTGGCCGTGCTATATATATGTCATACTTGTCAGATGCTCTTTTTATTGCACTTTGGGGATAGTTGTTTAAAAGCTCCATGGGGGATTTGATTTATGTTTGCTTGGATGGTTTCTGTCAGCCAATGTGGGCTCAGCAGACGTCCTTCAGTCTCTGAAAAAGGCTGTTGATCGCAGGTTCAGGTCCCACGCTGGGACGTCCGTTTAAGTTCAGTGACCTGGATTTGGAAATGGTTGATGTGTGTGCTTTCATATTGACAGGAACTTGTTTGTAAATTTCCTTTAAAATTCTCTCTTCAGTCGTTTTAAAGTGGAGGCTCTCCTCCTCTGCGAGCCTCGTACCGCCTGGACGGTGAGTTGCTGAGTGACTCTGGCAGTGCGATGTTCCAATATAAACCTTGTGTTTTTATGGCACATTAATGCATTCTGTTTATGATACTTTGCTGTCTATCTGAGGGGCTCACACACTGTTGGCCCAGAGCCTTTTTCACATTCACGGTAATCTTGCACCAGGAAAGAGCATGTGGCTATGACTGCACAAGCATCCAAACAAACACAATAGCGTCTGTATACAAAGCATGTTGTGACTCATGCGTTGGGACGTACAGTGTTTCTTGCAGGCGGCAACCTCCGGTTCTGTAAAGTGAAGCCAATGCGGAACTGCCTTCAACTTGCATTCTCTGTACTGGCCATCAGGGGGCGACTCCTCCGGTTGCAAAAAGAAGTCAGATTGGATCGAAGTCTAAGGGGAAATGACTATTTCTCACTTGATTTATTCCCTCAGTAAACATTGTACACATGAGTTTATGGTCTCAAGCACTCGTTTTAATTCTCCTTTAATACAGCATGATGTTCATTGAGCAAATGATGGTCCATTTTAGGGCAGGGTTACCTTATGATTAAGAGGTCGCCTTCGCCACCACAGACGTATAAGGCGTCTTTACATCGCTCCTCCGCAGTCCAAATATGGTCACATCCGCTCACTAGTTACAAAAAAACAGGAAGGCGACGGCCAAAATCCAAGATGGCGACGGCCAAAACGCTGAACTCATGGCTTCAAAATGTCAGTCCACAAAGCGATGGGTGACGTCACGATATCCACGTCCACTTCTTATACACAGTCTAAGGTTTTTGGTGATGGGAAATATGAATAGTATGTCACGGGAATATGTGAGTGAGCCGTGTGCGTACTAACTTTACTGAGTCAGCCTGTGTGTCGCAGTTTGGTGAGTACGTGAGTGTGCGGGAGGCTGAGGGTGTGACAGGCTAATGGGAGGAGCAGGAGCAATACGCCAGCGCTGCACAGGGTTTTTTCCCAAGTGCTTATCAACGAAGGAAGGTAGCAGAGCCCGGAGCTGACGCACGGCCGGACGCGACAACAGGAAGTAGAGCGGCGGGTTCCAGCACGGAGCCAGGCACACCAGCAAAATGGCCGCCAGGGACGCCACCTCCCACAGCAGGGACACCCTTGAAGTGGAAGATAGCTCACGCCCCAGCGTACCGACGGGAGAGGCAGCCGAGCTTACGAAAGGGGACATAACGTTGACAAACTCAAGTGCATAGTACGGCAGCCAGCTAATGGCAAACACCAGCGTTGAAGCGGTCAGCAGAGCGGTGGCCTTCTTGTTGCGCCGGTCGGCGGCCAGAGTGCTCCTGCAGCCGTGGAGGTGAGAGATGATGAGGCCACAGTTGACGGCGATGCAGAGGAGAGGGGCCACGTAATAAACCAGGAAAGCGGGAACCAGGAAGGACAGCCACTCGTGGCGGCCCACTGCCCACGTGCAGCCCCCATCAAAGTTGATGTAGGTGACTTTGGGCAATGCCATGGTTACTGAGAACAGCCAAATGGCTACAACCGTGCATGACCTGTGGAGGAGGAGGAGCAGAGCAGAGGCTTATTTGTTGTGCAGGAGGATCACGTCTGTGCGAGTACATATTGGTCAACTCTGCAAGAAAACATAGACCTGGGTCTGATGGGAAGGATAGTAACATTGTGATTTAATGGGAGCCAACAATTTATTATAGCGTTGATCTTTAATGTCTGCACTGACCTGTGATATATGCTAATGGCTCTGCTGTTTGTTGGCATATTTGATTTAAGCTTTACTGCCTCTGGGTTGTAGTTAAGAAATTATTCTTATGCTGCCGACAACCGACTAGAAGAGAGGATCACTGAAGTGACGTCTTGTTTATTGTGTTACAATCTCATTTCTGTCGTTAGAATCATTAAAGCTTAAGTGTTGAATTTGAAAAGCTCAAATTTTTTTCTTTAATATATATTTTTTTTAAACAGGAACAATGCATTGTTGATTTTATGGGTTTTACAGAATGCGTTGACAATAAGTTCAATTCATGATATTTTTTAAGACACACATACTCACACTTGTGTCAGGCTGGCAGGCGCTCTCGTCCCCGGCGCAACGATGCGATACCTCAGCACCGACAACGCCGCCAGGCTGAAGATTTCCCCTCCCACCGTCACCGAGGTCATGAACCCCAGGAGGACGCAGGTCCCACCGCCCAGCTGCCAGTCCTGGAAATAAGCACTCAGAAGGACGCATGGCAGGGTGAGCAGGGCGCCCAGGTCCGCCAGGCTGAGGTTGAGGAGCAGGACGGAGCTCGGCTTGGAGCGACTGCGGGGGTTCCTCATCAGCACCAGCCACAGCAGGAGGTGACCCCCGACCCCCACCAGAAGAGAGACCAGGCTGACCATGGGCAGCACCACGGTGAAGGAGATGGTGGTGTTGGTGGAGACGACGTTGAAAAGGAGGTTGACTATGGCAGGCATGGTAAAGGCGAGGCTCTAGTTGGTGTAAAAAGAAAAAAAATGGATCAAGAGATGTAGGATTGTGGGATGAAAAGGGAAAGGATGGGTGAGGGGAGTGAATGCGGGGAAGGTGATAGAGGGGTCAAGGGGAGAGAATGAATGTGATAAATTACAAATGAGATGAGACCGGAGCAGCAGTGAGCAGATGAGACAGCAAAGGAGTAATCGAGCAAAAGGATATTTAGAGGTGAAGAGAACTACCAACTGTGAGAGCAAGACAAACTCAGGAGTGTAGAGAGACACGCAGAGTCACCATAATTCTGAAAAGTAATTTCAATCAACAAACCCCCATGTATTATTCATGCTCATGATAGTTGCAGCTCGATGGGGCCCGAATCAACTGTAATTCGGAGCTTATAATGGCCCCTCCAGCTGTGATTGACAAGCCTGATGATTCAGACCCGACAACTCTAGTCCCTCCCCCCCCTGCTTCTCTCTCGGGTGACATCAACAAACACTCGGTGGCATCGGCAAGTCGACTGCGTCACGACACAAACAAGGCAGCTGAGCTCGGCGGGTTCATGGCACCAGGTGGATAAACAACACACACAGACTAGTTCTCGCGGAGGAAGACGGTGAAGTCTTTGGTGGAGGGGCAGGCGGTTGACCAGAGCCCAAAGCCCCCGCAAGTAAACAAGCCACTTATCGCCAGGAGTAAACAAGCCATTTATTTGCTGTGCGAGAAATGATTCGGCGACCTGCGCGCTGACATTTGGGAAGGTTTCTCTGAATAACTGATTTTATATCGACGTCCGGTTTCACGGATCGATTGGGCCACTCTCCCTGTGGAACATCCTGAACTAAACACACCACAACACTTTGACAGATTAAACCAAAGGCTCTTTAAAACACCCTGGGAGTTGTCTACCTTGAGACATGCAGGCATTTCAAAAGTCTCAACTCTCAGACATGATGCGATTTTTACTTTGACACATTTAGCTTAAACTGCACAAGTTACATGAGCCAAGATGTCATTTTAGAAACTTTGTAGAATACCATTATTTGCTGTTTTCCAGAACGTGAGATGACAGAATGGGTCGCTGTGTGTGCAGCAGTAAGCCGCTGGAGTTAAGAGAGGATCGAATGTGGAATGCTACTGATTCTTTTTAAATATAGAGACAACGTTTCGAGTGCTTTTGTTAAATTGTTGAGAATTGCCTCCAAGGTCTGTGCTGTGCACTGACTAAAATGTTGTTCAGCAATTGTTTGGAATAAATGAATTGCGATCGTACCAATGAAACTAGCATGGTTTCTGTTTCCATTTGACCGATAATTAGTGCAAAATGTTCACGGGAAATTAGATAACATGTTAATAAGTGAGCTTTAGAGTTCTTGGTTGATGTATTTCTGTTTAGCTTTGGTCAGAACCTGGCTAGCTGTTTCCCCCACCTTTCAGTCTTTATGCTAAGCTAGGCTAACAGACTTCAGCTCTGTACTTAATGTGCAGGCATATGAGGTTGATATCTAAATTCACAACAAAGAAGCAAATGCATGTTTTCTTAAATGTTTGACCGTTTCTTGTGGCTGCTTCACAGTAACAGCCACACCGTGTTTCGCCAGTTGAACACTTACAATGTGAATCAGCAGCAGTAGGATGTAACCTCGTACAATGCTGACGCAGTGTTGAGAGAGGGAAGAGTAAACAGCGAGGCTGTATCCCTAGGAATCCCTAGGGTTTAGGTAGATAATTAGTTTACTCCGCCACTTCATTCAAAAACGTTGGCGGCATCTAGTGGTGACGTTGCAGATTGCAAACAATTGAAACTTCTCCAGATTGCCAAGAGTGCAGGAGAACTACGGCTGCCGATGCGAAAACTCAAATGGTCCCATAGAGAGCCAGTGAGTGGTTTGTCCATTCTAGGCTACTGTAGAAACATGTTGGCCTGCTCCGTGAAGAGGACCCACTCCCTTTAAAGATAAAAAGGGCTTATTCTAAGCCAACAAAAACACAACAGATTTCTATTTTCAGATTCAATTACACTGAAGAATAGAAGAGAAAGAATAAACACTGGTCCTCCGAGTCAAAACAACAACATTCTATAAAACGACTCTGTTCAAAATCAAAGTTGTACATTAAGAAGAATGTAAAGAGGAAAGAAAATGTGCTTTAAATATCAAAAGTATAGCACACAGAATGTTCACAATGGCCACCGTCAGTGTGAAAATATTGTATTATTGGATCATTATAACACTGATGTATTAAGGTGTACTTAAATGTTGTAGTTGGTTGAGATGGGTAGTTGAATTTGATCCCATGAGTATGAACAATGTTAAGCCAAAAACTAACAGCTGTTAAATAAATGTGAAGTAAAAAGGGCACCATGTCCCTCCTGAATGTAGTGGAGTACAAGTATACATTAAAGTAAAAGTATCTCAAAATGTACAGTACTTGAGTAAATGTGCTGAGTGACTTTCTAGTACTGACAATAGCAATACAACTATCTGTCATTTTCTCTCAGCACCATCGATAAGCTCTTTAACTTAATTGGGACATTGTGAATGTAATTTGAAAATGCCAGTGTGGTGGTGGGATGCATCATTCCTCCCACTTATGTCAAACCCTGATCAACTGTGAGAGGGACAGATGGACGAAACAAATGAACAAACGTTTGTTCGTTCCCTCGCCCATCTGTCCCTCTCCTGCAGGGTCTCACTCAAGCTTAATATCCCGGTCCACCTTTTAATCTTTGGGGGTGGATGATAATGTGCGCTTTGCACGCGAAGCAAGAAGGTCAGTGCGGCAGCTCAGTTGGTGTGTTTGAACGAAGAGTCATCACTAAACGCTAACTGTCTGTTTAAAAAATAAAATCAGGCCTCACATGAACATGACTCATTTATTTTAAGGGGCAAATAACAAATGAGCAGCCTGCTTGAAAGCCTTACTACATTTGACTTCCCACATCACAACACAAGCCTCACAGTGTTTACATTCCTCTTGTTGCAGCTGCAACTTTATGAGGAGCGAAGAGCAGCAGTAGTGGAAAAGGCCATAAGGGAAAAAAAACATAAGATGACAAATGAAGCGAGACAGCCAAGAACACACAAGTGATGGAAGCGCAGAGGCATGAAGTGAGCAACACAAGGCTGAGCTAATTGTGTTTCATTTTAGACACATTGACCTCCAGATGTGCCGACTTACTGATTTAGAGGTTGGGACAGGCTCCGGGCTATTTTCAGTCCACTTTCACTCCCTGACCGCAGTATATGGATTCACAGACATCTGTAGCATGAAAAATCAATCAATCCAGTCTGTTTTCAGAGGAAAGGATGAAGCAGGCGGCTTGATTTACCACAAAATTGAATTCAGAAATACAGATGGGTGACATATGAGAATAGATAGTGTGGAAAGCAGACGCTTCCATACAGGGCGCCAAAGATACTTTTATGGTTTGATGGGAATACAAATATTACAAATCATTTACAGTCACGAGATCTTAACTCAGTTTACCAATGGAGTTGAGTTTTTAGCCATGCCAGAATTATACATTTCTCTAAAACTACTGGATGGATTGCCATTCAATGTGAGACACTCATGGTCCCCAGAGGATTAACCCCGAGGACTGCACAGTACTTTGTTGATTCTGTGACTTCTCCTCTTGCGCCACTGCAAGGTTGACATTTCTGGTTTTCAGTGAAATGTTTTAATAACTATTGGAGGAATTGCAATTTGGTCCACGCATTCATGTTCCCCTCAGAATGAATTGTAAAAATAAATTTGATGATGTCCTGACTTTTCATCCATGCCACCATCAGGTCAAACTGGTTCGAAAGCTAATTAGTTTAGTCATGTTAATGTTAAGATATTTATAGACCAGTAATTGTCATGCTACCCCCTTTAACAACAAATGTTTTGCTAATGAAGAATTTCAAATCAAAGCAGCATAATTAAAGATCGAGTATTTTCAACAGAAATTGGTCCGCTGGCATTCTCATACACATTTCTGTAAAGAATAAGTGCACAAGTTTAACTCAAAGACGTGATGATACACCGTCATTCAAGAAAAGAATAGATTAAAAATATTGTAAAAATAGGCATTTCATCATAACAGAGTAACACAAAAAAGTCAAACCTCAGGTAGGTTCAAACAGAAGCCAAGCATTGTGTGCAGCGACTCTCTGGCCCAGGTGTGGACTGGAGGTAGAAACGCAAAAGCAGAATTCCAAAGTCTGAAATGCGGGCAGAGCCACGGGGAAGTACAAAGAGGTGAACCATATGTGCCTCACTTACTGTGAAGAGTGACCTGCTCGGGGAGAAGCCCTCCGCTCACCATCAGAGAGGGCACACACACCTGATCCTCCTCTTGACTTCTCATGATGTCCTTTAGCCACAAACACACACACACACACACGCTTACTCACAAACAAACTCTGCCTGTCGAATGGTTCTGTCTGGCCCACTGCAGGATGAGACCATGTTGCAGAGGAGACACTGTGTGTGTGTTGGGGCACCTCTTGGTATTGACAGTCCCTCCAAACACACACACACACACACGCTTACTCGCTAGCAAGTCTGGATGCAGCGTCCAACTCTCTGTCTGGTTAGTTCTTCCCGTCACTGAAGCAGGACCGCAGCTCCACAGCTCACTGCTGCCGTCCGCCTCAGCTGTCGCTGGTACGGGACCTGAGTCACCGGCCTGTACGGGGTTAGACTGCGGCATTGATTTGTTACCATACAGCGTATCGCTGCGCTTCAAACTCCAGAGGTCCGTTTTAAATATTAATGACCCCCCCCCTCCCCAGCCTCAGAACATTTGTCTCTTTATCACTCCAACAACAAAATGATTCACAAGAAGTATGAAATTGAATGAGCACATAGCCATGATATTTACTGAGCAGTCAGGAGGAACCCTGTTTATTGTGGACCAGCTTTACCCTCACACTGTTAAATCATCGAATGGGCTTATTGCCGTTTGATAGTCTGAGCACATATGCAGTCAGGGACCCCGTGATCTTTTCCATCTCAGGAGAAACTCTCTATCTTAACCCCAGTCCTGGTGAGGTCTAAGATCATCTCCTGGTGAGGTCTAAGATCATCTCCTGGTGAGGTCTAAGATCATCTCCTGGTGAGGTCTAAGATCTTCTCCTGGTGAGGTCTAAGATCATCTCCTGGTGAGGCCTAAGGTCATCTCCTGGTGAGGTCTAAGGTCATCTCCTGGTGAGGTCTAAGATCATCTCCTGGTGAGGTCTAAGATCATCTCCTGGTGAGGTCTAAGATCATCTCCTGGTGAGGTCTAAGATCATCTCCTGGTGAGGTCTAAGATCATCTCCTGGTGAGGTCTAAGATCATCTCCTGGTGAGGTCTAAGATCATCTCCTGGTGAGGTCTAAGAACATCTACTGGTGAGGTCTAAGAACATCTCCTGGTGAGGTCTAAGATCATCTCCTGGTGAGGTCTAAGAACATCTACTGGTGAGGTCTAAGATCATCTACTGGTGAAGGTCTAATATCATCTCCTGGTGAGGTCTAAGATCATCTCCTGGTGAGGTCTAAGATCATCTCCTGGTGAGGTCTAAGAACATATTGTGGGCTGTAATAACTGCTGGAGCCTAAACGGTTTGCTCCAGGGACGCATTGGGATAATTACGGACCCCATTTACACCCTTTGGGTGTCTGCTCAGGTCGACATGTTCACACATGAGCAGGCAGTTTGTGTGGTCGTAGATCTGGGGCCGCATGCTGTTGACAGAATTTGAATCACACCTGGAATTTTGATCCAATCAAATAACCGCCGACAGCCACGCGTGATGTTGTGTGAATGAGGCCTGAGGGTCCTGGTCGGCGGATTCTTTTACGTTTTGGACAATGCAGGCTAACTGTCCCTTCAGTTGTAGTTTTAGTCTTCAACATTCGATTCCACTCCCAAACCTAAATGGAAGACATCGTCAGATTGAGCTGCTGCGGCCGACACGCCCTCGTGTACGAGTACAAGACGACGCATAAACACCAACGCGCTGCATGACTGAGTGAGACGTAGAGGTCGAGCTACATGTCCCGCTGTCAAAAGGCCAATCAACAGCTGGTGTTGGTGATGAATCTTGACGTGTGCATCATCTGCACACACACACACACTCACACTGGGCAGCAGTCAGTCAGAGCGGACCGGTCTGATGGCTGGCATGGTCCTGGAACAGGAACGCAGCCTGCAGCCGTTTTACTCCTCTGAGATCTACTGTAATGTCCTGGCTACTGCAGTTGTTGGCACCAGGACCCACCGCGGCTCGGTTACACTTCCTCTTCCTGTCGGTGTTTCCCCTCCGTCTCGCTATCCTCTTTTCTTCGTCTCTCTGGGCTTATTCTCTCTCCCCCCCCCCCGCCCCCCCATCTCTCTGTGCTGCTGCTTGTTTGTCAGATGATGTACAGCAGGTGTAGCAGCAGTGTGTCTTTAGTTGGACCTTGGAGGATTCTAAAACTTCCTCTTTCTCTCTACCCTCTCTCCCGCTCTCCCCTCACAAACACACGGGCTGGTCTGTGGGCTGCGTGTCTGTTTGTGCAGCAGTGGATGTAGCTGTGTTCGAGGTCTGTAGCTGGGATGAAACGAGGGCTTCATTGAGTAATCCACTGACCCAGGCATTGGTTTCACATCTTTCTTTTTGTTTGTTGTTGTTTTCTGTGCCTCCTCAGCAGGGCTGCAGTGTCAGTCGTCTTTCAGAAAGCGGCCCTGCCCACATAGTGTACTCTCTGTCACAGTGATGAACTGCTTTCTACTAAACGGGCGAGCAAAGAAAAAAGTTTGGCCCACGATAATGCGGATTTATGGATCAATGACATCAAATGGTTTGGAGCAGATGGAGTTTGCTAATTTAAAGATTTGCATTTTATCTCGTGTGTGTGTGTGTGTGTGTGTGTGTGTGTGTGTGTGTGTCCATTTCAGGGACTTGGCGGTGATCGTGGCATCCATTGCGTACAACACCTGGTTCACCAAGCTGCACTGCAAGGACATGCGCATTGTAACTATCTCTCTTTTTTATATTCTTCACTTATAAACCTTCGAGACATATTTTTTTCACGTTTCCTTTGCTTTTACTGTGTGCTATCAGATTACATTTATTATATGGAAGAAGCTTTTTTTTATCTACTCATTTGGCACACTGCAGTCCAAATGTGTATGAAGAAATCGCTTAATCTCTTTTATTAAATATTCATAATATGCATTTGAGTAAGTGGTATCCGTCCGTCTGAGGTGAGCTGCATGAAAACAGTCGGCTCCAAAAGTTCAACCGATACTTTTCTAAGTTTTACAGGACATTAGATTAAACGTGTTGCTCATTGAAGCCCGGCAACACTTGGTTTCAAATTTTAAAGATGCCCGGTTACGTTAAATTCAGATAAATCGCCTCATAGACTATGTATGGACCTAAAAGCCCTTTATTATCTTCCCGTGCCTCTATCCTTCCTCTACGTGAAACCTCCGGTCACACGACCCTGTGTTTTGTTCGACTGTCCATACTTTTGGCCACATTGTGCATCTTCAGTGCAACTTCAGTACTTTGTCTGAAAAGACACACACACACACACACACACACACACACACACACACACACACACACACACACACACACACACACAAACACATTGAAACACCTACACAAAAGTGACTGTAAGCTTAGACACACCCACACACACACTTTAATCTCCAATAATTGCTGGCAGTGGGTATTATGAGACTCCCTTGTTCTCAGGGAAAACAAACAGGTATGTAAGAGAGAGAGGGAGGGAGGGAGAGAAAGAGAGGGAAGAGGGAAGAGGGTGAGAGAGAGCATTACGAGCGAAGCAGACAGAGACGAGGAAGGAACGATGGAGGATGAATGCCTGCTTCCATCGAGGCCTGCGTGGAGTGTCAAACACGCCTCCTCAGATCGTAAAGATGGGATGGGAAAATGAATAGAAGCGTTTTATGAACCCGAGAGGGGAAACACAGCCACAGCTGCGTTGGTGGGAGATGTCTCAGTCGCGTAGAGTTCAGGATGGAGCCGGAGGAATGCAAGAGCGCGGCGCTCGGTTGCGTCACGTTCTTAAGGGAGAAATAAAGTGTCAATCCGAGCTATGGCAGGAAAATGGAGGCAGTAAAGTTTATGGGTTTACTCGTCGCCTCTTTGCTGATTTACAGCGCAGTGTGGCTCAGACCTGGACGCAGTTTAACGGTGTTGTTGGTGTTTCAGCAGTTTGATTGTCTTTGTCACATGTGAGAAGGACCTTGTTTTTTTTTTAATGGTCAAAATTGCGATTTAATCTGATATTCTATACGACCATTTAGCCCACTTATGAGAGTTATTGTCAGACTCATGGGCGGATTATGAGACAATGGGTCCCTGGGCACAGACATACAAAAGCCCCCTGCATCTCTCATACGCATGGGTTTTGTCTCTTTGTGGTTACTTTGTGTCCATTGTTGTTGTTGTTTTGGGTCACTTTATAATTATTTATAAATATAAATATTTATAAATATAAATATTTTGTGTTTTTCTGAGTCATTTTGAGTATCTTAGTTATGATTTTGTCTCTTTGTAGTCATGAGTCTCTTTGTAGTCATCATGAGTCTCTTTGTGGTCATCATGAGTCTCTTTGTAGTCATCATGAGTCTCTTTGTAGTCATTATGAGTCTCTTTGTAGTCATCATGAGTCTCTTTGTAGTCATCATGAGTCTCTTTGTAGTCATCATGAGTCTCTTTGTGGTCATCATGAGTCTCTTTGTAGTCATCATGAGTCTCTTTGTAGTCATCATGAGTCTCTTTGTAGTCATCATGAGTCTCTTTGTGGTCATCATGAGTCTCTTTGTGGTCATCATGAGTCTCTTTGTGGTCATCATGAGTCTCTTTGTAGTCATCATGAGTCTCTTTGTGGTCATTCTGAGCCTCTTTGTAGTCATCATAAGTCTCTGTAGTCATCATGAGTCTCTTTGTAGTCATCATGAGTCTCTTTGTAGTCATCATGAGTCTCTTTGTGGTCATCATGAGTCTCTTTGTGGTCATCATGAGTATCTTTGTGGTCATCATGAGTCTCTTTGTAGTCATCATGAGTCTCTTTGTGGTCATTCTGAGCCTCTTTGTAGTTGTTTTGTGCCTCTTTGTCCATTTTTATTCATGGTCATTTGGAGTCAAATGTGTACCACAGCACAGTCCTTACAGTACATTAAAATGTGATAATCAGAGCTATGCTCTGTTATCGGTCTGTTGGTCGGCACAGTCCAAATGAAGGCATTGGCTGGGGAGCTTTTAAATGACAAACACAGCTCCTCTGTTGCGTGAAAACACATTTCATTCTGGAGTCTTGTCCGCTTCCCCGAGCTTTAAATCAAGCTGCAGACCATGTTGCTTGACTTCAAGCTTTATTTTTCTTTCATGGCACAGATCGCCACAAGACAATTAGAAAAGCAAAGCTGCCCAAGAGACACAAACAAAGACAGAACATTTTAAAAATTGTTTCTTTTAATCAAAAGAATTTGGAGCATTTGGCTTTGCTGCTCATAAAATGTCCACTGGCTCATGAAGGTGTAGCCGTACACAAGCCCGCATCCTGATTCTTCAACCACAATATGGGCATATAGGATAATTAAATAAGGCAAGGCAAGGCAAGTTTATTTGTATAGCACATTTCAACAACAAGGTAATTCAAAGTGCTTCACATAAAACTATTAAAAGCATCAAAACATAAGGCAAAAGAAAAGGAGATTTAAAAACAATTAAAGAAACAGTGTAAGAAATAAAATTCAGTAGTAAAATGCAGAAATTGATTAATATATGAATTGAATGTGGTTCAATTAAAGGCAGCAGCAAACAGAAAGGTCTTCAATCTTGATTTAAATGAGCTGAGGGTCTCAGCAGACCTGCAGCTTTCTGGGACTTTGTTCCAGATATGTGGAGCAGAAAAACTGAACGCTGCTTCTCCATGTTTAGTTCTGACTCTGGGAACAGAAAGTAGACCGGTCCCAGACGACCTGAGGGGTCGGGATGGTTCATAAGGTAGCAGCAGATCAGAGATGTATTTTGGCCCTAAACCATTCAGTGCTTTGTAAACCAACAGCAGGATTTTAAAGTCAATTCTTTGTTGGACAGGAAGCCAGTGCAAAGACCTCAGAACTGGAGTGATGTGATCCACCCTCCTGGTCTTAGTGAGGACTCGAGCTGCAGCTTTCTGACGGACTTTTTACAGAGACCTGTAAACACACCGTTACAGTAATCCAGTCTGCTGAAGATAAATGAGTGGACAAGTTTTTCCAAATCCTGTTGAGACATAAATCCTCTAATCCTTGATATATTCTTCAGGTGATAGGAGGCTGATTTTGTAATTGTCTTGATATGGCTGTTCAGGTTGAGGTCTGAATCCATAACTACACCTAGATTTCTGGCTTGGTTTGTGGGTTTTAACATCAGTGACTGAAGCTGAGCGGTGATTTTCAATTGTTCTTCCTTGGTACCAAAAACAATTACTTCTGTTTTATCTTTGTTTAATTGAAGAAAATTCTGGCACATCCAGTTGTTGATTTGTTCAATGCAGTTACCCAGCCCTTGTATGGGATTATAGTCCCCTGGTGACATAGTTATGTAGATTTGTGTGTCGTCTGCATAATTATGATAACACACTTTGTTGTTTTCCATAATCTGAGCTAGTGGAAGCATGTAGATGTTGAACAGAAGAGGCCCCAGTATTGAACCTTGGGGAACTGTTGAGAATAAATCTCATGTTGAGGAGAAAACTCAGGTGAACAGACTTAGGTCGAGGCGTTTAGCTCAATTCAAGCAATAAGGTTTATTTGTGACAGAAGTATTATGTCCAGCAGTTAAACGTGCACGGACCTAAAAAGTTCACTCTGTAGGAGCGAATGAAAAGCTAAAAGGCGCTTAGACAGAGTGCGCATGCGTTCATATATTAGGTCCTCCTTTTGGAGCCTATTGGTCAAAGCAATAGTAGGAGGCGGATTTGTTTTTAGCATTCAAATGGCCTGATGGAGCACTGAGCATCTCCGCCCACACTGGCTCACGTCCGGGATCCGCCTTCTCTGGAACGTCAGTGTGTGAGATGTTGATTCAGCCGCATATTGTTATGTTCGGCCAACTAGATAAGCTAGGCGCTAGATATGCAAGGGCGCCTCTTTCTATCTCTAAGATGGAGCAGGCAGTTGAGACTGGTTCTCTGTAAGACTATGTGACATTTAACTGGGGCAAAAGCTATCCTTCAGAGTTCTAGTAATTTCCACTTTGTTCAGGCGAGTGCGAGAGTGCCCCACCTGGCGTTTTTGACCTTCGTGTACTAGAACTCACATATCCGCGTATAAGCTGTGTTTAACATTGAATGAATGTATATTTTATTTACAAATCCCCCTTTTCACACCTGCTAGGTGTGAACTTCTATGTTTTGGAACTACTCATTCAATGGCTGTAACTCGAGGTTTAGGTCCCTATCATCTGAATCGTCTGGATCGGAAACTGGTGGGGTGCTATGTCTAGTTCGGGTGTGTGTCTGATTCGGGGATGGAGAGGGAAGAGGGGCAGTTGAATGAGATGGGTGCTGGTGTGTCTGATACTTGGTTTCTAATCCCCAGATCAGTAAGGCAACTAGTATGCCCATTCCCACCCCCATTATAGTTTTCTTCCCACATCCCACCCTTTCCCAGGTGAAGCGCTGCCGACCTCGGTCGGCGGGGTTTGCATAAGGGTCCCCTAGACAGCGTCTAAGTTCCTGATGCATTTTCCAAATTAGTGCGAATTTCTCCTAGTGTTCTGGTTGGTACCGGTGCTGGGACACAATGTGTCAGGTGGTGCCAAGGGGCGCCTGATTTGCCCTTGACCTGGACCGAGTGTGAAGTAACCTCCTTCACCTCGTACGGCCCAGTCCACCTGGGGTCAGTCCACTTGCGCTTGTGAACCTTGACCCTGACCCAATCACCTACTTGTATCTGCTTTCCAGCTGCCGCTGCTTCAGGTACTGCTCGAGTCCTCTCGATCTGCTTGGAGAGAGCTTCAGCAAGAGAAGTTAGGGCACTCATATAGTCAGACATTTCAATCTGCTGTACATCCAGAGGTGGCATATGACCTCCATCTCTGGGTGGACCTGGCATCGGCCGGCCAGTCATGATCTCGTGTGGGGAGAGATGTGTTTCTCCCCCTTTTCCGGACCTCATGGCCATAAGGGCCAGGGGCAGGGCCTCAACCCATGTTAATTTGGAGCCCGCGCAAACTTTGGCAATTTTGGCCTTAAGGCAAGGCAAGTTTATTTGTATAGCACATTTCAACAACAAGGTAATTCAAAGTGCTTCACATAAAACCATTAAAAGCATCAAAACATGAGGCAAAAGAAAAGGAGATTTAAAAACAATTAAAGAAACAGTGTAAGAAATAAAATTCAGTCGTAAAAAGTAAAGGAGATTTAAAACATACATTGAAACAATAATTGATGTCTCCCTGAGACATTACGCTGCACGCAATCAACCATACACTGCCGCAATTCTCAAGGGCCTGATTCGCTCGTTCCACCAGGCCCTGAGATTGCGGGCGATAGACTGACCCGAATCGGTGTGTGATTCCCAGAGATTGCTCTACCTGTGCGAGCATGGTGTTGCTAAAGTGTGATCCGTTATCAGAGCGGATGCATCTCGGCACTCCGTAACGGGGAATCAGTTCTGTCTGCAGCCACCTTACAACTGTCTGCGCGTCTTCTCTCTTGGTGGGAATTGCTTCCACCCATCTTGAAAATCTGTCTACCATTACCAAGATGTACCTCTTTCCCTGCACTCTGTTCTCTAGTCCCATATCTGTATAATCTATGCTGATGTCTTGGAAACAGGCAGAGGGCACGGGATAAGATCCCATCGGTGTCTTGAATGGTTTTCTTGGGTTGTGATTTCCACAAATTTGACATTCATCGCAGAAGAGGAAAGATATCGCTTCCATGTGCGGATGCCACCATAGTTGTTTCAAATTGTCCAATGTCCGTTTCTTTCCCTCGTGTGTAGGTCCGTGGGCCCCTGGTAGGAGTGCTGCACACAGTTCTGCTGAGGCAACCACTCTGCCGTCGTGGGCTCTCCACAGACCTTCTTTGTCTTTTGAGGCTCCTTTTCGTGTCCATTCGGACCATTCCTAAGGTCCTGCTTTCTTTTGATGTTCTTTGATGTGCTCGATTGTGAGCTCAGGGCGGATGTTGGCTTCCAGTGGATGGCCCATGACAATATGAGATTTTCCACAGTGTCAAGTTTTGATGTGTGATACATCAGTACCTGTCTCTCACCCCCCTTTTTCTGGAAGAGTACAGCATTGAGTAGGCTGTCTCTTTCGGAAACATCAAGGTGGAACGGTAGGGAGTAGTCTGGGGACATGAGTGCAGTGGACGTGGTCCAGGGGAAAAGCTGAGTGATTTTTTGGTTTGAGAATGTTGAACCAATATTGGATGGCAGGGGTCTGGGGGCCAGTTTGAAGACAGCGTAGCCAGAAAACTTCTTCGTCTGTGGGGGACACTGTCTCTGTAATGGGAGCAAGGGAGAGAATGCGTACTGGCATGGACAACGTACTAGTTGGTGGGTTGGACGAGACATGGACACCGTCTTGGTTCATCCAGATGATCAGATTGAGGCGAGTCATCAGATCGCGTCCTGTGTGGCATGGGCCCCGCCTTGGAGACCATGTCCCTTGTCCCAAGGAGCCTGATGGGCCCCTTGCTGTGGTCTTTGTCCGTCATAGCCATGTCCGCCTCCTCCTCTGGAGTATTGTCCTCTTCCTCTCTGTGTTTGCTGCAGTGCTGACATGCAGTCTCTTGCGAAGTGTCCCGGTTTCCCACAGTTGTAGCAGAAATAGGATGCTCCCCTTTTTCCAGGTGCTCCTCTTTTTCTGGCTTTGGGGGGCGGGCCATGGGACCGAAGGTGATACTGGGGGGGAGGTACCAGAGGAAGTGCTGGAGACAGGCCAGTTGAGGGCGGGGGAGGGGCCGAGGCCAGAGATGCCTGGCCCGGTTCCTGTGCAGTCTTTTCCAGACCTACCGGGGCTTGAGTGGTAGGGGTGATGTCGAGGGGGGTGATGTCGAGTGCCTGATGGGGCCTGGTTTGTTCTTTTCCGGTCGGCATGTCCACCTGTATCCGATCCGTCATGGCCGTTCCTAGTGCCATCATTGCCACTCGCTGTTCCTCTTCTCTGTCTTTGCGGGCTTGCTTCAGTGGGTTAGCGAACCCCCATCGCTTGGTTTGATTTGTCGTTTGATTTCTCTCTGCAGTCTGTGCGTAGGCCACTCGTTTTGTCAAATCGTTGGTAAAGAGCAGGAGGTCGTTGATCGATGGAGGTAGTGGACTGGCCGCCCACCACCAGCCCTCCTTTGTCCATCGTTTCATGCAGTTATCCCAATGAATCTTGTCTCTCTTCCATGCAGTCTTGCCTCTTGTATCTGTTACAGCTTCTTTCAGTTTTGCACGCAGTGCTCCTGAGTAGCCACCAGATGGAGCCACAGCTCCAGCCATGTCTTCTTGTGTTGTTCTTTTCTTTTTCAGTTCAATTTTTTTTTTTTCAATCAATCTTTTTCAATTCCAATCTTTTTTTTTCAAAATTCCTTTTTTTTTCTTTTTTTTTCTCAAATTTCAAATTTCAAATTTCAAATTTCAAATTTTTCAATATAAAATGTTTGGATGCAGTACTCCCGAATGTCCACCAGATGGAGCCAAAGCTCCTCTCAAATGTTCTTCTTGCAGTTCCTGAAGCACCCACAGAGGGAGCCAAAGCTCCTGTCAAATGTTCTTGTGCAGTTCCTGAAGTACCACCAGAGGGAGCCAAAGCTCCTGTCAAATGTTCTTGTGCCCTCTGTCCTAGTTGTTATCTCTCCCTGTTTTGGCTGCAGCTGTCTTTCTTATCTAAGATGTTCACTCCCTTGCCTCTGTGCCTTTGCCTGCTGTGTCTTCGCTCCTAACTCTGTTCACGGTTCCTATGGAACACAATTTCCAATAAATCTGTATTCTTTGTAACTCTACCAGTAAAACTCACACATATATTAACCCTCAGCTTTCCTCTTCTATCCTAGTGTTTTGTGGTTCTGTGTTTGAGTGCAAAGTTTGTGTCTTATGCGTGTGCTCTGCTCCACTGACCGTCAATCTCTGAGAAGCACACCAACCTGGTGAAAAACACTACAACTTTACAACTACACATGTACTCTCTAACACCTGTACGCTTCACACAGTCACTCACATCCATACCAGATTGACACCATACACTGCCGTCGCTGAAATACGCACAAATCACATATAGATCTGCTCTTATAGCGTTTTCACGAGCACGGTCCCGAAGGAAATGGATACCTAATAGGCATTACTCAACACTCAACCGACCATACACAGCCGTGATTCCACAAATAATCGCACACAGACCTCGTCAGGAAAGGTCTATTGACCTTTTTGTTTACAGTGTACGCCTTGTGCGAACACGGTCCCTAAGGAAATGGCGGATTCTTGTGCATTCTCTGAATTCCGACCTGTGTCTCCCTGAGACATTACCCAGCACTCAATCGACCACACACAGCCGTGATTCCACAAATAATCGCACACAGACCTCGTCAGGAAAGGTCTATTGACCTTTTTGTTTACAGTGTACGCCTTGTGCGAGCACGGTTCCTAAGAAAGTGGCGATATCTTGTGCTACAATTGAATCGATGTCTCCCTGAGATCATCTATGCTGCATGCAAACCCATACACTGCCACTTCTGCAATACTGGTACACAAACCTCATCAATTACCTCAATTTGACCTCATCAATTTATTCTTCTCAATTAAAATTCTCTGGATGGATCTTCATTTTACAGTGTACAACATTGCATGAACGTGGTCCCCTTTAGGAAATGGCGTTTTGCAGTCTCCAGACACACTACTTTTCACATCAGCGTATTTCAACAACAATTCCTATATACTCGATCCAAACCTCAGTTTGCAACTTCGCATAAACCAACAGTGTGGCCCGGAATTCAGTCTTTCAGACCGTCATTGGTCAGCGAACCGAAGCTTTCGCCACGGCTGTGTAACCTCCGAACAGTTATCAAAACTTACACGGTGAACACGATGCCAGTTTATAGAACTTACAATCCTTAATTTCTGTTAGATCCACTCACACACATGTACATTCTATGCTAAAAAACCCCCACTGCTGTCATAACAATCCTGTCACAATGCTTCGTCAATTTATCTTTAAAAATGTAGTCAACGCAATTCTTTACTCACCCCCGGTACTCCTGATCAATTCAATTTGGTTTTTCCTACATACAATTCTGCAGATTTCATTTAAATAGGCTCTGCTCTTACCTTTTGATTGCAGCTGCTTTGATCAGTTTCCCGAGATGATAAGAATGGCTCCGATTGTCAGCCGGAATCCCCAGCCTCTCGGGAAAACACCTGTTGTTTTGTCTGTTGACAGAAGAAAAAGTCCGTCACGAGATGTCTCTCCTACTGATCGTTAAAGCCAAACTCTGCTACCATGTTGAGAATAAATCTCATGTTGAGGAGAAAACTCAGGTGAACAGACTTAGGTCGAGGCGTTTAGCTCAATTCAAGCAATAAGGTTTATTTGTGACAGAAGTATTATGTCCAGCAGTTAAACGTGCACGGACCTAAAAAGTTCACTCTGTAGGAGCGAATGAAAAGCTAAAAGGCGCTTAGACAGAGTGCGCATGCGTTCATATATTAGGTCCTCCTTTTGGAGCCTATTGGTCAAAGCAATAGTAGGAGGCGGATTTGTTTTTAGCATTCAAATGGCCTGATGGAGCACTGAGCATCTCCGCCCACACTGGCTCACGTCCGGGATCCGCCTTCTCTGGAACGTCAGTGTGTGAGATGTTGATTCAGCCGCATATTGTTATGTTCGGCCAACTAGATAAGCTAGGCGCTAGATATGCAAGGGCGCCTCTTTCTATCTCTAAGATGGAGCAGGCAGTTGAGACTGGTTCTCTGTAAGACTATGTGACATTTAACTGGGGCAAAAGCTATCCTTCAGAGTTCTAGTAATTTCCACTTTGTTCAGGCGAGTGCGAGAGTGCCCCACCTGGCGTTTTTGACCTTCGTGTACTAGAACTCACATATCCGCGTATAAGCTGTGTTTAACATTGAATGAATGTATATTTTATTTACAGAACACCACATGTCATTTTAGTCAGCTCTGATGTGTAATCAGCTACAGACACAAAGTATTCTCGGCCCTTCAAGTAGGATTCAAACCAGTTAAGTGCTGTGCCAGAGAGTCCCACCCAGATTTTTAGTCTTTCTAGGAGTATGGCATGGTCGACCGTGTCGAATGCAGCACTGAGATCTAGTAACACTAAGACTGAACTTCTGCCATTGTCTATGTTTAAGTGGATGTCGTTGAAAACCTTAACAAGAGCAGTTTCAGTGCTGTGGTGCTGTCGAAAGCCTGACTGGAAAACATCAAAGCAGTTATTTACGGTCAAGAAGTTGGTCAGCTGTTGGAAAACCGCTTTTTCAATTATTTTACTTAAAAATGGGAGGTTTGATATTGGCCTATAATTTTTCATCGTTGCGGAGTCTAAACTAACCTTCTTTAGGAGTGGTTTAATAACTGCAGTTTTTAGGGCTTGTGGGAAGACACCTGAGAGAAGGGATGTGTTTACAATTTGTAAAAGATCAGTGGTCATGCAGTTTGAAATATTTTTGAAAAAGTGTGTTGGTAGAATATCCAAGCAGCAGGAGGATGACTTCAGATGTTGTATCATGTCTTCTAGGCTTCTACGGTCGATTGAATGAAATTGTGTCATGATATTTGAATGGATGTTATTCAGAGATCGGGACAACACATATCCTGTGGTTGGTGTGGAGGCACTGACTGCTTGTCTAATTTTCTGAATTTTGTCAGTAAAAAAGGAGGCAAATTGATTGCATGCCCAGGTGGATTGGAGCTCAGCAGCTACCGACACTGGAGGGTTTGTTAGCCTGTCGACGGTAGCAAATAAGGCGCGTGTATTGTTCTTGTTTTTGGTTATGATGTCAGAGAAGAATGACTGCCTTGCATTTCTAAGTTCCAAATTATAATTGCGAAGTCTCTCTTTATAGATGTCACAGTGAACCTGGAGATTAGTTTTGTAGAAGCCATCTACAAGCTCATTGACTGAGAGGCAAGAGAGGGCTGGTGTGGAGGAGAACTTCTGAATAAATAGTTCACTGGTGTTTTCAGAGATGTAACGCTTTGTCACAACCTTGGTTTGGACATTTGTGTGCAAGGAGATTGCACTCTCAAAGAAAACACAGAAATGATCAGAGAGTGCAACATCAGTCACAGCAACCTTGGAAATGTTTACACCTTTGGTGATGATTAGGTCCAGAGTGTGCCCCCTGTTGTGGGTGGGTCCTGTCACATGCTGAGTCAGATCATAGTTATCAAGGACACCACATAGTTCTATAGACTCTCTGTCTTGGGGATTATCAACATGGATATTAAAATCACCAACAATAACAACACAGTCAAAATCAATACAGATTACAGACAGCAGTTCAGTAAACTCATCAAAGAAGGTTGCACAGTATTTAGGCGGTCTGTAAATGTTTAGGAATAAAGCTTGAGTGGAATTCAGAGCCACATATTCAAAATAACTAAAATGACCAAAGGACATCTGCTTGCATTGAAGAGAATCATTAAATAAAACAGCAACTCCACCTCCTTTCTTATGCGCTCTTGTTTCACTCATGAAACTGAAGTTGTGAGGTGTTGATTCAATAAGAACAGCTGCACTGTTATCTTGATTTAACCAAGTTTCAGTTAAAAACAAATTGTCCAGTTTGTGCCTAATAATAAAATCATTGATTAAAAATGTGTTTCCTGACAGAGACCTGACATTTAATAAAGCGAAGTTTAATGTGGTTAAAGCTTTCTTTGCCCAATTTATTTGGACAGGCTGACGAGGAATGTATGCTAAGTTTGATAAGTTAGCATGTTTACTATTGTTTCTTCGCATCCTCACCTTTCTTTTTCTATAAACTTGCAGGACAGGAATTGAGACGGCTAGCTGCATACAGGGCCCCGACTTTTCCTGGAGAGAGTCATTGGTGTCATTAGCCTTGTAGCCTGGACCCAGAAGATATCAATTTATTAGGGGAGACAGAGGATGGTTGTAGTACCGTCGAGGAGTGGGGAGAGGAGTGTGTTTGGTTCCAGCAATGACCAGCTCTTTCATGTGGTCAGTGAACTCCAGGTGGGGGGAGGATGGGGAGAGTGTGAGAGAGGCTTGCGATCCAAAGTATGGACCCGAAGTAGGTGCTGGGGAGGGAGGTAAAGACTCCTCGTCTAGGAAGGGTGGGGAAAGTGGGAGATCGGAGGCGGTCCCTGATGATGAGGTTGGAGACTCCTCCTTTTGGCTGTCGTTAGGCGGGGGCATCCTTCCCGTAAGGTCTCCATGGCGATGCTGTGTGGTTATCTCTTGTTTAGACTCCTCTTGTATCTTGTCCTTGACAGTAGGGACAGACGAGTGACGCAGGGAGAAAAACAGGTTTGAGGTAAACAGTTTTACCCCTGACTTGTTTAGGCTAACTCCATGCGCTGCAAAAAGATGTCTGCGCTCCCAGAAAAGGTAGAAATTGTTGATAAAATGTACTGAATGGTCAGCACATGCAGTTGACAGCCATTCGTTCAGTGCAAACAGCCTGCTGAATCCTTCATCTCCTCCTCTGACTGGTGGAAGAGGGCCACTGATAAACACCTCAGCCTTGACAGAGCTGACTGTGTTTAACAGATCAATAAAGTCTCGCTTTAGAACTTCAGACTGTTGTTTCACAATATCACAGCTTCCTGTATGCACGATGATGTTTTTCGCTGTGGGATAGTCAGCCACGATGTCCAGCATTTTGTCTCTCATGTCAGAGACCATATCTTTCGGAAAGCAGAGTATTTTGGTGTTCTTGCTGCACAGTTTTCTGACATCTTTTACAGCATAGTCACCAACAATCAGAGTCTCAGGCCCAGTCACTAGCTTTGCCTGTGGCCCTTTCTCACATTGACTCTCAGTTCTTACCCTGCTTTGAGGAGATAGCTGCTTATCCAGGTCATCAGATGGAGATTTATGATCCTGCGACAATGGAGCAAATCTGTTTTGAAGTTGTAGGCTTGGTTGTTGTGGAGGTGTTTTGCAGGTTTTACTTTTCTCAGCTGTCCTTGGCTTTGGCCGTCTGGGTGCAGGGGTTGAGGAGGAGTTCTGCCCGTGTGCTAGTGCAGGCCAGTCAGTCGCATCACAAATCTCAGGGCGCTGGGCTCTGCCTGTAAGTCGTCCTCCCACATATTTTCTCTTCGGCTTTGCACCGACAGAGTTCCAGGGAGGACTACCATTTGAAGATTCATGATCTGCTCTCTCCTCCTGTTTCTTGGTAGGCCTGGTTATGCTAGTTAGCTGTGTCTTAGCTTGCGTTTGTCCAGTGTTTTGAGTCCATGGTAAAGTGGTATCATTCCCACGCAGTCCATTTACTTCCACGTTTACTTCTAGTCGGTGGATTTTTGTTTCCAAGACTGCAATCTTCTGTAGGAGTTTGTCATCCGTGTAGAAGGGAGGCATCTTGCTGCTACTTAGCTTTAACTTAGCTGCTAGTTAGCATTAGCCAACAATCCAAATAGCTCGACGACTTTCCGACGGATTTGTCTTCACTCAAACGTTGAAGAGTGATATATGTGATATATCTGGCAAGATATATGTGATATATCTGGCAAATTTAAGCAAGAAAATGCAAGAAAATGCTAGCAGAGGTGCAGAGGCAAGAGCAAGCAGCAAAGCGACTGCACTCTCTCATCAAGGTCGTAGTGGAAATAAGGGCAGATAAAAAAATGACGGGGCCTTTACATAGGTTTGATAAACTGCTTGTAGGCATATACTTGCAGTAGGGCATAGGTGTTTGAAAAGAGATAATTATGCCACATAATGTGCGATTATTATCATTGTGGCGACGCTCTAGTAAAATCCTTTGTGCAGTTATTATATTACCTAACAAAGAAGCTAAAACATATTTCTTGGCATCACACTGCACACACAGTGGAACCCCATCCCGTGTCAGGCTTAGTTACCTGGGTTCGTGCTGCTCAATTGCTGCACCACGGAGCACACCTGCTCACAGAAACCCCATTACCAGCCTTCCACTGTTGACACGGCCAGTCGAGTGGCTTGCTGTTGACCCATCTGCTGGTGCTGAACACACACCCCCACACACACTGAATGAGCGAGCTTGTGTGGAAAAACACGCAGATACGTCTCACATCATCCGATACGCATCAAGATGAATGAGCGCACATTATGCATGCGCGAAGCGCGTAGGTTTACATGCACCGTAATGAAACATGCAGCAGGGCACGCGGGCGTAATGGGATTTCTGGGTGGATGGAAATACAAAGACCGGGGTTCTCCGGTGACCCAGCCAATGTGAACTTGAGACACTCAAAACGCTTCTCGTGTTTACAGGATAAAAATAGAAAACGGGCCCGTCATTGTGTGGAACAGCCGACAGACGGTCCAGGTCCTGATCTCACACAGAGAGCACGCGAGTGAGAGCCTAATCTGCTGTAAACATACCAGAGACGGGGAGTAATTAATGAGCATGCTTATACCGTCAGTGCTGATCTCCTCTAGAAGCATCACAGCAGCTGTACACCCCCCCCCCCCCCCCCCCCTTATGCATATTCTGCCTTCATTACTGCAGCCACAGCGGGGACCCGTGTTTAAGGTAATAACAGGGTGAGATGACTTGACAGCGACGAGCAGTGAGCAGGCGGATCCAGGAGAGCTCAGTCTCTGCTGCCATCTGCTGCTCAGACAGCAACTGCTCAGACAGCAACAGTCCAGATTTAAAATATATATATATATATTTTAACAAAAGCTCTTGTTTTTTTAAATTTACATTCACACATGATCATACAGCTGAGACGAGAATATTGTTTTGCGTCTTTTTTCTTTTTTGGAGTGTCCAACCAATTTAGTGTTGCACTTCCATAAAGTTGGAAGAGACAGACTTTTAAATAAATGGTTAAAATCGAAGCAACAAAGGGTTCAAAGGTCCTAACTTGTAGCTCCTGTCGTTTAACATTTTTGGAAATCTATTTAATTGCCGACAGTTAAATGAGAAGATTTATCTTCAGGATTGTCCTCTCTTTACCAGAGGAGGAAAAATGTATGTTGCTGTTTATTGCCAAAGTCATTAAGGCAAATGGCACACTTATACATCAAACATTATATCCCGTCATATCAACAACTTACAGTAAATCTACAATTCAGATCTTTTAAATGTCCCCAGGGTGCGCTGTGAGCTGGGTAACACGGCTTTCTGATGTTATGCACTCTGGGCATGGACTGAGCTGCAGCCCATCCTTAACTTCAGACTTCTTCTTCTTCTTTGACGAGGACTTTTACAAACGGCCCTCAAGGAAATATTATGCTGTTCTACTTAATCCTCGACTCAGGTTGCTGGTATGGCCGTTATAACGCTCTTCTTGCACTATTTCCATTGTGTTGCCTCTTTGTACTCTGTGTGTTCTAAGATCTGAAATTGTTTTTTTTTTAAGAAACAGTTTAAGCTGCCGACTAGAACTCCCTGAGAGAAGAGATCTGTAATCTCTATAGGACCCTCCTGGCTAAATGAATACGTAAAAACACTACCGCGTCCTCCAAGCGGACAGTATGAACAGATACTACGGTTTTCCACAAGCTAATCAGAGAAGACTGGGCTTTTTCTGGAGGGAGAAGACATACACGCTGGAGTGTTTCTGACAGAAGGTGAATAGACCTGTACGCAGTATGACAAAAACAATGTCTTTTTTGAACATTAAAGCATGTAAATATTTTCTAGTAGTAACACAAATTAGAAATATGAACCTGAAAATGAGCTGATACAATTAGAAGTTGTGGTGCTTGAACCATTTCGTAGCCAATGCCATCCTAGAGTAACTAACCGTGGCTCGAGCATCTCATCGTAACTCAAAGCAAATCAGTGCAATCTGGAAAAATAACAATTCCTGAAAAAAAATTGTAGTTTTCAAAGCCCAAGCCAAGAGTGACTCCTGAAGACATTATCTGACTTCACAAAGCTCCTCCAGAGGATATTATACAACCGTCTTCAAAGGCTCAGTAGTACAGCCCAGGACGAATGACCCCACCCTCACGTGTAAAATCATCATCTCATAAACATGACGCTCAGCAACACATTTCCTTGTGTAAAGTCAATTTT